>NC_142640.1:20818803-21134495 GCF_053813885.1 Theobroma cacao | reverse complement strand
ACTAGTTCGAGGTTAAATCAATTTAAGTGTACCGTTAGGTACAATATCAAGTTTCGTCTATTCTTAAGTGCTTTTCCTAGCATAATAACATGCTACTCAGTGCATGTATGTCATGACATGTATTTATAGGGTCGGGTTTTACGACTCTACCCCCCTAAAAATAAAATTTTGACCTCAAAATTTCACTACCAGATTCAACAAATAGATACGGGTATTGGTTCCTCATCTGATGCTCTACTTCACATGTCATTTCCTCCATTCGAGCATTTTTCCACAACACTTTGACCATTGAAATACTCTTGTTCCTCAGTACTCGATCCTTTCGATCCAAGATACTCACAGGTTGCACCTCGAACTTCAAATCATCATGCAACTCGATCGGAGGTGCTTCGAGGATGTGAGAGGGATCTGGTACATATTTCTTAAGCATGGGAACATGGAAAACGTTGTGGATCCGATCTAACTCCGGAGGTAATTCTAACCGATAAGCCACTGGTCCAATCCTTTCAATGACTCAGAATGGTCCAATATATCTCGGGTTGAGCTTTCCCCTCTTCGTAAATCGAATCACACCTTTCATTATCCAATAAAACACCGTAATTTATCATGATAGTATAATCAATAAGATTTAATACTTCAAAGTTTTCAAATTATTACCTTTCCAAGGAGAAACCTTAAGAAAAACTTTATCATCGATCTCAAACTCCAAGTCTTTTCTCCGTTTATTTGCATAGCTCTTCTGCCTATCCTAGGCTACCTTTAGCCTCTCTCGTATAACCTTGATCTTGTCATTAGTTAGATCGATCAATTCCACACTCACTAACTTCCTTTCACCTACTTCATCCTAACAGAGCGGAGTTCGGCACTTCCTTCCATACAAAGCCTCGTATGGTGCCATCCCAATACTAGACTGAAAACTGTTATTATACACGAACTCCACCAATGGCAAATGTCTGTCCCAACTCCCAATAAAATCAATGACACAAGCCCGTAACATATCCTCCAAGGTCTGAATGGTCCTTTCGGATTGACCATCCGTTTGTGGGTGAAAACCAGTACTAAATCTCAACTTAGTTCCAAGAGCTTCCTGAAATTTTGGCCAAAATCGAGAAGTAAATCGAGGGTCTCGATCTGACACAATAAAAACTGGAACTCCGTGTAATCTCACAATCTCATCTATATAAAGTTTCGCCAGCTTCTTAATAGAATACGTGCTATGGATAGCCAAGAAATGAGCGGACTTAGTCAGTCTATCTACAATCACCCAAATAGCATCCTTTCCACTTTGTGTCCGCAGCAAACCCAATACAAAGTCCATAGTCAAGTGTTCCCACTTCCATTCAGGAATCGGTAAAGGTTGAAGAGTACTTGACGATTTTTGATGCTCCGCCTTGATCTGTTGGCATGTGAGACATTTCGCTACAAACTCTGCTATGTCTCGTTTCATACCCGACCACTAATAACTTTCTTTAATAGTTTGATACATCTTGGTGCTTCCGGGATGTAAAGCATAGGCGGAAGAATGAGCTTCCTCCAAAATAGCTCGTCTCAACTGATCATCCTTAGGGACACAAATTCGGCCTCTAAGCATCAAAGTACCATCATCGCTGAGTCTAAACTCACTAGTTTCTCCATCTTGTAGCTTTTGAACTTCCTGTTTCAACCAATCATCAGATTTTTGCAATTCTCTGATCTGATTCAACAATGAAGGTCTCACAACGAAACTAGCAAGTAGGGTTCCATCCTCACCATTATTCAACTGGATCCCTAGAGATTTCATCTCAAGTAACATCGAAAAATAAGAACTCCGAAGTGTTGCTAACGACGATGAGGATTTACGACTTAAGGCATCCGCTACCACATTTGCCTTTCCCGGATGATAGTCAATCACCAAGTCATAATCCTTAATCAACTCCAACCATTGTCTCTGTCTCAAATTAAGCTCTTTATAGGTGAGCAAATATTTCAAGCTTTTATGATCAGTAAAAATCTAACAACGCTCACCATATAAATAATGTTTCCAAATCTTCAATGCGAAGACTACTGCTGCTAACTCCAAGTCATGAGTAGGGTAATTCGTCTTGTGCTTTTTCAATTGTCGGGAAGCATAAGCTATTACTTTTTCATCCTGCATCAATACGCACCCTAATCCCAACTTAGATGCATCACTGTATACCACAAATTCTTTTCCATTAATAGGAAGTGTTAAGACAGGAGCGGAGGTTAACCGGTTCTTTAGCTCCTGAAATCGATTTTCACAAACATCATCCCACTCATACTTAACTCCTTTACGAGTCAAATGAGTCAGAGGAGTTGCTATCAAAGAAAATCCCTGAACAAATCTCCGGTAATAACAAGCTAAGCCAAGGAAACTACAAATTTTAGTTACCGTTCTCGGTTGCTCCCATTGCAAGATTACCTCAATCTTCTTAGGATCGACATAAATTCCAGCTCCAGACACCACATGTCCCAAGAAAACCACTTCCTTCAACCAGAATTCACATTTAGAGAACTTGGCATAGAGTTGTCTCTCGCGCAAAGTTTGCAACACAATGCGCAAATGGACAGCATGTTCATCATCATTCTTCGAATAAACCAGGATGTCATCTATGAATACTATCACAAACTTATCCAAGTATGGATGGAACACCCTGTTCATAAGATCCATATAAACTGTCGGGGCATTAGTCAAACCAAATGACATCACCAGAAACTCATAATGCCCATAACACGTCCTGAAAGCAGTCTTGGGTACATCTTGCTCCTTAATCCTCAACTGATAGTACCCAGATCTCAAATCAATCTTAGAGAATACCATAGCACCTCGTAATTGATCAAACAGATCATCTATCTAGGGTAAAGGATATTTATTTTTGATGGTCACTTGGTTCAGCTGACGATAATCAATACACAATCGAAGAGTGCCATCTTTCTTCTTCACAAATAGAACTGGTGCTCCCCAAGGAGAAATGCTAGGGCGAATGAAACCTTTATCAACTAAATCTTGCAACTGGACTTTCAGCTCTTTCAACTATACCGAAGCCATTCTATATGGAGGGATAGAAATAGGTGCGGTACCCAGAAGTAAATCAATAGGGAACTCAAGCTCTCGATCAGGAGGCAGTCCCGATAAATCATCAGGAAATACATCAGGAAACTCACTTACTATTGGGACATCCTCTAACTTAGGTTCCCCCTTTGAAGTATCAATCACGTATGCCAAATAAGCCGGATACCCTTTCTGCACTAATTTTGAAGCTTTGATGACCGAGATTACACAGGACGGTAATACTCGATGTTCCCCTACAAACACAATCTCTGCTCCCTCTGAATTTTGAAGAACAACTTCTTTTCAAAAACAATCCATGTTCGCCCGATGTGCAATTAACCAGTCCATACCCAATATTAGATCAAAATCCAGGATCTCTAGAGGAATTAAGTCACCCCTAAATTCTTCCTCGCCTACCCTTACCCCACAATCTCTATAACAATTGTTTCTAACTAGCTTTTCTCCTAAAGGGGTGTGAATTATAATTTTTTCCTCTAATGGTGACAGGTTTCTATCAGCAATTGATGCAAATGTGGTGCTCCCATAAGACCTATCTGAGCCAGAATCTATCAAAACATAAGCATCTTTATCAAATAAAGACATAGTACCTATCACTGCTCTAGGTCAGACCCGTGCCTCATCTTCCGTCATAGCGAAAACTCTTGTCGAGGTACGAGTCTGTGGTCTCGAAGGTGGATGTGCCAGGGTATTACTCTCCACATCGGACCGTATGGCCACTCCTTGTCTCGATGGCAACCTAGAAGAATCTCTCCTCTGCATATCAGTGTGAGCTGGTGAAGATGATGCAACTATCGTGGCTCGTCCTAATCGTGGGCAATTACTCCTAATATGACCCGTCTGTCCACATTGAAAACATCTTGTTGGCCCTCTACATAGCCCACTATAATAATTCCCACAATTTTTGCATCGGTCAGAACCTTCGAAACTCTTCCCAAAACCAGCCATAGCAGATCTGCTAAACCTCGAAGGTCTCTGTTGTGATGGTGGAAATGGAAGTCGAGGAGATGTCACGAAAACAGAAGTAGTACTCCCTAAAATCGCTAAGTCCTTGCCTCTTTTTACTGGCTGACTAGAAGACATACCAAGATTCCTCCTTTTTGCAAACTCAGTTCGAATCCTCCTATTCTCAGTCGCGAGCTTTTCAGCTCGTAAAGCCATCTGTACCACCTCCTTATGTGGCTCCCTACCAGTCATTGTCATCCACTCTCTAATCTCATTACGGAGCCTTTCCTCGAAATAACTAGCCTAATCCTGCTTAGATTTCACCAGATCCGGTACATATAACATCAACTCGTTAAAACGAGTCTCGTATTCCTCTACAGTTAGATTCTCCTGTTTCAAACTCAGAAATTCTCTCTTCTTTTCTTTCTGATGAAAATAAGTGAAATACTGACCATCGAATTCCCTGAGAAAATCGAACCACGTTTGAGGAGTAGTGGAACGGGACTTCACTGAATTCCACCAAGTACGAGCCCTATTCTCTAATAATCTCGTAGCCACCATCAACTTCATGTCGTCGTCTAATCTCATATAAGAGAGAGTCTCTGAAACTTGATTAATCCAGTCTTTTGCCACAGTGGCATCCAACTCACACGCGAAAGACACACAACCGAGCTGTCTAGCCTCCTTTAGCTTCTTGGAAATGGATACATCCTGTACCGGTGGTGGAACTAAAGGGGTAACTGGTGGTACTTAGGTGGAACTTGACCAGTCTGAGCTCCACCAGCCATTGCGGTAAAGAAAGCTGTCAATGCCTGTGCTGCCTCAATAGGCATGGCGGGAATACCAGTAGGTGGCGGAGAAGGTGGAGGATGTGGAGGACTATCGGCCTGCTCAGCAACAGGTGCTGCCCGAATGGTAGACGTAGCCGATTCTTCCCCTACTGCATCTAGTTGACAACGTTGGGAACGACCTCTTTCCCTCCCAACCGATCTAGTGAGAGGTGGGTGTCTGCATCGAGGAGGCATAATAATCTATAAGAGAAAACGAGCAAGCTTAGGGAACCTTAGGCTTTATATGAAAATGCATGCATTCTATTCAACATAACCTAACTTAATCCGGGGCCACACTGATACTGTAAAGTTTTAAAACCACTTTAAAACCAAACACTCTTATCTTTAAAACCAAAAGCTCTGATACAAATAGAATTGTCACGACTCGGAACCTCCCTCAGGCCTATTACAATCGTCGAGACGTCCCGATTGACACTCATTATCCGGAATGCTAACCGAAACCCCACAAGGCTTACATATCAGTTTCTTTCCTTTCCTGTGAGCAATCATTGTTAAATATCAAGTTTTTAGAGAATATACACTATTTTAGATCAAAAACAATCAAAATAAAATTTTCGTCACACAGGGGTATTTTGGTCATTTTTTCTCAAAAATTTCAAAATTGGTTAAAACGTAATATACAAGTACAAAACACATAATTCATATTCAAAATGAGTTTAAAAGTCTAAAATCTTCATTTAAAATGAAATTACGATTATTTGAATACAATAAGAAAATAAAAGAAATATTAAGGGAAATATTCTATTTTCTTATAAAATATTTATAGAGTTATACGTGAATAATTTTTATAGCGTAAAAGCTAAGTAAATTTATACATACTAAAATACAGTAAGCCAAAATATTTAATTTAATTTATAATAACAAGAGGGTCCCCGAATAAACAAAAGTAAGGAGGACTGTGAACCTACAGTTTGGAAAATGCAGATCCAATGGTAGTCCTCGATGAGATCAGCTATTTATAGTCTACACTGAACCTGAAATGGGTGGGAAGGAGGGTGGTGAGATTATAAAATCCCAATGAGTAAACAGACATTATCATAAATATCTAAAGGCGAGTAAAATGGAGGCAAGTTTAAATAACAAATTTCAACCCATTTCATAATGTTTCCAATTTATTTCTTAAACCATAAAATATTTGTAATTTACCAAAGCAGTTGTTAAGGCTTATGTCTTTTATTAAAACAAGGCCCAAGCTAAAACTAATCCTCGAGGATACCTTGGCCGACGCATCTAACCGAGTCCGCCAAGGGTGTCAAAATATTCACACGTGAAACACATTTTTATTTTTAAAACAAGTCGTTCCTTGGAGTTGGCCGAGTTACACATTCACGTGGGGGTTTGACGTGAAGTGAGCTCTAATACTACCCCGGGAGTTACCCTCTTCGCCTCTACAATCGGAATAACTGTATAACTGGGTTTACCGTGCCCCTCTAATAGGCAGTCCACGGAAACTCGTCACCGTAGTGACTAACCCACCAATTTTAATAAAATTTCGACAGTATAACATGGCTTTTATTTATTTATCCAACCTGCATAGTAAAAACAACTTACATAAATTTCCCAATGCACTCACAAAATATAGCCACATATACTCATTTCTCATAAGCCATTCCTAGGAAAATATATATTTTTCAAGTCAATTTGCAGCCTCCAATTACTCAATTTCATAATCAATACAATATATTTTTATTTGTCACATTTACTCCTAAAACATCAAAAATCCCATTTTAATCTCGTTCTCATTTCATAAAATACATAAAGGGCATTTAAAAATAAACTCTAGATAATTTACAATAATAATAAGTTTACTCACCGTTTGTACAAACTCAAAGCTTTCTAAGCGCCCCGATCACTACTCGTCGGGTACGACTTCTTTGCCTTTTCCGAAAGGCTCTCCTCCTAAACACTTTACAAAAATTTACACAATTCATCACATTGATGCTAAATCACTATATAATTAACTTAAATCCTATACTAATGCATGGTATGAAATGCAATAGCCTAAAACGGCTTAAACGCGGTATTAACCTATTTTTGGCACTTTGCCTGATATATTGCTAACGCACTACATTTTAGCTCTAAATCATCCCATTCTCTCTCCAACATTTCTAACCATTAAATATCAGCCAATAACCTTCTAAAAACAACAAAATCAGCTCATTCCCTTCCTTGGAAAATTCGGCCAAAAATGGGACATTAACTCGGTAAATTTTTTACTTTGTTTTTCTATCACATTTAATCATTTTTCATCATTTTCTCTTCATTTCTCTTACAATAAATTTCAGATCATCATCATTGTACCTCATTGCAGATTCAGCCAAGGGTGGGTATTGTGAAAATTTAATGATTTCTTGCCCAATTTAATTTCTAAACACATTTAACTAACTAAAACTATCAATTTAACTAAAAATCAAAACCTAAAAATTTCAAATTCTCTCCCCTAGAATTTCGTCCAGCCCTTGATATCACTTTTTGATCTCCCTCCTCAAGCATGCTAAATGGAAATAAAGGCATAGGAAAGGTAGAAATCAAGCTAAAATCGAAAAATCTTACCGTTAGACGCGTAAACGGGCGAGAAACGCGAATTCCCCTTTGAGTTTTCTTGTTTCTCTTCGGTTTTTCTTTTTTTCTTCCTTTCCTCTCTATTTCCTCTCTTGTTCTTCCTTATGGCCAGCCAGCACTTAAAATGGGGTTTAAATGGGCTGACTTTTCATTAAAATAATATTATTTCATTAAAAAAATGTCACGTGTCACTTTCCATTGGCCCATTTTTAAAATTTCATCCATTTGTTTCCAAATTTTCACCATACACTTGTCCCACATATCCATAGCTTAGATAAAATTCTCAGACTTATCCAAATTCTCGGTGGAGTAATTTTTTTAAAATTTACACTTTTGCCCTCGTAAAAGTGAAAAATTACATTTTTGCCCAAAAAACTGAAAAATTGCCCATAGACATATTTTTCATCCCTTATGCTCATACCATTCTCAAATTTGTCAAATTTGATCTAAATTCTCTCAAAATCTCAAATTTTGTCCTCGGGTGGTAAAATTACGATTTTGCCCCTACACTCCAAAAATCACCAGAATTAAACTTTTTCACTTCCTATCATTAAATTATACCCCAAATAGTTAATCTTGGTCAAAATTTTCACTCCCTGATCAAATTATTATCTTAGGTGGCAAAATGAAGACTTTTGCCCCTAAACATCAAAATTTTCAATTTTACCCCTAATAAACCCTCGAACTCCGAACAATCATTTTTAGTCATTCCATGACTATAAAATATTAAATTTCATCCTACAATTCCTATTTGAACTAGTTCGAGGTTAAATCAATTTAAGTGTATCGTTAGGTACAATATCAAGTTTCGTCTATTCTTAGGTGCTTTTCCTAGCATAATAACATGCTACTTAGTGCATGTATGGCATGACATGTATTTATAGGGTTGGGTTTTACACTTTTCATCAAGTGATTTACTCATTTGGGGTTTACATGAGGGGTTTTGATAAGAACTAAACCAAATTGCATTGTTTTAAAGATAAATGCATCATGATTTCTTTAAATTTTCCTTATTGTTGCTTGTTCCCTTCCTTGTTCACTCACTGGGTTTATACTCATTGTTTTCAACTTCATGTTTTCAGATCAAGAGGCAGCCGATAACTAGGTCGAGGTGCCCTTGTAGATTCGTGTCCTTGGTAGGTATCTCGACATTTAGTAGCCGTACGTCACTCGGGTCTCTCCGTTGGAAATCGAGTCCCCTTTTTGATATGTATAGACAAACCTGATGTAAATTATTAGAATACATGTTGTAGAGAATGCATGTACATTTTGACGGTTAATACCATTACTAGTTGGAAATGGTCATCATTACTCAAATTGAGATCGTGAAATATGATTTTACTAATTTTTGATAGAATGATAAACATGTCTTATAGGTAGGTTTGCTTGGGCTTGGTGGGCTACGTCCATTAGGCCCATGCACCGATCATGGCCTGAAATTTGAGTAGTGACATGATATAAATATTTGGTTTGAGATAACTATCTTACATTGAATCCTTGATTTTCATATAAGGCACAAATCTCCATTTTATGTTTTAAACGGTTTATATATTCTTATATTTTAATATTCAAATTTATCCGCGTTATGCTTGTTTCCTATCTACACCCTACTCACGGAGCCTATGATCACTGAGTCTGTGAGACTCACCCCTCTTATTTCTTTTTGTAGATAAGTAAACCTCAAGTGTGCTGTTCAGCACTCCGACACTTACAGCAGTATAAGTGTCAAGCCCGTCTCAACAATATGTTTATTATGCCATTCCTACATAAGAATGCATGTTTGCTTACTTGGGTACCTCAAAAATCGTTAAAAGACGGCATTGTACCAAATGGTACAATCAAGTTTAATTAAGCCTCAAACTGGACCAAATAGAGATTTTAAGATGAAATTGAGAATTTAAAAACCCCAGAATGACTTAAAATGGTGATTCGGAGTTCGAGGACTGATTTGGAGTCAAATTGGAATTTTCATGACGTAGGGGTAAAATGGTCATTTTGCCACTCGAGGGTTAAAATTGGAATGTTGGAAGAAGTTTTTGGTCAGGATTGACCATTTAAAACATAATTTGAGTTTGAGAAGTGAAAAATTTTAATTCTAACATTTTTTCGAGCATAAGAGCAAAATAGTCATTTTGACACCTCAAGGGAAAAATCGTAATTTTACACCACCCAACTCTTGTCCAACACATGGATTTTACCCAATATTATCATGGATAATTGAGAAAATTTAAGTGGTGGAGAGAGATTGCTTAATGGGTAAGTATGACACATGGACCAATGGAATGGTGACATGTGTCAAATTTTCATCCATTTATTATTTAGCTTAAAAATCAGCCCATTTCTCTTCATATGGCTGGCCAAAGCAAGAACAAAGGAAGAAAAGAAAAAACACGAACCCTAGGGTGAAAATTCAAGAGAAAATTGGTGGATTTCAAGTAATAAAGCAATCAAAGGTAAAATTTCTTGATTTTGACTTGTGATATACCTTTCCCATGCATTCTTTTGCATTTTCCATGGTTGAATCACAAGATATCATTAAGGATTCATGGCTGACCGAATTTAGTGAGAGAAGATTTGATGATTTAGTTGGTTAGATTTTGAGATATTTTAGTATTTATAGTTGATTTATCATGTTTGGAAGGAAAACAAGTAAGAAAAATCACATGTTCTTCATGGATTCTTCATTGGCCGAATTTCATAAAGACAATATTGAAGATTAATCTTGTGATGTCTTATGTTATTTAGTTCAAATTTAATGAATTGTGGTGGTGGAAAACGAAAATGGTAATGTTTAGCATGAAAAACTGTATACCCCTCAAGAACCTCCATTGGCCGAATCTTCCTTGTAGAGTATTGATGATGATTTTGATTTTATTTCAAGTGATTTGGTTAGGAATTAGTGATTTATGGTGTGAGAATCAAGCTTGAAAAATTATAGTGTTGATGCACCCACCATGGCCGAATTTTCCAAGAGAAAATGTGAGGATTATTTTGCCATATTTCAAGTTATTTAATTTGTGTTTGATGATTTGGAGTATTAGGAGAAAAATGGAATTAAATGGAGTTAAATTGGACATATTGGCCAATTAATCGGGTGATAGATCGAATTAGGCTAATATTGTTTTATTTAGGTAAACAATTGAATTTGTGTAGAACACCATGTTTAGACGATAATCTAAACAATTTGCATTCCATTTCATGCATTAGTATAGAGCCTAAATTGGTTTTATAACAATTTAGCACAAATGTAGTAAATAGCTTATTATGCATTATGTCTAGGTGGTGAGTATTCTGGCAAAAGTAAAGAGATAGTACCCGAGGATCAAGAATCGGAGTACTCAGAATTTGACTCCCGAAATAGTGAGTAACCTTACTATCGTCTTAATTATCTAAAGTAGTTTTTATTCATTTTTATGATTTTATAGAAAAATGTGTTTAAATGGTAAATTTTTAGGTTTTATAAATAAAATGTGTTTAAATGAAATGATTTTATAAATTGTCTTGAAATTGAATGATGGTTTTGAAAATGGAGTAATATGGGACTAATTGTTGTGTTATAAATCATGGTTTGAATTGAATGGCTTATGATAATATTCGCATGAATGGTTGAATTGGTATTTGTGTTGAAAATGTATATACTGTTGTTTACCTTGATAGGCTGGATAATGATAAAATTGCCATGTCATGCTATTAAATTTTATTGAATTGGTGGGTTATTGATTAGTCGCTGCAGTGGACGGGTTTCGTGGACCAGCCTATTAAAGGGGGCACGGTAACCCTATTATATTCATACCTCAATATGAGAGGCGCGGATGGATAACTCCTGAGGTTAACACTTTAGAGTTCACTTCACGCCAAAACACCACGTGAGGTGAACTCAGCCAATGCCAAGGAACGACTATGTTTTTAAAATAAAAACATGATTTATGTGTATATAACTTTTAAACAGCATTGGTGGACACAGTTGGGATAGCCCTCAGCCAAGGTATCCCTGATAACTGAGTATGAGAATGATTTTGGCACGAGCCAAAGTTTTAAGAAATTCATAAGCTATGTTAATTACTCGATTTATATGAATTGAATTTATTTAGTTGAAATTAGTTGAAAGGTGATAAATTACAGTATGATGATCTATTTTAATCCGTCTCCATTTACTCAACTTTAGATATTTTATATGGTATTTGTTTACTCATTGGGATTATATAATCTCACCACCCTCCTTTGCACCCATTTCAGGCTTTAGATAGTCAGTAGATAGCTCACTTTGTTGAGGGCTACAGTTGGACTTGGATCCTCAAAAACTGTAGCTTCATGCCTTCATTACTTTTGGTCGTTCGTGGGCCTACGTGTCACTGTAAATTAAATTTTATACTTCGGCTTACTATATTACAGTATGTAGGAATTTATTTTACTTTTACGCTGCAAAAAAAATTATTTACGTATAACTCTAAAAATATTGTTTTATATAAAAATAGAATATTTTATTAAATATTTCTTTTATTTTTTTTGTTATATCCAAATAATCATAATTTCATTTTAAATGAAGGTTTTAGATATTTAAACTTATTTTTGATTATGAATTATGTGTTTTGTATTCGCATACTACATTTTTAGCGAATTTTGAGATTTTTGAGGAAAAAATGACCAAAATGCCTTTGTGAGAAAAAAGTTATTTTTCTATTGTTTTGATTTGGAAATAGTTTATAATCTCTCAAAACATGATTTTAGTAACTAATACTCATAGGGGAAGCGAGAAAAACTGATGTTAAGCCTTGCGAGGTTTCGATTAACACTCTAGGTAATTAATATCTATTAGGACGTCGCGGCGGTTGTCATTGGCACAATGGGAGTTCCGGGTCATGACAATTAGAGTGGTATCAGAGCTTTTGGTTTTAAAGATTAGAGCTTTTGGGTTTAAAGGTTTTTTAAAAACTACAGTGTTAGTGTGGCCCAAGTTAAGTTAAGTTAAGTTAGGTTTGATAGAATAGAATACGTGTATCAGCATATAGAATTTGGAGTTGTTTAGACTCGTTCTGATTCTTCTTATAGATCTTATGGGAGCATAAGTCATAGACAATAAGCTATATGAACTCCTGTTCCCAGTAATCCACTTCCTTGTTAATGTCATGTAAAAGTCATAAGTAGGGCCGTCGTCCGAGTTTAAGATGCCACCCGTGACACGAGTCAGTGTTAGAGAGATCTTAAAACGAATGCTACTAATGAAAGATTAATAAAACGATATATCCCTCTTATTAAGGATGGAGAAATTTGGAGTTGGACTAATAGGTCATGATAATTTATTCATTTGGTGGAGTTATAATTGAACTCATGTTTGTCATTTAGAAAAAGATTTGGGGACTATGGATTGTATTGGGGTTAATATAAAGGAGCACGTGTGATAATGGTAATAAGGGGCGCACTTTGATTAGAATGAATAGTGATGGTTATAATTCACTTGGAGTGTATAAATTAAGCATTGTGCTAAGAGTAAACCCATACGTATGTGCATGAAGATAAGAACACTATGTTAATTGAGCTTGTTATGCCAATATAAAAGTGGTGTTGGGATTTTGAAATATTTTATATGTGAATATGTGTTGAATAGGTACAGCAGCTTAGAAGGAACTGGTGTTGATTTCAATTAAGCGATTGTGAGATTTCAAGAATTGATTGGACCTATTATAGTTCATGGATATAAGCACGTGAATTAACTCGAGAGTGAGTATTAATGATTACTATAATTGATGTGTGGTCATGAAGTAAGAAGTTAGTAAACAAATCTGCTCTAAGGATGAGCTTGAACTTTGCTATGCATAGTAGGGGGAGCCAAGGGATTAAAGGACTAGATGTGGAATTGGCAGCTTGAGATTAAATGACTTGAAAATGTCGAATCTAGTCTAAGTGCCATAGGAAGTTCTATAATTGAGACTGATATACGAATTACTTGAAAGATCAATTTAAAAGTTTATTCGGTTTAAAGTGTGGCCTATGATATGAATGATCAATCTTGAAGGTGATCTCCCCAGAATAAGGAATTTAGAAATTGTTAATGTTTGGATACACTCTAAGAGAGAGAACTTCTGCATCCTAAGTTTAGGACAACTTTGATCTTATGATCGCAAAGGCAAGGTGTAATAACTAATTAAATTATTCACTTAATAAATGTGATTGGTTATTGATGAATAAAGTCAAGATCTTAACATTTAATGGTATACAATTTGATAATTATGTATTTAAGAGTTATTTGGAGATAATTCCTTCATCAAATTTGCACTAAATGCTATGGTAAAGGCATATCAATGTTAATATGGAAATGTATCCATGAATGATCTTAACATACCACCAAAGGAGAATTAAACATGTTGAAATTAATGTTCTAATAGTGTGCATATGATACAAAGCTAGTTTGTAAGTTGTAGTTATCATGATCATGAAATATATAAAGATTATCCATCTATGGACATACACTTGGAGTTGTAATTTACAAGTTTGGAGTATTTAAGATATGATTAAATGGAATTAGCATTAGTTAAGGTATGTAAATCTTTTAATTAATTTATGTGGAGTATGCATGATAGTAGAATGGAGGAACATAGTGTCATGATACTATATGGTGAAGTTACTATACAATATGGAAAGAGTATTCTAAAGTGGGATTTAGTGATTGTTGACAAGTGTTATAGGATGAGATGAATTTGAAAATATCGCCTTTACCTATTATATGTGATAAGCACAAGAGGATATAAATGGTTATGGAAATTGTGACGTAAGCTTGGAGGGAAACCAAACGGTTGAGAATGATTAGTGTAGTAACCTTAAATATAGATGAATAACATTGATTAAGTAAACTTCAACAGCCACCATGCCGCAGTGCTAAGAACACTTCATGTCTAAGACGCATGAATAAAATGAGACAAATGTGAAGTTGAACTTATGAGTTAACCTAAAGTCATTGAACTTGATTCTAAGTTTTGTTAACTGGAGTTTTAAGGCTTTGGAAGGTATCGATATGAATGAGTTAAAGCTGAAATGGTTAAAGGTGTTCCCTTCGGGGGGGAAAGAAAAAGGTCTGGGGTTCGAAACTTGGCGAGAAGGTCCTGTAGGGCCTGTTGTACCTCCCTTAGGCGTGAGGTTCCAAGTAAGTCAAGTGATGGGGATCCAGACATAACAATACCTTAGAGTGGGCCCCGAAAGGGTTGCCACATAAATGGCTAAGTTACAGGTTAAGTGATCACCTGCTGTGAGACATAAGTTTAAGATAGATATCCCCAAGGAAATACTCAAGAGAAGTTCTGCCATGGATCTCGTGAAAGCAAGCACTAAGTTATGTGGTTATAAAAAGGAAGCTGTAAGCTAAGAGCGATATTAGTATTAATATTGAAAGGTACTTGCAGAGAATCTAGTTTCAAGTTTTGTAATTTCAAGTACAATTTGTAAATTAGCTAAAGATGAATGATGTTATGTTCATATGAAAGAGTGGAAAAAAAGATGATTGAAGTTAACCTTGATAATGAAGTCGGATAATGAAACTTTCCTAATATATTATGAAAATTAGAATTCGAAAATGCTTGAGGCATACATGATTCAAATGAGTTTGAGTCTTAAGTGACGAATCAATATCGGAATGCAATAAGGATACAATATATGTAAGAGGCATGAAAGATAATCGAGGAATAAGGATGACTCTTAGGAATTATGGTATTGCATAACATGCAATGATCGAGTTAAGATAAATCTTTGAGGCATCAATGGGATTATAAAACATACACGCATAATAGATTATAATTCAATGGAGATGACATTATGATGCAATGATATATAGAACAAGGAAACGTAAGCATATAATTGGAAATGATAAGAAGATAGTATAAGTATGTAAATGATGTGGAACTATGCACAGGCATGATGAGAATTTGTATGAATTATGAAGATTATTCAATTGAATCTTGATTATAGATGAGAATGAACAAAAAGAAATTAGTCTGAAGGCATTTGAAAATAGAGACCCGTATACATAATGAGGAATATGGACATTTGAATGTGCGTGTATACGCGTGTGTGGAGTTAATGATGTACCAAACTAAAATGAAGAATGGTTTTAGTGGTTTGAGATTTGAACTCAATATATTTGATGAGTTGTATAGATAATGTAACGATCAAGAATCTTATCAGAAGTCGATTTATGACGACTTAAGGAATTTTGGGGCAATAGTAAAGGGAATGTAACCTATAGTGTGATTAAGCCATATGAAATGGACTAATAGGATTAAGAAAATTGAAATTTCCTAAATGCAAGGTAAACATGAAGTATGTGGAAATAATTGAAGCCATTAATCTTCCCTAACGCTGAGGATATGTACAAGAATGAGTATGGCATGTTAATGATGTCGTAAACTACACAATAGTGTATGAGGATAGGATGAATGAATGAAAGTCGAGAAATTTGATATGGAATGAAGTAATAAGATAGTGATTGGTATACCTAAATAAGTATAAAATGCGATCAAAATTGGTATGATTGAGATGGAGTTATGGTTTAAGTTTAATGATAGTAATAGAAGCATGCTTGGTGTTTCGATATAAAAGATCATAATTGTGAAGGTTATTGTTGATATGATTTTAAAGGATAATAATAGACATAAGTGAAGTACTCGAGTTAAATTGGAGGTAAATAAGGTGAACAAATCGAAATTCGCTATAAAAGGGAGGACATAAGAAGTCGAGCATTAGATGAGAAAATAATATCCCCACATTTTCTCTGAGTTCAATAAATGAAATTTTGAGGTCAAAATTTATTTTAAAAGGGGTAGTGCTGTCAAGCCCAACTCGACAATATGTTTCTTATGCCATTCCTACATAAGAATGCATGTTTGCTTACTTGGGTACCCCGAAAATCGTTAAAGGACAGCATTGTACCAAATGGTACAATTAAGTTGAATTAAGCCTCGAACTGGTCCAAATAAAGATTTTAAAATGAAATTGAGAGTTTTAAAATCCCAAAATGACTTAAAATGGTGATTCGGAGTTCGAGGACCGATTTGGAGTCAAATTGGAATTTTCATGACTAGGGGCAAAATGGTCATTTTGCCACTCGAGGTTAAAATTGGAATGTTGGAAGAAGTTTTTGGTTAGGATTGACTATTTAGAACATAATTTGAGTTTGAGAAGTGAAAAATTTTAATTTCGGCATTTTTTCAAGCATAAGGGCAAAATAGTCACTTTGCCACCCTAGGGGTAAAATTATAATTTTACACCACCCAACACTTGTCCAGCACATGGATTTTACCCAATATTATCATGGATAATTGAGGAAATTTAAGTGCTGGAGAGAGATTGCTTAATGGGTAAGTATGACACATGGATCAATGGAATGGTGATATGTGCCAAATTTTCATCCATTTATTATTTAGCTTAAAAATCAGCACAAAATCAGCCCATTTCTCTTCATTTGGCCGGCCAAAGCAAGAACAAAGGAAGAAAAGAAAGAACAAGAACCCTAGGGTGAAAATTCAAGAGATAATTGATGGATTTCCAGTAATAAAGCAATCAAAGGTAAAATTTCTTGATTTTGACTTGTGATCTACTTTTCCCATGCATTCTTTTGCATTTTCCATGGTTGAATCACAAGATATCATTAAGGATTCATGGCTGATCGAATTTAGAGAGAGAAGGTTTGATGATTTATTTGGTTAGATTTTGAGATATTTTAGTGTTTGTAGTTGATTTATCATGTTTGGAAGGAAAACAAGTAAGAAAAATCACATGTTCTTCATGGATTCTTCATTGGCCGAATTTTATAAAGACAGTATTGAAGATGAATCTTGTGATGTCTTATGTTATTTAGTTCAAATTTAATGAATTGTGGTGGTGGAAAACGAAAATGGTAATGTTTAGCATGAAAAACTGTATACCCCTCAAGAACCTCCATTGGCCGAATCTTCCTTGTAGAGTATTGATGATGATTTTGATTTTATTTCAAGTGATTTGGTTAGGAATTAGTGATTTATGGTGTGAGAATCAAGCTTGAAAAACTATAGTGTTGATGCCCCCACTAGGGTCGAATTTTCCAAGAGAAAATGTGAGGATGATTTCGCCATATTTCAAGTTATTTAATTTGTGTTTGATGATTTGGAGTATTGGGAAAAAAATATAATTAAATGGAGTTAAATTGGACATATTGGCCAATTAATTGGGTGATAGATCGAATTAGGCCAATACAATTTTATTAAGGTACACAATTGAATTTGTGTAGAACACCGCGTTTAGACGATAATCCAAACAATTTACATCCCATTTCATGCATTAGTATAGAGCCTGAATTAGTTTTATAACAATGTAGCACAAATGTAGTAAATGGCTTATTGTGCATTATGTCTAGGTGGTGAGTATTCTGGCAAAAGTAAAGAGATAGTACCCGAAGATCAAGAATTGAAGTACTCAGAATTCGACTCCCGAAATAGTAACCTTACTATCATCTTAATTATCTAAAGTAGTTTTTATTCGTTTTTATGATTTTATAGAAAAATGTGTTTAAATGGTAAATCTTTAGGTTTTATAAACAAAATGTGTTTAAATGAAATGATTTTATAAATTGTCTTGAAATTGAATGGTGGTTTTGAAAATGGAGTAATTGGAGACTAATTGTTGTGTTATAAATCATGGTTTGAATTGAAAGGCTTATGATAATATTGGCATGAATGGTTGAATTGGTATTTGTGTTGAAAATGTATATACTGTTGTTTGCCTTGATAGGCTGGATAATGATAAAATTGCCATGTCATGCTGTTAAATTTTATTGAATTGGTGGGTTATTGATTAGTCGCTGTAGTGGACGGGTTCCGTGGACCACCTTATTAGAGGGGGCATGATAACCCTATTATATTCATACCTCAGTATGAGAGGCATGGATGGATAACTCCTGAGGTTAACACTTTAGAGTTCACTTCACGCCAAACTACCACGTGAGGGTGAACTCAGCCAACGCCAAGGAACGGCTATGTTTTTAAAATAAATACATGATTTATGCATACATAACTTTTTAACAACCTTGGCGGACTCGGTTGGGATAGCCCTCGGCCAAGGTATCCCTAATAAATGAGTATGAGAATGATTTTGGCACGAGCCAAAGTTTTAAGAAATTCATAAGCCATGTTGATTACTCGATTTATATGAATTGATTTTATTTTCTTGAAATGAGTTGAAAAGTGATAAATTACAGTATGATGATCTATTTTAATCTGTCTACATTTACTTAGCTTTAGATATTTTAGATGGTATTTGTTTACTCACTGAGATTATTAATCTCACCACCCTCATTTCCACCCATTTCAGGCTCAAGATAGTTGGTAGATAGCTCACTTTGTTAAGGGTAACAGTTGGACTTGCATCCTCAAAAACTGTAGGTTCATATCCTTCATTACTTTTGGTCGTTCATGGGCCTGCATGTCATTGTAAATTAAATTTTATACTTTGGCTTACTGTATTATAGTATGTATGAATTTATTTTGCTTTTACGCTAAAAAAAATTATTTACGTATAATTCTAAAAATATTGTTTTATACTAAAAAAGAATATTTTATTGAATATTTCTTTTATTTTTTTTATTATATCCAAATAATCATAATTTCATTTTAAATGAAGGTTTTAGATGTTTAAACTTATTTTTGATTATGAATTATGTGTTTTGTACTCTCATACTATATTTTTAGCGAATTTCGAAATTTTTGAGGAAAAAAATATCAAAATGCCCTTGTGAGAAAAAAATTATTTTTCTATTGTTTTGATTTGGAAATAGTTTATAATCTCTCAAAACATGATTTTAGTAACTAATACTCACAGGGGAAGCGAGAAAAACTGATGTTAAGCCTTACGAGGTTTCGATTGACATTCCGGGTAATGAATGCCTATCGGGACGTCACAACGGTTGTCACGAGCTCGATGGGAGTTTTGGGTCGTGACAATAGGTAACTGCACCTCTTAGCCTTCCACTCCGAGTCGCTCCACTGTTAGAGCTCGAGTCGTAGTGCTTTATTTATTAAGTTGTAAATGGATTTTGGTTTTGATATAAGTAATAAATTGGAGATTGTGGATTTCAATGTATATACTTGTGAATAAAAGGTTAAGGTTGAATTGATTATTATGTTTATGGTTCAAATCATTATACGAAAGTATATTGTTTTAAGTACCAATATGGAATGGTGATTGTATGTAGTGAACGAACGGTCATTTTTAGTAAGGCTTGTTCGGGACTTGGCAAGTCTTTACCGGAGGTCTCAGACGTCGTAGCAACCGAGGAGCGGTTGTTACAAAGTTAGTATCAGGGCCCTAGGTTTAGCTGAGTCCTAGGATTTTCTTTGTCTATCAGCGGAGTTGTAAGAGTTATATAGAGTCCTTGTGAGATCTCGACCTCTATAGCCTTATAACTAGGTGTAGACACGATAACTCGAGCTAGGGGTAATTTCATCATTTCTTTAGTGAGGCCCTAGAAGTATACTTTCAAACATTTTTGAGGCCTAAGTAGGCCTAAAGCATAAATGAATGATGAAAATAAGGATTAAATGACGAAGGAAATAAAATCATGATGATTTCCAAAGTAACGGCAAAATGGTCATTTTTCATCTCGGGTCAAAAATTTAATTTTTCGTAAACCTGAGTATTTTTAGACCATTGTGGACTTGGCCTCAGTGTTAAAAGAGTAAAAAGATTGCACAAAGGATTAGAGAAGAATAAGCTAGCTTACTAAGGGCATTTTCATAATTTAAGTGGAGTTGGATAAGCTTGATCTATAAATATCATCTTCTAGTAGCTTCTTCTCACATTTTCCAGTAGCTTCTTCTTTTTCTTCCTTCTTCCCTCTCACGTTTCTTCATCCTCCATGGGAGTTCTCTTCAAGCTTCCATAACTCTCTCAAGCTAGCTCCACTTTTTTTGCTTTTGTGCACCATTTCATAGAACCTTTATGCTCTTTCACTCTCTCACTTTAAAACCCTTGAAAAAAAATCTTACTTCCATACTTTCTTTCACTAGCTAGGTGTTTAGAGAGAGAAAGAGGAAGTTTCCATAATAGCTTGAAACTTTTGGATAGAGATTCAAGTACGAAGCTACCAAGGTGAGTAGGGAATTAGAATTTGATATTTAAGTGTTGAGAATAGCTAGTGATGAGACTTGGGAATGTTTTGTAGTTGAGGTTGTTTATTCATTTTAAAGTGATTAGGATGGTGCAAATAATAGCCATTTAATAGTAGCTAGAAACTAGTTAGGAATGACTAGTAGAACCCAATTTAGAAAATAGCTTTGGAATAGTAATAATGCCAAGTTGGGTTGATGGTGATGTTGTTGTGTGTGATAAGTTCCAACGAAACCCTATAACTCCATTTGGAACATTAGTCAAAGCTAGAGCCCACCAAAACATCAATACAGACTTGTGAGTGAACTTGCATTTCAAAATTTCTTTGAGAAATGTAATGTATTTGAATGAACATTTGAATGATTTTATCCAACTTTTCTTTAAAAATGTGTGCCAGGGAACAAGCCCTTGATAAAATGTTTTGATGCTATCAAAAATGTGAAATGTGTAAAAGGATGAATCCATATGCTTCTATATTATGTTGGTAGGTATATATATGAATATATGTTTTGTATTGATGAATAATGTTCCGTGATGATGTTGAAGTGTGCGAGTAGAGAGTGCACACATGATGATGATAGAGTGTGCCAGTACGGAGTGCACACATGATGACGTTGAAGTGTGCGAGTAGGGAGTGCACACATGATGATGATAGAGTGTGCGAGTACGGCCTTTCCATAAACCCTTGTGCTCTTCCATTCTCTCACTTTAAAACCCTTGAAAAAATCTTTTTTTCATACTCTCTCTCACTAGTTAGGTGTTTTAGAAAGAGAAAGAGGAAGCTTTACAATAGTTTGGAGAATTGTTGGAAAGAATTTCAAAATTTCAAAGCTATTAAGGTGAGTAGTAAATTAGAGTTGAAATTTTAGTGTTAAGAATGATTAGAGATTTGAATTTGTGAATACTTTGTAGTTAAGATTGTTAATTCACTTTAGAGTGATAGGATAGTGAAAATGGATAGCCATTTAAGTGGCAATTGAAAGCTAGCTAAGAGATAGCTTTTAGAATTAGTAAGTATGTGGCTTGAATTAATGGTGATGTTAATGTGATGATAGGTTCCAACGAAGCCACACCATCCCAATTGGACCATTAGTGAAGTTAGAGTCGGTTAAAGGCTTAACAATACCGGTGAGTGGACTTGCATTTCAAACTTGTTTTGGGGAATGTGAATGATTTTATCCAACTTGTCTTTGAAAATGTGTGCCAGGGAGCAAGCCTTGATTAAATGTTTTTGATATTGTGAAATGGGAGACGTGTATAAGGATGAATCCATGTGTTTATTATTATGTTGGTATGTATGTATATATCTTATGAATACGTGTGTATTGATGAATGATGTTGGGTGATGATGTTGAGGTATGCGAGTAGGGAGTGAACACATGATGATGATTGAGTGTGCTAGTAAGGAGTGCACACATGACGATGATGGAGTGTGCAAGTAGGGAGTGCACACATGATGATGATGTATGTATATGTAAACGTGTGTGTTATATAAAGTTCATAATATGGTATATGGATGTAATGCATTTGAGAAATTTGACATGTTAAACTTTGGGAAATTATATGAGTTTCATGTTGTGTTGGTCATGTGAACAGGGTGGCCTTTGCTTGAGGGAAAGGGGAATATTTTTGCTGGTGCCCTGTTTTGGAGGGGTGGTGCTAGCCGAAATCTCACTGCAGCGAGAATGGTACTGTAGCTTCTCGCTGCAGTGAGAAACTTTTTGTTTTGAGACTAAACTTTCTATTTTGCTCTTCATTTGGTTCGGTTGCTACCCTATTTTCCATTTCTTTGGTACCATAGTTGAGCATGGACTTCCAACATTAAGGAATAAATGAATTAAGTTTAAAATGAGAAGGTTTGGTGAGAAACCCTCGGCCAGGTAAGAAACCCTCAGTTAGTTGATAATTTAAATCAAGTGTCACTATAGTGGAAAGGCATTTCCACTGCACCGAGGACCCATAGTTTATTTGACCTAATTCGCATGAATGCTATTAAAGTTTTCACTCTCCAAATCCTTTGTTGAGAATGGACCCTTTTCATAAAATGCTTTACTCATGTGGGGTTTACATGAGGGCCTTTAATAAGAACTAAAACAAATTGCATTGTTTTGAAAAAAATGAATGCATCAGAATTTTATTAAACATTCCTTATGGTATGCTTGTTCCCTTCTTGTTCACTCACTGGGTTTATACTCACCATTTTCAACTTCATGTTTTCAGATCACGAGGCAGCTGGTAACTAGGTCGAAGTGTCTTCGTATATTCAACCCTTGGTAGATGTCTCGGCATTCAGTAGCTGTACATTTGTTTGAGTCTTTCTACTGGAAGTCGAGTACTCTTTTGTTATGTATAGACAAACCGATGTAAATTATTAAATTATGTTTAGATAATATATGTACATTTTGATTGGTATGCCACTATGAGATGGCAATGTTTAGTATTATTTTGATTCAAAGTTATAAAATGTGACTTAACAACTTTTAATGGAATGGTGAAAAGGTTATATTAATAGGCTTGCTTGGGCTTAGTGGACTACGTCCATTAGGCCCATGAGTCGATCATGGCCCAAAATTTGGGTCGCGACAATAAATATATGTTATAGAAAGTTTATGAAAGTAATTCTGATTGTGTTGTGTGTTGGTATTGTTAATTGCTCCCAAATTGCTTTTCATTTCAACAAGAAAATGGCTTTTGATGTAACAAGACCCATTTCATTTAAAATGCTTTGTTTCTCACTAGAGTGAGATTCATTTTCGCTGCAGCGAGAAAATCTCAAGTTTTAGGGGTCACATTGGCCTGATTCTCGCTACAACGAGAATAAATCTCACTGCAGTGAGAAACTCTCAGGTTCTAGTGCAATGCTTTCACTTCGATGAAAATTTTGAACATCTTCCCGTCCGAACTGTAGAACCTGGTAAACATAAAAGTTGTAGCCCTTCCTCTTATCATTCTAATGATCCAAAATCAGGTCAATTGGACTTCTGTAGTGGGAGATATACTAGACGAACTAAAACATATGCAAACTAACACTATTTCTTGCTGCAGCGAGAAACTTGCTGCCATGCTTGCTACCTTGCTTTGTTTTGACATATTTTTCACCCATTTAACTTCATGGATTGATCATGGGTTTTTGCAACACTATGAGGTTATTAATCAAAGTTTGAAAGGAGGGGTTTTTAGTAAAAAATTAAATCAATTGCATTGTTTTTGAAACAAGTGCATCATGATTTCCAAATTCTTCCTATCGATTGCTTGTTCCCTTCTTATGTTCACTCACTGAGTTTATACTCAACTTTTTCAAATTCATGTTTTCAGATCAAGAGGCAGCTAGTAACTAGGTCGAGGTGTTCTCGTAGATTCATATCCTTGGTAGGTATCTTGGCATTTCATAGCCGCACTTTCACCTTAGTCACTCCGCTGGAAGCCCAAAGTCATTTTTGTTGTAAATATGTACCTGTGATGTAAAGTACTAAGATGTATACCTTAGACCATATATGTACATTTTGATTGGTAAAGCTACCATGAGTGGCAATAGTTAATGTCATTTTGGGATAATATAAATGCAGTTTTGATTGTTATAATTTACTATTAATGTACTTAAAGGGTTGAGATTATGAGATGTAAATGTAAGAATAGTTGACGGGATAATGAGTACGATTATATAAATAGGCTTGCTTGGGCTTAATGGGCTACATCCATTAGGCCCATGCGCCAGTCATGGCTAGAAAATTGGGTCGTGATAGTCCTGTCCTTGGTTTGTGGGTGCGTAACACAAATCAAGGGAAAGAGGCTACATAAACTCTGATTCATCTAGAAATCTACCCTTATCATAGTACGTAAGAGGTTAAGAATTAATGCATGTTTGTATGAAGGTCCTGAGGTGCCCCTACGACAACATGAGCAGCAATGGGAAGAAAGGAAAAGGTTCCCTTAGTGTTAAAGAGGGATCAATGGACTCCACTCCTCGAAGTCATTATGTTCTCGAAGGTGAAAGCATAACAAGTAACTCGTCCTAACTTTCTATTGGATGGATTCCACCAGGACTAGAAATAATGTTTCGTAGTGGGGAAAGTCTCTAAAGTAGTTAAAGCTTTGAAAGTGAGGATAGCTTTGATATTCGGGAAGGAGTGAAAAAATTTCTTGAGGAATGGTATAAGGAAAAGACAAAAGAGGCAATTGCAAAGGTAGATATTCGTCCAAGAAAGGTATCTGCTATCCGAGACTTCCCTCCTGGTTGTGGAAGAGGTGTTGCACCTGTCAGTAGGGAAGAATGTGAGAGGCAACAGCAAGCTTGGCTGAATAGGGTCCAAGAAGATGAGAAGGATCCTGAAAAGCATGAGGAAGATGACTAGTCAACAAGTATGAGCTCAAGCAACAATACTTTTGAGATTATATGTCCTAAAGGAAAGGAGCAAGATTGTGAGACTATGGGATGTAGTTGAACTAAAATATGGTTGTAAATTATTTGTTTGGAAAACTTAGGATGTGGTTAATCTCTTGTGAATCGAACTAGTTTTGTGGTACTAAATTAATGATTTGCTTGAATGTTTGGAACTTGTTATGCATGGTTGAATGAGATTAGCATTGGTAAAAGTTTGTGAATTTCTTAACCATTCCTTGGGGAGTATGAAAGTTGATGGGATGGAGGCACATAGTGCCCTGATACTAGGTGAAGATAATTGACATAATATACATCATTAGAAGTGATGGTGAACATAGGGGAAGAATAAATTCTTAACTTTTGAAGTAATAATGTGAACATAAGGAGAATGATTAAGATGGACAAATTTCATGAAACTTTTAAGTTGATAAGGTTGAATTATATGAGTTGCAAATATTAAAGGAATTATGAAACACTACAAATGGTGAATAACTATGTGTGGTAGTATGAAATTGAAAATTTGTCATACCATATAGAAAGGATATCTCTAAGTGAGACTTGTTTGATCGATCACAATGCTAAAAGATAACATAAGCTTAAAGGTATTGACTGGACCTAGAGCATGTAACTAATGTAAAAGTCTTAAAAGTAGGAGCATTTCTTTATAGAAGAAATTTCTAGCAGTTGCACTGTCACAACACCAACTGTCCGATGCCACGACGCTAGGAATATCTCACGCACTGGACGTATGAGCAAGATCTAGAAGTGTGGTAAAAGTTGAAATTGGTTCATTAACTTTGGTACTAAACATTATTATGTGGAGGTTTAAATGATTTGGAGAATATTACTTGAACCGAAAGGTTCCTTCATTGACTTCGATATCGTGGCATGTAAGTACAAAGGGAAATTAGAAAGTTACTGAGATAAGCTCCAATGTGAAAAATCAATAGGGATATTAAGTGGACTAAATATGATCTTTGTAAGTGAAATAGAAGGATAAACTAAAAATATCAAAATTGAAAAAAGTAAAAAGGGAATCCAATCTGGATATAGTTGACAAGGGTCCTTGTATATGGTGATGAATGATGACATCTAAATGAGTATATATATGTATATGTGGAATTGCGTGTGTAACCGATGGAAGTGAAGAATTACTTTTAGTAATTTGAGTTTTGAACACAATATATCTGATGAGTTGCATAAGTGGTACAATGATAAGAGATACCACTAGAAAATTGAACTATGTGGATATGAAGAGAATTCGAAATAATAGTCAAGATGTAATGATATGACTGAGATGCAAGAATAAATGAAGTGTTATTTCATAATTATGCTGAATTCTCTATGCAGTAATAATGCGATGGATGAAGAATAAATAGTGATAGAATTATAATGCGAGAATTGGCAGGATCGAGTAAGAAAGATAAAATCTAATCTTGTCAAAGATGGTTAAAAAGTTCTAAGTCATAATAATGATGATATATTTTAAAGCATGAAGGGCTAGAACTACTGAAAAGAATTTAATGGTGAAGGAAAGGATTACAATTAGAGATAAAGATTGACAAGTGAATTGCCTTTCCACACAATTTGAACTGTATTAAATTAAGAATGATGTAGAAGTGTGAATTTGTGAATGTGTAATTGACAAAAAGATGAAGAATATTGGAGTTGCATAAATGCAAGATAAACATGAAGTATGTGGGAATAATTGAAGGCGCTAATTTTCCTCCAACGTTGAGAATATGTATAGGAATGAATATGGCATGTTATAATGCTGTAAGCTACCTAACATTGTATGGGGATGAAATGAATGAATGAATGTCGAGAAGTTTGACAAGGAACGAAGTAATAAGATGGTGATTAGGTATACATAAGTAAATATAATATGTGATCGAAATCGATATGATTGAGATGGAGTTATGGTTTAAAGTTAATGATGGAGATAAAGGCCTACTCGGCATCTTAATAATAAGTGATAATGATTGTGGAGGGTGCTGCCAATTTGATTCTAAAAGATGATAATAGCCATAAATGAAGTATTCTAATCGAATTGAAGGTAAACAAGGTGGATAAACCAAAACTCCTTATAGAGGAAGGAATAAAATAAGATCCTAGAGTGGGATTAACGGCCCAATGTTGACGTGAATTCGAGGACGAATTCTTTTTAAGTGGGGTAGGTTGTAACACCCCGTAGCCCCATATATTAGTCAAAGTAACCATCCCGATAAGACAAAGGACTAATTGGTACAAATTTATGTGATAAAGAGTTATAAAAGGTTAAAGGAATGGTCAAGAGTAAAATATTTCGCACTCACGAAAATAACAATAAAATAATAATATTTTTGTCGAGGATGAATTAGCAAGCTAAAAGATTATTTGGAAGTGAATCGGGACATAACAAGACGTTTCGGGACCAAAGAAAACAAGTGAAAAATTTTAGAATAAAATAATATTTTATTTAATAAAATAATCTTAAAATATTAATATTTAATCAAATGTTGGAATTACTCGTGAAGAGGGATTATATGGTCAATCAAGTGGGGGAGAAGAAGTACAAATGAATTTTGGAGAAAAATGACGTAGGTGAGACCCGCGTGTTTGTATTTAAATTGAGCTAGCTCAAGTGAGTAAATATTTAAATATTATGGTGATACTACGTTGAAGTGCAACTTCACTATTCTGATTGTATACATGTAAAGGAAAAAAGATAGAAGCAAATTAGAATTTTAAAAAGTGTTGGAAGGATCAAATTGTAAAAGATGAAAGTTTGGAGGGTTATATGATAAATAAAGAAAAGTTTAGGGTTATGTGTACTTTTAATATTTAGAGGCTAATGAGATATTATTGAATGATATGATGGCATTAAAAAGGAAAATGTATGTGAAATGATATGTAAATTAAATGGATGGGATAAATAAAGAAAGAAAACTAAGGAGATAAAAAAAAAAGAAAAAGAAGAATGGAGGTGGCGGATGGGAATGATACTTTAAAGGTTGGCCATGAGATTTAAAACATGAATTAGATGAGGAAAAGTCAAAAGAAGGCATGGGTTCATGGGCTAGCCACCCATGTGACCAAATGGAGAGAATGATAAGATAAAATGATAAAGAATAAAGAAAGTAAAGAAATGAAATAAAGGTGGGGGCCGACCATATGAGGAAGGAAAAGGAAGAAAGAGGTTCTAAAGAGTTAAAACCTTGAGAAGTGGAAGGAAAAAGCAAAGAAAGGAAGCTTTGAAACATTATAGCCAAGAGTAAGAAAAAGGGAGAGAAAGAAAGAATTGGTGCTACTAATTTGTGACAGAGAAAGGAAGGGCTGTGATGCTGGTTTGTGAGAGGGCCAATGAGGGATAGTGTTAACGACGCTGAGAGTGAAGGAGGAAGGATGGAGGCTGCAACTATGGTGAGAAAGAGATCTGGTGAAGGGAAAGAAATGGGAGCATAAGTGGCGGAAGAAAGAGGGAAAAAGGAGAAAGGAAAGAAAAGAAAAAAGAAAGAAAGAAAGAAGAAAATAAATAAATAAATGAAAAATGATGAAATTGCAAAAGTAAAGAAAGTGAGTTGTGCTGGCTGTAGTACCCCGTATTTTGATACGATAGTTAATAAAGTTTACGGATGCCAACTGAGGTTGATTATTGAGTTAAAATGGTAATTCAGAAGTGAACTTCTGAAATCTCGATCTCCATAGGCACATAACTAGAAGTAGACGAGATAATGCGGACTAGAGGTAATTTCGTAATTTCTCTTGGTGAGCTCCTACGAGTGGGTTTTTTTTATGCTAATAAGGTCTAAATAGGCCTAAGGAATGAATGAACGATGTTTATGATAGTAAATAAACGAGGAAGATAAAAATAATGAAAATTTCCACGGTAGGGGCAAAATGGTCATTTTGCATCTCGAGTCTAAATTTTTAAGTTTCATGAACTCGAGTACCTTTACACTATTATGGACTTTTTTTCGGTGTCAAAAGAGCAAAAAGGTTGCACAAAGAATGGGAGGAAGACAAAGCCACCATGTTAAAGGCATTTTGATAATTTTAGTGGAAATTTGGATTTACATGAAGCATAAATGTCTATGCTCCAGTAGTTTCCAGTAGCTTCTCCTTCTTCATCCCAACCCTTCTCTTCATTTCACGTTTTCTTCATTCTCCATGGGAGGAAAACCTTGAATCCTCTATAAATCCCTAATGGAAAGTCCAAATTTCATGCTTTTGCCCACTCTTCATAGGGTTTTTCATGCTCTTCCACTTTTACACCTTAAAACCCTCAAAAAGTCATTGTTCAGCACTTTCTCTCACTAGTTAAAAGTTTTAGAGAGAGAAAAAGAGACTTGCCATAGTATCTTGGAAGCTTTTGAAAAGGAATTCAACTATAAAAAAAAAACCACCAAGGTGAGAAATGAGTTCGAATTTGATTTTAAGGTGTTAGAGATGGCTAGAAATTTGATTTATGGGTTGTTATATTTTTTATAGTTATATTGTGGGTGATAGGTTCCAACAAGGCCTCACATGTCCGTTTGAAGTAATAATCGAAGTTAGAATCGATTAGAGGTTCAACAATCCCGTGAGTGAACTTGCATTTCAAAATTATTTTGGGAATATGAATGTATTTGTACAAAACCTTTTAATGATTTTGTCCCATTTTTCTTAAAAATGGTGCCTTGGGAATAAGCCCTTGATAAATTGTCTCTATGTGTGACATGTGGCTGTTATGGATTCTTGTACTACATTATGTTGATATATATATATGTTGTGCATTGATGGTTGATATTGTGTGATAATGATAACCGTATGTGTACACGATGTGGGGGGGATGCACATGCCGGTGATGAC
The DNA here is from genome assembly GCF_053813885.1 of Theobroma cacao. Classification (NCBI taxonomy): domain Eukaryota; kingdom Viridiplantae; phylum Streptophyta; class Magnoliopsida; order Malvales; family Malvaceae; genus Theobroma; species Theobroma cacao. Next base: position 21,104,734 of record NC_142640.1, on the reverse strand, counting down.
GATGGTGAGGGAGATAGATGATGATAGTGCCCCGTGTGCACGATGTGGTGGGATGCACACGATGACTCCGGTTATGTGCACGATGTTGGGGGATGCACATAAGTTGGGTGAGATGATGGTGGCATTGGTGTTTATGTATGTATATATGTATATATATGTTTGTGAAATAAAAGTTCATGAATATAGTATATGGTTGTAATGCATGTGAAATTTTGGCATGTTGAACTTTGGAAATTTTTGAGTATTTCATGTTGAAATTGGCATGACGAATTTTGAGAATGTTCTATTTTCTTGAAAATTGAGTTTATTGCAACACCAAATGAATTTTTAGTGCAAAGGAGGTCCTTTTTACACTTAGGTGCCCTACTTCTCGCTGCAGTGAGAAACACTCTGTTTTGGCAGCCAACAACTCACTGCAGCGAGAAAATCTCAAATTTTGATGCAGTGCCTTTAATTTAATGAAGATTTTGACCACCTTCCTTTACGAACTGGGAAAAGTGGAAAACACAAAACTTGTAGCCCTGCTTCTTACCTTTCTAATGGTTTAAAAATCAGGTCAATTAGACTTCTGTAGCGGGATATATGCTAAAAAAAAACTGAAACACATGCAAACAACACTGTTTCTCACTATAGCGAGAAACTTTCTATTTTGGCCGCCTGAATCTCGCTGCAGCGAGAAACTTGCTGCCATGCTTGCTACTTTGCTTGATTTTGACCTATTTTCACCCATTTAACTTCATGGATTGATCATAGGTTTGTGAAACACTATAAGGGTATTAATCAAGGTTTGAAATGAGGGGTTTTTAGTAAGAAATTAAATCAAGTGCATTGTTTTTAAAACAAGTGCATCATGATTTTCAAATTCTTTCTATCGATTGCTTGTTCCCTTTTTATGTTCACTCATTGAGTTTTATACTCACATTTTTTAAAATTCATGTGTTCATATTCGAAGACAGTTGGGACCTAGATTGAGTCGCACACATATGCTCGTCTTCTTGGTAGGTACTATGGCATCTCAGTAGCTGTATCTTCACCCAAAGTCAATCCGCTGACGGTCTCGAGTCTATTACTTGTGAACATGTATATGTAATGTAAACTACTAAGAGTAATGTTATAAATGAAGTATGTATATGTTGGATTGATGATGACAGTACTTCGATATAATATAAATATGAATATTCAGTTATTATAAAATATTACTGGAACATTTACTTTTGAGAGTTACAGCACTTCATTTTAAAGATGATGGATGGGAATGATAATTAGAATTGCATAAAGAGGCTTGCTTGGGCTTAGTGGGCTATGCCTATTGGGCCTATGCGCGGGTCATGGCCTGAGAAATTAGGCTATGACACTGACGTGCCGAACCAAGTAACGAGCGATTGACAAGTAGAAATAGCGATGTAGTATCTCGCTATCATAATGTGAGTAGGGGGTGTTTATTTTAAAATTCCTGTAATTATATATATATAGACACGTATGGCTTATTTTACACGCAAATTGTGGAAAGTATGAGCTGGTAGAATTCTAGGAAAATTTGTAATTGCTATGATGTTTGAATATGTTTTGAATATATATGTAGAAATTATATACGTAAAGTGTTTTAAACCGGGAAACAAGCTTTTCAATACGGTTTCTATTCAAAATGTGCCTTATTGTTTATGTGGTGTGCATTTATGAAATTTATTATGTATTCACCATGCCATTTCGTTATAAAAATATCATGCAAATATTTATAATATAAGTATTATAAAAAGAGAGTTTTAACATGATACAGTGAGCGGTATTTAGAAAATTATTCTTTGAAAACCCGACTTGGATTTTTAAATGATTTTATTAAACCAAGAGATTCGAGAGTAAGTCAGCTTTCACTTCGATTAAGTGTGACCCTCGTGCATGAGTGAGCTCTAGCAAGAGAACCTTTGGTTCGCCTACGGGTGGTTAGGTGTGGCAAGGGCCACGACTTATGAGATATATACATGGCTAGGCCACTAGTGATATTCGAGGTTACGAGCACTTGACTTTTCCGATGTTGGCCAACATCGTTGAGACTGCCATGGCATTTGGGAATCTGATGGAAGCACTGCTCCCGGATTTTATTACATGGTAGCGAGACCACGGGTTTTATTGCTATTTCCTATTGAAGAGTTGCATCTCTTTAGGTTTTCAAACTCGTATTTCTTTGCATGGTGAAAGGTATACGATTTTCTACAACTCCCCTTTTAAACGATGATATGGATTTAAACTCTTCACGTACGAGGCGATCTATGGTTTGTAAATGAACTTGAATAGCATTTGATTACGTGGGAGCTTGCTCAATTTTATCGACTTGATTTGAGAAAATCATTAAATGAATTCGAGGATTGAAATCTTCTACGTACATCAATTTTTAATGTGACGCTCGAAATGATTTGATTTGAATAAAGATATTAAATGGTTTTTACGTGGAAACTTTTATGCGCACCGGATTTGATATATATATTTGGTTTGAGATAACTATCTTACATTGAATCCTTGATTTTCATATAAGGCACAAATCTTCGTTTTATGTTTTAAACAGTTTATATATTCTTATATTTTAATATTCAAATTTATCTACGTTATGTTTGTTTCCCATCTACACCTTACTCACGGAGTCTATGATCACTGAGTTTGTGAGACTCACCCCTTTTATTTCCTTTTACAGATAAGTAAACCTCAAGTGCGCTATTTAGCACTCGGACACTTACTGCAGTATAGGTAACTGCACCTCTTAGCCTTCCACTTCGAGTCGTTCCGCTGTTAGAGGTCGAGTCGTAGCGCTTTATTTATTAAGTTGTAAACGGATTTTGGTTTTGATATAAGTACTAAATTGGAGATTGTGGATTTCAATGTATATACTTGTCAATAAAAGGTTAAAAGGTTGAATCAATTATTATGTTTATGGTTCAAATCATTATACGAAAGTATATTATTTTAAGTACCAATATGGAATGGCGATTGTATGTAATGAACTAACAATCATTTTTAGTACGGCTTGTTCAAGACTTGGCAGATCTTTCCCGGAGGTCTCGGACGTCGGTAGCGATCGAGGAGCGGTCGTTACACTGATCATGCATCATATACAACTAAAAACACAACGAAAATAAAATTTACAAATTGAATTACGCCTCACCCTCCTAGGATCTCTTCTATGCCAAATTAAGTACAGAATGAAATTAATAATTATATTATATGATTATATCACTTTACCTAAATAACAAAGGTTAATGAATCTTTTGTTAAACCACCAAACCAACCTTCAAAAAGCTCAACCACCTTAGCCCGGTTGTTGCAAACAAAAAATGTCCAAGGAATCCTTGTGCAACCTTTAACGGTAATCCACACCAATGAATTAGAAAATCCTTCTTTAAGGATTAAGAGTGCTATGCCTTAACAATGTGCTGGCAAAGATGAGTTTCATAAACTCATAATCCACACAAAAAATTTGGGGCTGAAGAAACAAAAGAGATCAAGTGAATGAGAAACTATTTTTCTTCACACAAGGAGCGGCAAAGCAAAAGGAATTTCTAATGTGCCATTCTTCTAATTTTTCAGCCACTCTCTCTTTTTTTTGTTTGGAGGCTATAGCAAGGTATTTATTCCTTGGATTAATTTTAAACTCTAATTATAAAGTTATTTTGTAATTGCCAATTAATCGAATAATTTGATTAAACAATTTAATTAAGTCTTAAAAAAGCCTAGTTAACTTAATTGTTTAATCTAATCAATTAAGCCCAATAACTTAATTAAATAATTTAATTAATCAAGTGCAACAATTTGATTAAACAATTTTAATCCATTAGGCCCAATAACTTAATTAAATAATTTAATTAATTAAGCACAACTTAATTAATTAAGCATAACTTAATTAAACAATTTTAATCAAGTGCTTGAGAAGCTCACAATTTCTAATTTGATTAAGTCCAACTTAATCACCTCTCCCATTTTATTTTCAACATTCATTTTAGATGTGCAACCCATTAGGCTTCTAACATATTAGCAATGAATTCAACATATAATTCTTAAGTTAAAGTTAGAATTAGATAAATTTAAACTACTTTAAATTTATCATTAATCAAGTAAACTACCTAAAGTTCATAGACCAAGATTGGGATCTAGCAATCCATCATGGCCACCCTAATGTTTGACAATCAAGATGGTTTGACTCAACCTTTTAGTGATCAGTTTTTTAGTATAATTCATTTCCTCATCATGTATCTCGAAGATGATAAGAGCATGGTGCAGTTTCTACTCTTATTGATCTCCATATTCGTTCTTAAAGTTTGATCATCAGCTTTACAGAAACTTATGAAATTCCTTTCATAATCTTTAAATTGCATTGGCCAAGGACTTTAATAAGCTAATATCAACCAAGAACTATTACAATATGTCCCCTGAATCACTTGAGGTGATGATTCCTATCTTGACCACTTATTTACCTTCACATGCTTCATGTTATACTCAAAGGCATCCTTTTTTGGCATCCTCGGTTAGGCACCTATAGGGATGAAATCAAAGCATAGCACTCCACACATAAGACAACCTAGCATCTCAAGTCTAAGGAGTATTTACACAACTAACACATGAGAAGTATTGCATAGACACTTACGTGAAATACCTAATGCATTTCTCGTGGTGGGTCATGTTTAGTGAACTTGCTAATCTAAGCAAGCACTTATATTTTAGTTCCAAGTATCTCTATACTTCAATCAATGAGATCGATTGCTTACTTCCAAAGTAAAGAATATAGAATATACTAGTCTCTAAGCATCATTGATGTCCAGTCTTAATGATACATTGACTAGGAACATTATGAGATTATACTTTGATGCATAAGGATCTCGTAACTGCAACACATTATAGTTCCATTGCAAGGCATATTAATCTCATGGACATTATCCAATTAGACTTATAACTCATTATAATTGATGTCTTATTGATGAAGGAAAACCTCTAATCATTCAACATGAATGATATTTTTGCATGATTGGAATCAAGCCTTAACCAACCCCAATTGGCTGTAAGGCTTATCCAAACATGTTAGCCAACTAAAACTCTAAGCCTTCAGCCATTTCTTAGCCATTTCATAAAAATAAGAAAAGGAAAATAGTTTTCTTTGTCTGATACAAATAAGATTCAACAAGAACTTTTGGTTTTTTTTTTTTTTGTTTTGGAAACAAAACTTGCTAGCACAAGTAAATCCTACCTTTGAGAATGTCTTATTTGGTCACTGTTTGAATTACTATTAGAGGCCAAACACTTGGGTAGCTGAAGATTTGACAAATCCTAAAGGTGAAGAAGCAAAGATTTTGATTATAGGATTTTCGACTATCTCATTCTCTTTTCAGGTTTCTTGCTTCATCACAAGCCTTTTGGATTTAATTAGCTCTTAATTATGATATATAGAGTAAGGTAGTGTTAGGATGAGCCCTACAACCAATTGGGATTGGTTAAGGTTGTGTTGTGGAAAAATTTATCTTTTGCTTGTGCAATATGGGATAAGCTCAAAATTCAATGCAAAATACAAGCAAAGATTACGTGCAAGCATACACGATCGCAACAAATAGTAAAGTGATAAGTTGAGTTGTCGATCCTCAAGGAGTTGATCTAATAGTTGTTGCTAACTACTAAAATTAAAACAAGCTAATTTTATCCAAGTACCAAATTTTGAACTATAATTAAAATGTAATATAATTAACTAACTCTAATCTAAATGGTGCAAATAATAAATTGGGGTGGAAACAAAGGTATAATAGTCAAGGATTATGGTATCCTTTAATATTTCACTCGGAATTGGGTTTGCTTAATTACTTAATCTTAATGAAAGTTGATGTTAGTCTAGAATCTTAAAGTATGTGTACTTCTCCGTCGAGATATTACACACTTGCTTAACCTATTTGAATCACTATATGTCTATAGGAGATAACTAAATTAAGTTATTTAAGCTAAGGTTCTACAAATTGACTATGTGTGGCAATTAAACATATGTCGACTTTAATTACACATCTAAACACTGAAATTCATTTTTAAGTGTATTGAACACACATTATCCAAATCAAGGTCTAATTTAGACTAACTTTCTCAAGTGTCATCTAAATACCTAGACACATGTAAATGGTGATCAAGTAAATAAATGGGCAATAAGCTCCAATTTGAGTAAACATCAATATTTCCAATGAGAATAAGCAGCAAACCAACACAATATCGAAGCTACATATTAAAATCAACCATAATCCTTGATTAATAATTTTAGCTCAACATTTCAAAGAGGAGAGTACACATTTTAGCAAACAAAAGCATTGTTTTACAAAATGAGATAGAGAGAGAGTCAAATCTAGAGAGAGGAAGATGTTCTGTTGTAGCGTTACAAGCTCTAGCCCTTGATTCTTCTTCTCTTTCCCTTTTTGCTTCTGCCTCTTTGTGCCCAAAGTGTCTCCTCGAATCCCCTTCTTTTTCAATGCAAAACTTTCTATTTATACCCCCTTTTCTTTCAGCCTTGACTTAAAATCTCGTGCAAAGAATATTCTTTTTCTAATGTGTTCTCATTGCAGCAAGAAACTTTCTGACTTGGCATTACAAACAGCCTCATTTTTATTGTAACGAGATTGGATTTTCGCTGCAGTGAAAATCCTTCTGATTTCATTTGCCTTGTTTCTCGCTGCAGCGAGAATGGAATTTCTCTGGAATGAGAAACTCTCTACCTTGGACATTTTACCTCTCTTCACTGGACAGTGCTGCAGCTCTAGAAGCTTGTTGTTTCCATGTTTTCCTCCTTCAAGTTGCCTAGTGCAAAGTTACTGTGGTCCTCACTTTTAGCTTTATTTTCAGCTTCACGATTCCTTTAACATTAAGAGGTTAGATGATCAGAGGCTGAATTAAGGGATTTTGAAAAGAAATTAAGCTAAAATTGCTTAAATGGAACTTGACACCATAACAGTTAACTTCTACTAAAAAAAAACATAGAAATTTCCTAAGGACTACATAGAAAACTAAAAGATTTAGCAAAATTCATGCTCCAAAGAACCATATGATAACTCTATATAATAGAGTTATCACACCCCCAAACCTAATCTTTTGCTAGTCCTCGAGCAAAACTTAAAACAATCCGCATGAGAATGAAAACATTAAATGGCAAATTCATTGCACCAACTCAAAGATTACCTTTAAATTCCTCGTAAGTTGCCTAATTTTCGAGCTCACAGAAAAATCACAAATAATGTTCAAGTTCATGTATCAACAAAATTGCAAGCTCATTTTCAATTGGTTTCCCCGTGGGTGTGTGTAAAATTCCTTGAAATACATATCATGTCACTCGGATTAGTTTAAGCTCATGCAAGAATTTAAATTAGTCAAGAGTTTCATAAGTTTGCTCTTCATTTCTCTCTCCACTAATGTAGGCTAACACTCAATCAAGGATCTTTAGGACTTTATCTAGCTTGTAATGAGTGGCTAGGGTCAAGGTATGATAAAGGATAAAATGTAGCTCAAATCACCCTAAGCACTTGATTATTCTAGGATCTCTATTAAGCTTTGCTTTTCACTTCTTCTAATCAAACCCTTTTTCTTCAATTCATCATCCTTTAATTTCCATCAAACACTTTATCCTCTTTTTTTTTTTTTTAATTGACACCCCCAAACTTATGTCATTTTATGGTAAGTAATGGGGTGAATTTCTGTACTTTTTTTTTTCATTTTAATTCCACTTCTTCACCCTTTTTCACCATTTCTACGCTCAAAACATCTCCTAGAAATAATCTATGCACTTAGGAGTGATGGGTGTTAAAAGTGGGAATTTTATTTATAGGTTAAGGCTTTTTACTAAATGTGTGATGAAAGAAAAAAAATTTTTTGGCTCAAACAAGGGTGACAAAGGATATAATTATATATGGCAGGCTCAAAAAGCTCAATCGATCCAAAGATGGCCTAAGTCATCTCCCTAACTAAGTGTAGCCTAGGATTTTCCCTCGAGAGAAACTAAAACAAATTCTAAAACTCAAGATTTTATTCAAAAAATCACATTTGCATAAACTCTGTCTAAGTGATCACAATTAGTTAAAGCAAGAAACATGTGCACAATAAGGTGGAAAAACACAATTTACAATAATGCTTAGCAAAAAAGTTCAACAAAATACTCACACAATATTCATATTCACTATGATCATAAGACTAAAAGGCAACTATTTTTCTTCATTGGATAAGTAAATCTAATTTATTGGAGCAATGAATCATTCAATCCAACAATTTCAGAAATTAGATAAGTTAACTTCCTAACTTGAAATTCAAAAGCAAAAACTATCACTAACACCTAAAAGCAAGAAATATAAAAGCAAAGTTTTAAAATTCTAAAAGCAAAAACCTAAAAAAACAAAGTTTTAAAAATTTTAAAATTCCCCCCTAAACTTAAATCTAACATTGTCCCCAATGTTAATAAAAGCATAGGAAATAGTACTCCCCTTCAAAAAGATTCGCTGTCCTTCTCCCCATCCTTATCATCAGTTGTGTCCTCTGTTGGTGGTGGGAAATTTGCCATATCCATTCCCATGTGCTTTGCAATAGCGTGTAACATCTGCTCCATGTTCCCTATTCGTCGCTCTAAGCGATTCATTCGTTGTGGCAGTGTAGCTTGTCTGATACGAGATGAAGGTCTTGGCGGAGTGGATGAACTTGCACCAGCAGCTTGAGATTGATGGAGTTGCATCCTCTGCATAATCCCACTGTCTACTAGAGCTTTTGGTTGCATAATTTCCTAGTCTTCGCTCCATTGGACACCCGTTTTTTTGCACAACACGATGATGAGTGACGAATACCAAAAGCCATCCCTACTAGAACCAGCAGTGTGAAGAATGTTGGAGAAAATTAATTGACCAATGTTAATGGACTTACCTAAGAGGATGGCATATATCAAGACAGCTTGGTCTTTGGTCACATAACTTGTATGTTTGTTTGGTAGCAGTTTGGCTGAAACAAAGTGGTGCCAAACTTTTATATTCACTTTTGAGAGCGCTTGCCTTTAACATTGGTAGAACCCCCTAGCTAATCTCCATATGGTCTTGAGGTTTCCCAACAAGCTAATTACCTCCTCTAAGTCAACCTCCCCATTAATGTATTGCATGTACCCATTAGTCTCTAAATCTAGGGTTTTGTAGAACCTATTAATGGTGTGGCTGTCAAATGGTACTTTCCTTCCTTTATAAAAGGCCATTCCATTTTCATGTTCTACTACATAGGCATAGAACTCCCTAACTATAGGAATGACTACCGTCTTGGGTTATGCACAAAAGGTTTGCCATCTTCTTTCCTCAATTATATCCGAGATATGGCTATAACGGATTTAGGGCAAATCAATCCCTCTTTCAAGTACTAGAGATTTGTGTAGCAAGGACTGAGTGTGTCTGTGCAAAGCCTAGGTTGACACAAATTTTGTTCTATCAAACCCAACATTACCCATCCTAGCTCTTTTAGGGGCATGGTTCTCTCAAAATTGTCCAATTTACAACTCTTAATACAAGTCTAGTACTACCAATACCCATTAATCACCAAATTTTTATCACAATCAACCACAATCCACAATTCTCTCAATAATTCCTTCCAACCACCTTAAAAGATTTCTAATGCAGATAACTCTCAAATTCCATACACTATGTAGAAAATTGCTAATATCCTAATTCAACAATTATCAAAATTCTCTAAATCCATCATATACACTTCATCAAATTTGAAAGAGTTTGCCACTACTCTTAAAGTTAAGCAATGCTGAATAAAAATTAGTCACTAAAATCTCTAACACAATCACTTTCTTAAAAATTGAAAATTTAGGCAAAACTAAAGAGTAGCTTACCCAAACCTTGATTTTTTTATGAATAACCCTTGACTAAAATCCTCAAACCTTGAATTTGGTGGCAAGTATTTTATGATTTGTGAAGATTGTGTGAATAGGTGTGAGAGAAATTGGAGTTTGTGGGAGAGGATTTTGGAAGCAGAATGGAGTTAGGGTTTAAAATTTGAGAGAAAGGAAAAAGGGGAAAAAATACAACATTTATAGTAGGGAAGGCCCAACATCTCACTGCAGCGAGAAAGTCTCAAGTAAAGAAGCAACTTCAACATAATATCTCGTTGTAGTGAGGTAAGGTTCTCGCTGTAGCGAGAAACTTTCTAGTTTCTACCTTTTAATGCACTTTTTTCTCGCTGCAGCGAGAAACTTTCTGTTTCTCATGTTTCTCTTTGCTTTTATCTCACTGCAACGAGGTTGGATTCTTGCTGCAGCAAGAAACTTTCTGTTTCTCTTGGTTTTCTCTGCACTAAATTCGCTACAGCAAGAATTGGAGTTTGCTGCAGCCAAAAACTCTCAAGTACAATGACTTTTTTTCAGTTGGGGTTTTCGTTGCAGTGAAATGTGAACTCGTTGCAATGAGAAACTTTCTATTTCTCATGTTTTTGTTGTCCAAAATTCACTACAGTGAGAATAAAAATTCACTGCAGTGAGAAACTTTTTTTGTTCCCCCCCTTATTTCTGTCAGAAAAAATTAAAAAGAGCAAAGTTAAAACTATACTGCTATGTATGAAAATGGTAAGTAAATAAGACTAAAAATGATAGTATCAACGCAAAGATGGGAGAAAGAGAGAATAAAAATGAAAAGCATTCTATAACCTAATGATTAAACTTTAAAACAAGAGAATTAGGAGTGAAAAACTTAGGTTGCCTCCCAAGAAGTGCTTTGTGAGACCCTGTCAAGCTCGATTAAAAGACGGTATTGTACCGAGTGGTACAACTAAGTTAAATCGAGCCTTGAACTAGTTCAAATAGAAATTCTAAAAGGAATTTGAAAATTTTAAAACCAATAGAATGGCTTAGAATAGTGATTTGGAGTTCAAGGTCCCGTTTGGAGTCCATCAGAAAATTGACCAATTAGGGACAAAACGGTCATTTTACCATTTGATGATAAAATGGAGATTTTTAGCCAAGATTTGATCACATTTGACCAAGAATAATTATATGAAACATAATTATGATTATTGGAGTATAAAATGATGTTTAGCAGTGAAAAATTGTGATTCTCGGTATTTATGGAGCACAAGGGCAAAATGGTAATTTTGCCACTAGAGGACTAAACGAAAATGTTTTTTAAACAATTTTTGCCCCATTTGGTTAATATTGATCAATATTAGTGTTATTTTAGGTTGAAAAGTAGAAATAATGAGATTCCGGTACATTTCGGAGTATAAGGGCAAAATCATAATTTTTTCGTCCCGAGGGCAAATCAGTAAAATTTTTACCCCAGCACTTGTCAAGACCAAGGGATTTTAATTGTGGTAGGATTGGATAAATACCAGAATATTTGTGGTGGAAAATTAAGAAGAAAAAGTCAAAAAGTTAAAAATTGGGTCAATAAGCATGTGACACATGGCATGCTTGATTATTTTATTATTTTCTATAGAAATCAGCCCATTAAATCCCCAATTCCCTCACCATATTCGGCCTAGGCATACAGCAACAAGAAAAAAGGAAGAACAAAAGGAAAAACAAGAAAACCTATGTGGAAATTCAAAGAAAAAGTGAAGAAATCAAGGAAAGAAGCTAGGTAAGTTATAATTTCTTTAATTCTTCTTGATACCTAGCTTACCCATGCTTTTGTTCTTGATTTCCATGGTTGAATATTGAGTTATCATGATGAATTCAATTCTGAAAAATTGGTATGGAAGAGGAATTGTTGTTGGAATAATTTGATTTTAGACTATGTTAGTGTTTAGGGATAGTTAAGCATGGTTATGAACAAAAACACAAAAGAAATATTCAATTTCTCTAGGGTTCCTTGTTGGCCGAACCATGAGGGCTGAATATCAATGGGGGATTGTTTTTATTTCAAGGAAAATGGCATGGAAAATGATGAATTAAGGTGAAACGGTTATGTAGAAAAAAATTCGATGCTAGTGCACCAAATGACCAAATTTTTCTATAAGAAACTGTGAGGGTTCTAGTGCTGAATTTTGCTTTATTTAAATGAATGTGGTAAATTAAGGTATTAGAGGAGAAATGAATTAATTTGGAGGTGATTTGGACACAATCGCTGATTAATCGGGTGATCGGTCGAATTTAATCGATACCGTGATTAAGCGGTAATCGGACATATTTTTGCATTTACATATCAAGCATTAGTAATTAAAATTAATTTATATCAATTTAGGGACAATATAGTAAATTCCTCGACTTTGTTATTTGTCAAGGTGGTGAGACGTCCAAAAAAGGCAAAGGAATTGCGCTTGAGGACTATTAGTCTGAGTTCACCCGGAATTCGGATTTTCGACACCTGTGAGTGGACTGCCTATCAAAATTGTTTTGGGAATATGACTGTTTTGAACAAAGTGTTTGAATGATTTATGCAATTTTTCATGAAAATGAATGCCTTGGGAATAAGCTTTTGAAAAAATGTTTATGTTATGAAATGTGGTTATTATGGATTTCTATGTGGCTGCATTATGTTGATATACATATATCCTTGAACATAATGTTGTGTAATTATGTTGACTCGGCTATGTGCGAGTAAGGAGTGCTCATAAGCTGAGGATGACCTGGTTATGTGCGAGTAGGAAGTGCGCATAACCCGGTGATGACTCGGTTATGTGCAAGTAGGGAGTGCGCATAACCCGGTGATGACCCAGCCATGTGCAAGTAGGGAGTGCGCATGAGCTGGTGATGATGATGATGAGCTGGTGATGATGATAATGGGTTGGTGAGATGATGATGATGGGTATATACATATATATATATATATACATATGTAAATATGTGTGATATAGCAAATTGATGGACAATGATTTATGGTTGTAATGTACATGAAAGTTGACACATTGTACTTTGAGAATTTTCATGAATTTTAGGTTGCTTTTATTAGTTTAGCAGGATGGCTTTTTGTTGAGTGAGGAAAAATGTTTCTCTTGTTGCTCTGTTTTCACTGCAGTGAAATTCATGCTCGCTGTAGCTAGAAACTTTCTGGTTTGGAGGGGTTTTAAATAGGAATGAACTAAATTGCATTGTTTTGAAACAAGTGCATCATGATTTTAAATTCTCCCTAATTATTGCTTGTTCCCTTCCTTGTTCACTCACTGAGTATTGTACTCACATTTTATAAAAATTCATGTTTTCAGATCAGGTGACTGTTGGACCCTAGATCGAGGAGTCCCCGTAGTGCATCTCCTGGGTATGTGTCTGGCATTCGATAGTAATCCCTTTTATTGTAAATGTCTCCGCTGGAAGTCATGGGTCCTTTTGTATTATGAATACAATCTAACAATGTGAATATGTATATGCAATGTAAATTGCTAAATACATGACTGGTATAGTGCATGTATATTATTATCGATAATGCCATTGTGTTTTGGCTATGTTCACACCCGAAAAAAAAAGTGTGTGTATGCATAATATGATAAATTTGTTAAGCAAAGGTAAATGGATAGGCTTGCTTGGGCTTAGTGAGCTATGCTCATTGAGCTCATGTGCCGGTCATGGCTCAAGAAATTGGGTCATGACATGCTTGCTTTAAAGTCTTCAGTCAGACTTTTCGAGGGCTTAATGAAGGTCGGCTAGGTGGATTGATGAGCGTTGACAATCAATGTTCCCTTTGAAATAGTGCTTCAAATGTTGTCCATTAACCTTGAATGTTTCATTTGTCTTGTTATCCATTACTTGAACAGCACCATGTGGAGAGGCTTTTGAAATAACGAAAGGCCCCTACCACCGTGATTTTAGTTTTCTCGGGAATAATTTCAAGTGAGAACTATATAGCAACACCAATTGGCCGGGCTCAAAGCTTCATTCCACTATCTTCCTATCATGCCATTGTTTTGTCTTCTCTTTATACAATTTGGCATTCTCGTAAGCTTGAAGGCAAAACCCATCAAGTTCATTTAATTGCAACAACCTTTTCTCACCCGCTGCTTGTAGATCCAAATTCAATTTCTTCATTGCCCAATAAGCCTTATGCTCAAGTTCCACCGGTAAATGAAAAGCTTTTCCAAAGACTAACTTGTATGGAGACATGTCAATTGGTGTCTTATAAGCAATCCAATAAGCCCATAATGCATCATCCAATCTTCTTCCCTAGTCTTTTCTTAAGGGACAAACCGTTTTCTCCAGAATTCTTTTAATATCTCTAATGGACACTTCTGTTTGCCCAATAGTTTGAGGATGGTATGCAATTGCAACCTTGTGTTTAAGTCCATACTTTGCAAGAAGTGCATCGACATATTTGCTGCAAAAGTGACTCCCCTCATCATTAATGTGAAACCTCGACCTCTATAGCCTCATAACTAGGTGTAGATGCCATAACCCGAACGAGGGGTAATTTCATCATTTCCTTAGTGAGCCCCTAGAAGTATGCTTCCAAACAATATTAAGGCCTAAGGCATAAATGAATGATGAAAATAAAGGTAAATGACAAAGGAAATAAAAATAATGATGATTTCCAAGGTATGGGCAAAATTGTCATTTTTCATCTAGAGTCAAGAATTTTTAAGTTTTCGTGTACTCGAGTATTTTTAGACCATTCTGGACTTTGTTTCAGTGTAAAAAGAGTAAAAAGATTGCACAAAGAATTGGAGGGAACAAGCTAACTTGTTGAGGGTATTTTTGTAATTTAAGTGGAAATTGGATAAGTTCTAGCTATAAAGATCCTTTTCTTCCAGCAGCTTCTTCTTCCTTCTTCCCTCTCACATTTCTTCATCTTCCATTGGAGTTCTCTTCAAGCTTCCATAACTCTCTCAAGCTAGCTCCACTTTTCATGCTTTTGCGTACCCTTTCATAGAACCTTTGTGCTCTTTCACTCTCTCACTTTAAAACCCTTGAAAGACTTACTTCCATATTCTCTCTCACTAGCTAGGTGTTTTAGTGTCACGACCCGGTACTCTTCTCGTGCCCGTGACAACCACCGCGATGTCCCGATAACATTCATTACCCGAAATGCCAATCGAAACCTCACAAGGCTTAACATCAGTTTTCTCGCTTCGCCTGTGAGTATTAGTTACTAAAATCATGTTTTAAAGTGATATGACCCAATTTCAATTCAAAAACAATCAAAGAGAAATTTCAACTACACAGGGGTATTTTGGTCATTTTTCTCAAATATTTCGAAACCAGCTAAAACATAGTATACGAGTGCAAAACACATATTTCATAAACAAAAATAAGTTTAGATGTCTAAAACATTCATTTAAAGTGAAATTATGACTATTTAAATATAATAAAAATATTCAATAAAATATTCCATTTTCTTATAAAACAATTTTTATAGAGTTATCTGTAAGGAATTTTTGTAGCGTAAAAGCGAAATAAATTCATACATATTGTAATACAGATAGTCAAGGTATGTAATTAAATTTACAATGACACGTGGGCCTCTAAATGACTAAAAGTAATGAAGGCTATGAACCTACAGTTTTTGAGGAAGTAAAGCCAACTGTAGCCTTCGACGATATCAGCTATCTACAAACTATCCTGAGCCTGAAATGGGTGGAAAGGAGGGTGGTGAGATTATATAATCCCAGTGAGTAAACAAATACCATCTAAAATATCTAAAGCTGAGTACATGGAGACAGCTAAAATAGATTAACATAAAAATGATTCACAGCATTTCGAACTCATTTTAATAGGATAAAATAGATTCATTTCACTCAATTAAACAACGAGGCTTATGATTTCCTGAAAAGCTTGGCTCGTGGCAAAATTATTCTCATAGTCAGTTATCAAGGATACTATAATACCCTGTATTTTGATACGGTGGCTAATAAAGTTTATGGATGCCAATTAAGGTTGATTACTGAGTTAAAAGGGTAATTCAAAAGTGAACTTGTGAAATCTTGACCTCTATAAACACGTAACTAAAAGTAGACGAGATAATGCGGACCAGAGGTAATTTCATAATTTCTCATGGTAGGCTCCTACGAGTGGGTTTTTTTATGTTATTAAGGTCTAAATAGGCCTAAGGAATGAATAAATGATGTTTATGATGGTAAATAAATGAGGAAATTAAAAATAATGATAATTTCACGATAAGGGCAAAATGGTCATTTTACATCTCGGGTCTAAATTTTTACATGTTCATGAACTCAAGTACTTCTAGACTATTATGGATTTTGTCTCATTGTCAAAAGAGTAAAAATATTGCACAAAGGATAGGAAGAAGACAAAATGACCTTGTTAAGGGCATTTTGGTAATTACGTGAGAAAATGGATAAATATAAGGCATAAATATCCAAGTTTATAGCAACTTCTTCAAATTTCTAGCAGATTCTTCAAGCTTGCAGCACCTTTTTCTTCTTCCTCACCCATCCAATGCCATTTTTCATTCCACCTCCATGAAAATCAAATTTTTCATGTGATTTTTCCTTGTTTTCTTTTTATTTCTTCTCTTTTCCTAATCCTTCCTTCTCCTAACTTCTTGGGCACTGAATTGGCAGCTTCTAACCCCAATTTCCAGCACATTTAAACCCTAGGAGAGAGAGAGAGAAAAATCTCTCCTTGTTTCTTATATTTTCTATTTCTACTTCACTTTCAACAACACTAGGATTTTTGGCTTCAAATCTTCATTTTCAAGATTGAAAGGTATATATTTTCAACTTTTGGAATTTTGGAATTTATGGTTATATTTTCAGATTTATTCTCTAATTTCTTCAAATTATTTTCTTGGAAAGATTAGGTTTTTGGTTGATCTTCATGCCTCCAAGCTCATCTAGGCTACGAAATTTAAATTGGAGTAGTTGGCCAAATGGGTTTGTGAATTAGACTAGAAACTTAGGTTAAATGTTAGGTTAGAAGGTAGATTGCCTATTGTAAATTCATTAGAATTATTAGATTTAATTTACCACTTAATTGAGGTTGTTATGGTTTATTGAGAAATATAGGTTTTAATGGTATTCCGGGACTACTTGGATTAAGACCTTCTTGGTGCTAGTTTTGTCAGGCGAGTGAACTGCATTTCAAAATCATTTTGGGAATGTGACTGTTTTGTACAAAGCATTTGAATGATTTTATACAACTTTATCTTAAAACAAGTGCTTTGGGAACAAGCTTTTGCTAAATGGTTTTATGTTGTGATATGTGGTTGTTATTGATTCATGCACCATTTCATTATGATGATATATATATATATATATATATATATATATATATATATATATATATGTTGTGCATGATAGTTGATATTGTGTATGATGACTATAATCGTGTGTGTGCACGATGTGGGGCGATGCACATGCCGGTGATGATAGTGCCCATGTACACGATGTGGGGGGATGTACACGATGGCACTAATTGTGCACGATGTGGGGGGATGCACATGAGGGCATCGGCTATGTGCACGATGTGGGGGGATGTCCATGAGCCGGGTGTGATTATGCTGATATTGGTGTTATCTATGCATTTATATATATACATCTATGTTTATGAAATCAAAGTTCATGAGTATGGTATATGATTTTGCATATGTGAATCTTGCATGTTGAACTTTGAAAGTTGCTAAGTATTGTCAAATTGGTATTCATTGCAACAAGGAATTTGGCTGTAGCGAAATGGATTTTCACTACAGCCAGAAATTTTCGGTGGTGGTACAGTACTGTCACTTTGACAATGATTTTGACCACCTTTCAATTAGAACTGGGCAAAGTGGTAAACAGTAAAGTCGTAGCCCTGCCTCTTAGCTTTCTAATGACCTAATAATCATGTTAATTGGACCCATTTAATGGAAGATATGCTTGAAAAACCGAACCATATACAAATCAAGAATGTCTTTTTCTATAGTGAGAAACGTGCTGTCACGTTGCTACCTTGCCCGGGTTCTGATATAATTTCCTTCACTCCCTTATCTTCATGATTGAGCATGGGTCTTTGCAATACTAAGAGTCCACTGATCAATGTCCAACACAAGGGGGTTTAAGAAAGAAATTAAACCAAATTGCATTGTTTTCAAAACAAGTGCATCATGATTTCCAAATTCTTCCTATTTATTGCTTGTTCCCTTCTTATGTTCACTCACTGAGTTTTATACTCACGTTTTTAAAATTCATGTTTTTAGATTTGGAGGTAGTTGGAACCTAGTTTGAGTCGCACATATATGCTTGTCTTCTTAGTAGGTACTATGGCATCTCAGTAGCTGCACCTTCACTATGGTTACTCCGCTGGAAGTCTAGAGTCCTTTTCGTTGAACATATGTACCTTGATGTAAATTGTTAAGATATATATATCTTAAGCAATAGACGTTTATGTTGATTAATGTTGCCACTACGAGATGGCACGAATGACATTATTTTGAATCATAAATGTGAACATATGGTTTCGATGGAAAAGTATTGAAATACTTGTTGATAAGAATTATGAAATACGGTTGTAAGAACGAGTGATGAAATTGATGAATGGAGTCACATAAATAGGCTTGCTTGGGCTTAGTGGGCTATGCCCATTGGGCCCATGCACCGGTCATAGCCCAAAAATTTGGGCTGTGACAGATACCTTGGCTTGGGGCTATCCCAACCGAGTCCGCCAATGCTATTAAAAAGTCATATACGCATAAATCATGTTTTTATTTTGAAAACATAGTCGTTCCTTGTCGTTGGCTGAGTTCACCCTCATGTGGTGGTTTGGCGTGAAGTGAACTCCAAAGTTGTACCTCGGGAGTTACCTTACACGCCTCTCTGATCGAGGTAACAATATAAAGGGATTTCGTACCCTTCAAAAAGGCTGGTCCACAGAACCCGCCCACTGCAGCAAGCTAAACCCACCATACAACAAAAATTCAACAGCATGACATGGCAGTTTTATCATTATCCAGCCTATCAAGGCAAACAATAGTTTATACATTTTCAGTACATTTACCAATTCAACCATTCATGCCAATATTATCATAAGCCATTCGATTCAAACCATGAATTTACAACACATGAAAACAGTCTCCAATTACTCTATTTTCAAACCATCATTCAATTTCAAGACAATGTTATAAAATCATTTCATTAAATCACATTTTAATTACAAAACACAAAGATTTACCATTTAACTCATTTTCCATAAAATCACAAAATTGGATAAAAACCACTTTAGATAATTAAGATGATAGTAAGGTTACTCACTATTTCGAGAGTCGAATTTCGAGTACTCCGATTCTTGATCCTTGGGTACTATCTCTTTACTTTTCCTAGAAAGCTCACCACCTAGACATAATGCACAATAAGCCATTTACTACATTTGTGCTAAACCGTTGTAAAACGAATTCAGGCTTTATACTAATGCATGAAATGGGATGTGAAATACTCGGGTAACTATCTAAATACGGTGTTCAATATAAATTCAATTATGTACCTAAATAAAATGGTATTGGCCTAATTTGATCTATCACCCGATTAATTGGCCAATATGTCCAATTTAACTCCAATTAACTCCATTTTTCTTCCAATTCTCCAAACCATCAAACACAAGTCAAATAGCATAAAATTTAGCAAAATCATCTTCACATTTTCTCTTGGAAATTTCGGCCATGGTGGGTGCATCAACACTATGATTTTTCCTACTTGATTTTCTCATCGTAATTCATCATTTCCTAACCAATTCACTTGAAATAAAATCAAATCCACCATACACACTCTACATGGAAGATTCGGCCAATGATGGGTGATGGGAGGAAGTGAATTTTTCTTGTTGGCTTTTCATGCTACACATCACTAACTAACTAAAAACACTAAAATACATTGAAATCTAACCAAATCAAGCATCAAAACCTCCCTCTAAGTGTTCAGCCAGCAAGAGACCCATCATGAAATCATGTGATTCAACCATGAAAAATAAAAAAAAAATGCTTAAGAAAGAGAGATCTCAAGCTTAAATTGAAAAATCTTACCTTTTTTCACTTGTTTCCTTGAATTTTCACACTTTTCCCGTGAATTTTCTACCTAGGGTTTTGTTCTTCCTTTTTCTTGCTTCTCCTTGGTGAGGCCAACCATAATGAACAGAAATGGGCTGGTTTTGTGTTAATTTATAAGGAAAATAATAAAAAAATAAAAGCTTGACACTTATCACCTTACCATTGGTCCATTTTTAAACTCTTAACTATTAAGCTTTCTTTCTCCACCACATAAAATCCTTCAATTATTCATGATAATAATGGGTGAAATTCATGTGCTGGACAAGTGTTGGGTAGTGTAAAATTACAATTTTCCCCTTAGGGTGGCAAAATGACTATTTTGCCCTTATCCTCGAAAAAATGCCAAAATTAAAATTCTTCACTTCTCAAACTCAAATTATACTCCAAATGATCAATCTTAGTAAAAATTTTCATCCAACACTCACATCTTAACCTTGGGTGGCAAAATGATCATTTTGCCCCTAGGTCATGAAAATTCCAATTTGACTCCAAATCGGTCCTCGAACTTCGAATCGCCATTTTAAGTCATTCTGGAGTTTTAAAATTCTCAATTTCATCTTAAAATCTCTATTTGGACTAGTTCGAGGCTTAATTTAACTTAATTGTACCATTTGGTACAATACCGTCCTTAACGATTTCTAAGGTACCCAAGTAAGCAAACATGCATTCTTATGTAGGAATGGCATAATAAACATATTGTAGAGCTGGGCTTGACATTTAGAGAGAGAAAGAAAGAGTTTTTATAATAGCTTGAAAATTATTGAAAATAATTTCAAATTTACAAAACTACCACGGTGAGTAGTGAATTAAAATTTATTTTTAGTTGTTGATAATGTCTAGTAATTTGATTTGTGAGTGTTTTATTGTTGAGATTGCTTAATCATTTTTAGTCTGACTAGGGTAGTGCAAATAATAGCCATTTAATGGTAGTTGGAAGCTAGTAGGAATGACTAGTAGAACTCAATTTAGAAAATAGCTTTGGAATAGTATTAATGCCAAGTTGGGTTGATGGTGATGATAGGTTCCAACGGAGCCCCACCACCCTATTTGGACCATTAGAGGAAGTTGGAGTTGAGTAAAGATTTAACAAATATCGGTGAGTGAACTTGCATTTCAAAATTGTTTTGGGAATGCGACTGTATTTGCACAAAACATTTGAAAGATTTTATCCAACTTTTCCTTAAAAATCTACCTAGGGAACAAGACTTTGGTGAATGTTTCTATCTTGTGAAAGTGTGCATTGGGTGTTCTTTTTATTTATGAGATAATGGTGACCTAGCTATGTGCGTGTGGGAGTGCACATGAGCTGATGATGACCCAGCTATGTGCGTGTGGGAGTGAACATGAGCTGATGATGACCCAGCTATGTGCGAGTGGGAAGAGCACATGAGCTGATGACGGTGGGATGGTATACATGATGATGTGTATATATATATATAAATATGTGTGTTATAGAAAGTTCATGAGTATGGTATATGGTTGTAATACATGTGATTCTTGCATGTTAAACCTTGAGAAATTCTAAGCATGCTTAAGTTGATTTTGTCTTTGCAGCTAAATGGCCTTTCCTTGAGAGAATGAGAATTTGTTATTGATGTCCTATTTCTCGTTGCAACGAGATTCATTCTAGTTGTAGTGAAAAACTCTTGGGTTTGGAGGGTTATACTAGCCTGATTCTCGCTGCAGTGAGCAAGTTGCTGATGCTCCTCGCTACAGCGAGAAACTTTTTGTTTTGTCGCCTGAATCTCACTGCAGTGAGAAACTTTCTGTCCAACATGCTATCTTGTTAGTTGCTGCCCCATTTTCCATTTCATTAAGACCACAGTTGATCATGGACTCCCAACGTTAAGGGATTTATTTAATTAAGTTTGAAATGAGGAGTTTTAAAGAGAAACCTTCGTCCAGCTGATAATTTGAGCCCAAATTTTGCTACAGCAGAAAGGCATTCTCATCGAGTTGTTTGAATATTACTAAAGCTTTCATTCTTCAAATTCTTTGTTATGTATGGATCTTTCATCATCAAGGGATTAACTCATTAACGGTTTAATGAGGGGTTTTAATAAGAACCAAACTAAATTGCATTGTTTTTGTAATAAGTGCATCATGATTTCTTTGAACGTTCCATATTGTTTGCTTGTTCCCTTCCTTTGTTCACTCACTGGGTTTATACTCACCGTTTTCAACTTCATGTTTTCATATCAAGAGGCAGCTGGTAACTAGGTCAAGGTGTCCTTATAGATTTCTTTCCTTGGTAGGTGTCTCAGCATTCAATAGTTGAACTTTGGCCTAGTCTTTCTGCTGGAAGTCGAGTATCCCTTTTTGTTGTATAGACGAACCCGATGTAAATTATTAGGATATATGTTTTAGACAATGTATGTATATTTGATCAAAAATGCCACTGTGAGATGGCAATGGTTAGCATTATTTTGAATTGAAATTATGAAATGTGACTTTAATAACTTATGATGGACTGATGGACAAGTTATATAAATAGGCTTGCTTGGGCTTAGTGGGCTACGTCCATTAGGCCCATGCACCGATCATGCCCTGAAATTTGGGTCGTGACAACTAATAACTGCCCTTAGAGTGCCAAATGGAGTGAAAATGTTCCTCTTGATGAACTTCATCACTACCTTGGAATCATTGTGAGGAAAGGCTGCTGCTTCAACCCACTTGGAGACATAATCCACAAGAAGCAAGATATATTTATTGTTGAATGAAGATATAAACGGACCCATGAAGTCAATACCCCATATGTCAAAAATTTCTACTTCAAGCATGTTGTGGAGGGGCATTTCTTGTCACCCGGAGATATAACCTACTCTTTGGCATTTGTCACAATGCAAAACAAACTTGTAAGCATCTTTAAACAATGTAGGCCAATACAAACGTGATTGGAGGACTTTAGCAGCAGTTTTTGTTCCTCCAAAATGTCCTCCATAATCTGAAGAATGGCAATGATGAAGCACGATTTGAACTTCTTCTTCTGGGACACATTTTCTAAGAATTTGATCATTACACTACTTAAACAAGAAAGTCTCATCCTAGACATAAGATTTAACATCATGCAAAAATTTCTTTTTCTGATGAAAATTTAAATCTGGGGGCATAATGTTACTTACCAAAAAATTCACAAAGTCAACATACCAAGGAATCGATTTCTTACTCACTTGAAGGATTTGTTCATCTAGGAAGGTTTCCTTGATGAAGGTTTCCTCCTTACCTTGATGTTCAGGCTCTAATCTTGAGAGGTGGTCTGCTACTTGATTTTCTGTTCCCTTTTTTTCACGGATCTCTAGATCAAACTCTTGTAGCAGCAGGATCCACCTAATCAACCTTGGCTTGGCATATTTTTTGGCAATCAAATACTTAATTGTAGAATGATCAGTGTACACAATAACCTTAGTGCCAACTAAGTAAGAGCGAAACTTATCAAATGCAAATACTACAGCTAACAATTCTTTTTCAGTGGTGGTGTAGTGCATTTGGGTCTCAGTCAATGTTTTGCTTGCATAATAAATGGAATGAAAATTTTTGGATTTCCTTTGGCCTAGTACTGCTCCTATAACGTAATCACTAGCATCACACATTAACACAAAAGGAAGATTCCAGTCAGGAGCTACAATGATAGGAGCATATACCAATTTCTTTTTCAATTCTAAAAATGCAGCCTGACATGCATCATCAAATTTAAATGGAACATCTTTCTTTAGCAAATTACATGAAGGTTTGGAAATTTTTGAAAAATCTTTAATGAACCTCTTATAGAAACCAGCATGACCCAAAAAACTTCTAATACCTTTCACTGAATTAGGTGGTGGAAGCTTCTCAATTGTCTCAATTTTGGCTTTGTCAACCTCCAAGCCTCTGCTCGAAACCTTGTGCCCCAACACAATGCCTTCTTCCACCATGATATGACATTTCTCCCAATTCATCACTAAGTTGTTCTCTTTACACAGTTGAAGGACTTTAGCAAGGTTCAAAAGACAATCATCAAAATTATTACCAAACACAGAAAAATCATCCATAAACACTTCAAGACATTTTTCAACCATATTAAAAAAAAATATACATCATGCATCTTTGAAAAGTTGTTGGAGCATTGCACAAACCAAAAGGCATTCTGTTAAAGGCAAAAGTGCCATAAGGACAAGTAAAAGTAGTATTCTCTTGGTCATTAGGGGCAATAGCAATCTGGTTGTAGCTCGAGTAACCATCTAAAAAGCAGTAGAATTCCTTACTAGCCAAGCGATCCAACATTTGATCAGTAAAGGGAAGTGGGAAGTGATCTTTTCTTGTTGCTCGATTGAGCTTTCTGTAATCCATACATACCCACCATCTGGTTACCGTCCTCGTGGGGATCAGCTTATTGTTCAAATTGGGGACACAGTTATCCCACCTTTTTTCTAGACACATTGAATTGAGCTCACTCGTGAGTTGTCCGAGATGGGGTAGATGATACCAGCATCCAACCATTTGATGATTTCCTTCTTTACCACCTCCTTCATAATGGGATTGAGTCTTCTTTGGTGCTCAATTGAAGTGTGGTGATCTTCCTGCAAAAGGATTTTATGCATGCAAATGGAAGGGATAATCCCTTTTATGTCTGCAATAGTCCATCCTATAGCCTTTTTGTGCTCCTTTAATACTCTGAAAAGTTTCTCTTCTTGCAAGTTAGTACGTGTAGAGGAAACAATAACCAGAAGAGTAGATGAACTACCAAGGAATGCATACCTCAAATGTGATGGTAGTGGCTTAAGCTATAACGTGGGAAGCTCCTCAATGGATGGCTTCGTTGGTGATGATGTAGTAGAAAAATCTAAAGGTTCGAAAGGTGTCCTCAACACTCGAGAAGATGCATCCAATAATTTAACACATTCAACATAATCATCATCCTCTCTCTCAAAATTAGTTATTATAGACGCCTCTAAAGGGTCATAGGGGTAACTCTCCTCAAATATTTCATGGATGATATTGTTGACAACACTTACAGCAAAGCATTCATCATGGTTATTGGGAAACTTTCGAGTTTGCAAAATATTAAATGTTACCTTCTAGTCGTGAACTCTCAATGTAAGCTCCCCTTTCTCTACATCAATAAGAGCTCTTACGGTGCGTAAAAAGGGTCTTTCAAGTATGATTGGTACCTCTTGATCCTCCTCCATGTCAAGAACAATGAAATCCACTAGGAAAATGAATTTATCTACCTTGACTAACACATCCTCCATAATCCCTTGAGGATAAGTGAGAGAGCAATAAGCTAGCTGTAGTGTCACAGTGGTTGGCTTGATTTGCCCCAATCCTAACTTCTGATAAATTAACAAAGGCATCAAATTTATGCTGGCCCCCAAGTCACTTAAAGCCTTAGCAAAGAACAATGCCCCAATAGTGCAAGGTATCGTGAAACTCCCCAAATCATTGAGCTTTAGTGGGAGTTTGTTTGAATTTGACGCTACACTCCTTAGTTGATGCCACAGTTTCATACTCTCCAAGTCTTCTTTTCTTTGTCAAGATATCCTTCAAAAACTTGACGTATGAGGGCATCTACTCCAATGCTTCAGCAAAAGGTTTATTTATGTGGAGCTTTTTGAACACTTCTAAAAATTTTTGAAATTGTGCATCTAACTTTTGTTTTTGGAAACGTTGAGGAAATGGAGGCAATGGGTTTGTGACTTGTGTATCTTTGACTTCCTCCTACTGGTTAAAACTTTCAACTACTACTTCATTTTCAATTGGCTTCTCCTGAGGCTTTTCTTGCTTAGTACTATTGCCAACCAATAATTTTCCACTTCTAAGAGTGATGGCCTTCACATGCACTTTTCCTTCTCCTTTTGGATTTGGCTCTGTGTCACTAGGAAATGTTCCTTGAGGCCTAATATTGACAGCATTGACTAACGGCCCCACTTAAGTCTCGAGATTTTTCAATGAGGCTGCTTGACTGTGAATAAGAGCATCCGTCTTCTTTGTGTACTACATGAGTAAGTCCTCCATGGAAGTCTTTTTTTCTTGCACTGAAAAATGTGGATGCGGAGCTGATGAAGATCCCTGCTAGTTGCCCCAAGAGAAATTTGGATGATTTCTCCACTTAGGGTTATAAGTATTTATATACGAGTTATTCTACTGCTTCTTACCAAAAAATTGCACTGATTCTGTACTCATTGGACAATGATCGGTAGCATGCCCATCCCCACAATATTCACAAGAAATAAATGGATTTTGTATAGAATGGACTCCGCAAGCATCAATTTTCTTCAAGAGAGTAGCCACTTGGGCTGTCAATGCATTAATGGCATTTAGCTCATGAACCCCAACTACCCTCCTTGGTAAGGCCGTCTTGGAATGCCATTGATAGTTGTTGGAGGCCATCTCCTATAAGAGGTCATATGCATCATCAGTCTACTTTGCCATGAGAGCACCTCCAGCTGCTGCATCGATGGTAGTCCAAATCAGGTTTAGTAGCCCATTGTAGAAGGTTTGCACTTGTAACCACTTAGGGAAGCCAGGGTGTGGACATCTTCAGAGCAAGTCTTTATACCTCTCCCATGCTTCGTATAAAGACTTGGAATCCAATTGCATGAAAGAAGTGATGTCATTTCTCATCTTCACAATCTTCGCAAGAGGAAAAAACTTGGCTAGAAATTTCTGTGCAAGGTCGTCCCAAGTAGTGATAGAGTCGATGGGAAGAGAGTTCAACCACACTTTTGCCTTGTCCCGCAATGAGAAAGGAAATAGTCATAATCATATAGCATCATCAGTGACCCCATTGTGCTTGAAAGTGTCACAAATCTCCAAAAAATTAGCGATATGCGTGTTAGGGTCATCGTTGGAGAAGCCTCCAAATTGAACTAATGTTTATATCATTTGGATAATGGTCGGCTTTATCTCAAAGTTGCTAGCTTGAATTGCTAACCTCCGAATACTTGAATGAAGACCTTGTTCCAATGGGACTACATAATCTCTCAAGGATATATTATCTGCTGCTTCATGCTGATGCACGTGTTGTTCCCTTTGATTTGTATCCATGTTTTCAACTTGCTCACCATCTTGGGGATCTTGTCTAAGTAGTCTTTGAAAAGTTTCCCTTATTTCTAGATCATGCAAAACCCATTCCAAGCTTCGTACTTTTATCATATAATGATGGTTTTACGTACCTAAAAACAAAGAAAAATAAAGCTTGAATTAAAACTAGCTTGCTTAGTATTAATATTAGCACAAAAATAGAAAACAACTCCCTGGCAACGGCGCCAAAAACTTGTTGTGGAAAAATTTATCTTTTGCTTGTGCAATTTGGGATAAGCTCGAAATTCAATGCAAAATACAAGCAAAGATTACGTGCAAGCGTACACGATCGCAACAGGTAGTAAAGTGATAAGTTGAGTTTTCGATCCTTAAGGAGTTGATCTAATAGTTGCTGCTAACTATTAAAATTAAAACAAGCTAATTTTATCCAAGTACCAAAATTTGAACTATAATTAAAATGGTGCAAATAATAAATTGAGGTGGAAACAATGGTATAATAGTCTAGGATTATGGTATCCTTTAATATTTCACTTGGAATTAGGTTTGCTTAATTACTTAATCTCAATGAAAGCTGATGTTAGTCTAGAATCTTAAAGTATGTGTACTTCTCCATTGAGATATTACACATTTGCTTAACTTAATTGAATGACTATATGTCTATAGGAGACAACTAAATTAAGTTCTTTAAGACAAGGTTCTACAAATTGACTATGTGTGGAAATTAAATGTATGTCTACTCTAATTGCACATCAAAATACTGAAATTCCTTTTTAAGTGTATTGAACACACATTACCCAAATTAAGGTCTAATTTAGACTAACTCTCTCAAGTGTCATCCAAATACCTAGACACATTTAAATGGTGATCAAGCAAATAAATGGGCAATAAGCTCCAATTTGAGTAAACATGAATATTTTCAATGAGAATAAGCAACAAACCAACACAATATCCAAGCTACATATTAAAATCAACCATAATCCTAAATTAATAATTTTAGTTCAACATTTAAAAGAGGAGAGTACACATTTTAGGAAATAAAAGCATTGTTTTACAAAATGAGATAGAGAAAGAGTCAAATCTAGAAAGAGGAAGATGTTCTGTTGCAGCTTTACAAGCTCCAGCCCTTGATTCTTTTTCTCTTTCCCTTTTTGCCTCTGCCTCTTCTTGCCCAAAGTGTCTCCCCAAATCCCCCTCTTTTTCAATGCAAAATTTCTATTTATACCCCCCTCTTCTTTTAGCCTTGACCTAGAATCTCGTGCAAAGAATATTCCTTTTCTAACGTGTTCTCACTACAGTAAAATGGAATTTCGCTACAGCGAGAAACTCTCTGCCTTGGACATTCTGCCTCTTTTCACTGAACAGTGCTGCAGCTCTAGAAGCTTGTTGTTTCCATGTTTTCCTTCATCAAGCTGCCTAGTGCATAGTTGCTGTGGTCCTCACTTTCAGCTTCATTTTCAGCTTCATGGTTCCTTCAACAGTAAGAGGTTAAATGGTTAGAGGCTGAATTAAGGGATTTTGAAAGAAAATTAAGCTAAAATTGCCTAAATGGAACTTGACACCATAAAAGTTAACTACTACTAAAAAAACATAAAAATTTCCTAAGGACTACAAAGAAAACTAAAAGATTTAGCAAAATTCATGCTCCAAAGAACCATATGATAACTCTATATAATAGAGTTATCACTAAGGTTGGATTCCAATCATGCAACAATATCATTCATGTTGAATGATTAGAAGTTTTCCTTCATCAATAAGACATCAATTATAATGAGTTTTAAGCCTGATTGGATGAAGTCTATGAGATTAATATGCCTTGCAAGGGAACTATAATGGGTTGTAGTTATGAGATCCCTATGCATCAAAGCATAATCTCAAAATGTTTCTAGTCAATGTATCATTGAGCCTGGACATCAATGATGCTTAGAGACTGGTATATTTTATGTTCATTACTTTGGAAGTAAGCAATCAATCTCATAGATTGAAGTATAGAGATACTTAGAACTACAATATAGGTGTTTGCCTAGGAAAGCAAGTTCACTAAACATGACCCATCATGAGAAGTGCATTTGGTAATACACTCTAGTGTCTATTCAACACTTCTCATGTTTGAGTTATGTAAATACTCCTTAGACCTGAGATACCAGGTTGTATTATGTGTGGAGTGCTATGCTTTGTTTTCATCCCTACGGGTGCCTAACCAAAGATGTCAAATCAGGATGCTTTTGAGTATAACATGACAACCATAACTGACTTAGGACTCTTATAAAATCTAGGCATTTTAATAGCTGTCATGACCTAAACTGGGGAGCCATGACCATCACGCATGAGCATTACTAGGCAATTTACATCATTCATACCGTTACCAATCTAGGAATACTACCTTTAGACATACAAATGATGTGCATATAATAAATATCATGCATTTTATTCTAAAAGCATACATACACCCTAGTTATCATGCTCCAAGTCATAAAATCCCCACTCACCTTGACACTACAAGTGTTTCTTTATCAACCTTGCATAGTTCAATTCATCAAAGCCTCAATTTCAATTCAATAGCTTAGAATTTAAACATTGGGCATAATTCTTACTCCCCATTATCATTTAACATATAACAACTCATACACATTAGCATTTATATCACATTTCTTTATTTCATAGTTAAATTCTAGCTTTCAGAGCAATTCCAACTTTTCAACATAGTATGTTTTCTAACAATTCATCATACAAGCTTAACTTCCATAAATTCTCCATCAATGAGCTAAAGGCTTGCTCAACCTTAAATCTCCAGTCACATTCAAGCACTACCAATCTCTAAGCTTAAACATTACATTTCTACATCATTAACCATTTAAATTGGAAAACAATCGGTAAAAAGGTTCAATCTTACCTTTAGATTGATTTTCTAGCTTCAAATCACTTTTTCCAAGCTTAGTTTTCCATTTATAGAACGTAAGAATCAAGGAACAATAAAGGAGCTTCGTTTCTCCTTTGTTTTCTAAATGGGCGGATTACTTAAAGCTTTTTTATTTTTGCAAGTTGTCATGCATTTATCGATAGATGACCCGCATCTATAAATAGATCCCTAATAGATCTTAACATTTTTGCCACTCATTTATCAATAGATTTTTTAAGTCTATTGATAGATGACACTTATGTATTTTTCATCTTATTTTCATAGTGCAATCTATCGATAGTTTTCAAACTTCTATTGATAGATTGTGCCCCTCTCCTTTCATCATAAGTTTCGGGTGACTATCTATCGATAGCTACTAGGATCTATCGATACTTTATGTCCTTGTTACTTTCAATTCATTCCCAAGTGGCCATCTATCGATACTTGCCATGCTTTTATCGATAGATGTTCTTCAACTCTTGCATTTCTTCACTTCTATATTTCATCTATCGATAGATCAAGATCATCTATCAATAACTCATACTTAATTTTGGATTCTTAGCATATTTAACCTTCCAAACTCTTTCCCATAAGTTCTCATTGCAATTTCATTCTCATAATCATCATATTTCCTCAAGCTTTACTCATTATCCTCATATATATTAATGGTATAACTTCAAATTCTCAATCATACCCTATGTCTCATGGTACATCATTCAAATTTCACATAATTGCTCTCATGTCATATTCATTTAAGTGCCAAATGCATGCTCTATATCATTCTAAGTGCCAAACATATGCACATATCATTTCGGGCCTTTACATACCTGTATGTTTCATGATCATTCTCTATGGACATAGGCATTTCTTATGTTGATAAACACATAAAATAGGGTTCAAATTATCCACTTTCTAGCTTAACTTCTGTACATAGGTAACATGGAAATTGGGGGTATTACAAGTTTCATAAAAATAAGAAAAGAAAAAAAATATTTTTGTCTAAGAGAAATAAGATTCAGCAAGAACTTTTAGTTTTTTTTTTGTTTTAGAAACAAAACTTGCTAGCACAAGTAAAATCCTATCTTTGAGAAGGTCTTATTCGGTCATTGTGTGAACTACTATTAAAGGCAAAACACTTGGGTGGCCGAAGATTTGACAAATCTTAAAAGTGAAGAAGTAAAGATTTTGTGAAATACCCCATACTTTGATATGGTGATAAATAAAGTTGATCGAATGCAAATTGAGGTCAATTAAAATGTTTGAAAGTGATAAAAGACGAAAGGAGTAGTTTAGGATAAAATATTTCGCAAGTGAGAAAATAACAATAAAATAATAATAATTTTATCAGAGGAGAATTTGTGAGATAAAAGGCGATTTGGAAGTCAAGTGAGGCATAATAAGGTATTTCAGGTACCAAGGAGACAAGATAAAATTTTTAAAATATTAATATTTAGCCGGATGTCGAAATCAGTCAAGAAGAAAGATCATATGGTTGATTCAAGTGGGGGAGAAGATGACAAGCCCGAATCTATAAAAATAATTGTCATGACATACATGTGATGGACAGCATGTTTGCATGCTAAGAGAGTCTTGAAAAAAAAAATTTACAAAAGTCGGTATTATACCTAGACGTACAACAAAGTTGATTTAAGCCTCGAACTAGATCAAATAGAGAATTCACGATGAAATTAAGAATTTTAAAGTCCCAGAATGGTTTAATATTGTAATTCAGAGTTTGAGGTCTGATTTGGAGTCAATCCGAAAAATTGACCGGTTAGGGGCAAAATGGTCATTTGCCACTTAAGGACAAAATGAGAATTTTTAGAAAAGATTTTTGGCCCCATTTGACTTATTGGAGTAAGATTTGAAGTTTAAAAGTGAAAAATTTTAATTTCAGTATAATTTGGAGTAAAAGGGTAAAATGGTAATTTTGCCATCCGAAATCGAAAATTTAATTTTTGAAAGGATTTTGATCAAATTTAATTATTTGGAGTGTGAAATGAGTATGAGGAGTGAAAATTATGTATTATGGCAAATTTTCAATTTTTGGGGTAAAAATGTAATTTTTGAAAAGTTTAGGGGCAAAAGTGTAATTTTGAAAAATTTACTCCACCAAAACTTTGGAAAAATCTGAAAATTTCACTTAAGACTTGGATAAGTCAAAGGGAATGCATGGTGGAAAAAGTAGGACAAGTGGATGGCTAGAAAAAAAAATGAATTAATAAAATATTAAAAATATGAATAAAATAATATTATTTCATTAAACTAATAAAAAAGGCATAAAAAAATCAGCCCATAACCCATTCTTCTTCTTCAACATTCGGCCAAGCAAGAAACAAGAGAGAGAAAGGAGAAAATAAAACCCTAACCAAGAAATTTAAAGGGAAAATAGGTGAAAATTCAAAAATCAAGTGAAAAAAAGGTAACATTTCTTAAATTTGTCTTGTGCTTGACCTTTCCCATGCATTTCCCATCATTTTTCATGGTTGAATCATGTGATTTGAGGATGATTTCAATTCTGGTCATATGGGTTTAGAGAGAGAAAGTTGTTAGATAAATTTGATTTTAAGCTATGTTAGTGTTTAGTGTTTGTTTAGCATGTTTATGAGTAAAACAACAAGAAAAATATTTATATTCTCCATGAATTTCTCTAAGCCAAATCTAGCCAATGGTATGTGAGGATGAGGTTGACTTTATTTTAAGAGAATTGGGTGGAAAAATGATGAATTATGAGGTTGGAAATTAAATGGGAATTTTGGGTGCAATAAATTGAAATTTTTACCCACTAGGGGTAAAAGCGTAATTTTATAGTCTAGACTGATAAATTGGACCAAATTCTCAGTCATTGAGGTATTGTGGATATAATTGGATAATTGAAATTGAAATGGATGGAATTGGAGTCGAATTGGAGATTTTAGGAATTTACACCGTGTATAGGTGAGTTAGGTAGGACACCGTAATTAAGCGATTGTCTAGACATTTCAAATCCTATCTAGTGCATACGCATGGATAAGAGCCTGAAATAATTTATGATAAATTGACACAATTTATTGAATTTTGTGTCATGGATTATGGATAGGTGGTGAGTCAATTGTTTCGGGTAAGAGACTGCACCCGAAGGCGGAAGATAGGAATATTTCTACTCCTAATACTGCGAGTGAACTTATTATCGTCTTAATTCTCTAGAGTAGTTTTATACAACTTTGTGATTTTATGAAAATTGGATTTAAATGGTAAATTGCTATGTTTTAAGAGAAATTGTGATTTTATAAAATGATTTTATAAATTTTCTGAAAAATCGAATACTGGTTTTGAAAATAGAGTAATTGGAGACTGCCTGCTTGTGTTGTAAATTTATGGTTTTAAAATTGAATGGCTTATGACAATATATGAGCATGAATGGCTAAACTGATTTTGGTGTCAGAATTATTTGTATTGTGTACTCAGCCTTGAGAGGCTAGATTGCGATAAATTGCCATGCCATGCTAGAATGAATTTTATTGAATTGGTGGAGTATATATTATTTATTTACTGCAGAGGGGGTTCCGTGGACCAGCCTATTAGAGGGTCACGGTAAACTCCATTATATTACTACCTCGAATGGAGAGGCGCGTAGGGTATCTCCTGGGGTATAGCTTAGGGTTCACTTCACGCCAAACCACCACGTGAAGGAGAACTCAGCCAACGCCAAGGAACGGCTGTATTTTTCTCAAACTAAAAATATATTTTAAGTGTATATGAAATTTTAAAAGCCTTGACGGACTCGGTTGGATGCCCTGCGCAAGGTATCACTGAGTATGAGTTTTGGCACGAGCCAAAGTTTTAAGAAATTCATAAGCCAAGTTGATTACTCGATTTATATGGATTGATTTTATTTGGTTGAAATGAACTGAAAGGTAATGAAATTACAGTATGATGACTTATTTTAATTGTCTCCA
This sequence comes from Theobroma cacao, assembly GCF_053813885.1. Taxonomy (NCBI): domain Eukaryota; kingdom Viridiplantae; phylum Streptophyta; class Magnoliopsida; order Malvales; family Malvaceae; genus Theobroma; species Theobroma cacao. The sequence continues at coordinate 21,070,958 of NC_142640.1, read as the reverse complement.
TTTACTCGGCTTTAGATACTTTAGATTGTATCTGTTTACTCACTGGGATTATAAAATCTCACCCCTTCTTCCTATACATTTTTCAGGCTCAGGACAGTTTGTAGATAGTCGAGTAGGACGAGAACTAAGCTCGGAACTGCATTATAGAAAGTAAGAGTTCACAGTCTTACATCCTCTTGGTCAATTGGAGCCCACGTGTTATTGCAGATCAAAACTTATATTTTGGTTATCTGTATTCTATTCATATAATTTTTACTTTACTTTCATGTGCGAAAAATTATTTACGAATATTTCTATAAAAATTTATTTTATGAGAAAATAGAATATTTTATTTATTATTTTTGAATAGTACTAGTTGTCAACAATTTGCTTTCAAATGAACGTTTTAGATATTTAATTATTTTTAAATCATTAAATATATATTTTCTACTTACCTACTACATTTTTAGCAAGTTTTGAGATTTTTGACGAAAAATTACGAAAATACCCCTGTGAGCCAGAAAATAATATTTTATTGTTCTTATTTGAAAATGACTTATGATTTTTTTGAAATGCAAAATTTAATAACTGTTGCTCACCAGGGAGATGCGGAGATGCGAAAGTTGATGCTAAGCCTTGCGGGGTTTCAATCGGCATTCGGGGTGAAGAATGTCAGTCGAGGCCTCGCGGCGGTTGTCACGGGCCCAATGGGGAGTTCCGGGTCGTGACAATTTTATTGGTATCAGAGCATGGTTTAAAGATCAAATATTTTGATTTTAAAGCTTTGAATTTTAAAGTTTTTGATTTTAAAGTTGTTTTAAGTAATCTACACTGACACTGCGTGGCCCCAAGTCCAGTTAAGTTAAGTTAAGTTAGGTTAGATTGAATAGAATGCATGCATCTACATATAGAAACCTACCTACTTTTGGGATACCTGAATGATTAAGTAATTATTACTTGATTGCATATAGGTTTTGAAGTGCACTGGTGACATACACACCATGTCTAGAAGAGGTGGTAGTCTCGATACCTCTCATAGTGATAGCGAGGGATCTCTAGATTTTACGGCTAGAAGCAAATGGCACCCTGATCTAGGTGATTCGAAAAGTGGTCCATCCCGAATTCTTAATAACAGAAATCCTCTGAATGTAACAGAATGGGTCCATAATAAGGAAAGCTTTGAGAGTAGCCAGAATTTTGAAAGTGAGAGTAGCTCAAATATTTTGAAAACTGAAATAGATTTCCTTTTGAAACAATCCGAAGAGTACCATAGAGAACATACGAGGAAGGCAATTGTAAGGGGAGATATTTGCCTTAGGAAGGAGGTGAACCTTGTACGCCATTTTCCTCCTGGATGTGGAAGAAATGCTGCACCGGTGAGTGTTGAGGAAATTAGGAGAATACAACAAGCCTGGATTGATAAGCAAAAAAAAAAAAAAAATCTCAGGAGGAGGAAAACCCAAAAGAGGATCTTTAGGAGGACTCGGAGTAGAATCTTTCGATAAGATTAGATTAAGATGATGATCCCAAGGACATGTAATACTTTCGTAGGATTTTACACTACCTTAACTCTAAGTAGATGTTGTGTAAAAGAGATAATAATGATCTGTACAAAGAAGTAAAAATAGTTTAGCTTTTAAAAGCATATGACTAGAATGTATTATAAAATGGCTGTTTAAGTAACTGAAGGTATATGGGAATCTTTAGTATGATAGGGATAAATTGGTAATATAATTATTGAGGAAGGTTATAGAATGAAGCAACAAGGTTATAAATGACATTCAGAATGGATAATGTGATTACGTTAATGATTGTAATTTAAGCATGAAGGGGATTATTCAGTGATGTTATGACACTATGAGGTAATAGTTGGGCACAAATACAAGCCCAATGAAGTTAAATTATGGAATATGGGGAATATAAAATTTTGATTCAGTAAGGATTGCGAGAATAAAGTAAGGAGGAAGCTGAGCTGTTTTCGTAGTTAATTATACCGAAAGTCAATAAGATTATTGGAGTATAAGACAAAGAAGATAAATGGGATAGGGATGACAATAAATTTGAGAAAAGTTGTAGATAGTAAGCAACTTATGTGTGGAGTGGTATATTTATTATGAATTTATTACACTGTATGGAAAGGATGTTTTGAGGTGGAATTTTATGAATGTTGATAAAAGTCAAAAGATGACATGAGATGAAAGTATTAATCTGGCTTAGTGTGTATGACAAGAAAATAGAAGGTACCTATACTTATGGAACTCATGATATATATATAAAAGGGAAACCACTGGTTGAGAATGATTGATGTGGTGACTTTGAATACAGACAAATAGCTTTGATGGGAAAATTTCTAATAGCTACAGTACTTCAACATTGACTGTTCAACGCTATAATGCTCCGAATACCTCACGCCTATGATGCATGAGTAAGATGGGAGTGACACGATAATGAGCTTACAAATTGAATTTTGGTTGTTGGTCATTGTGGTTTGTTATCTGGGAGTGTTGAATATTCTGGAGAATGTTTACCCAAATGAATTGAAAAACTTCTTTATTGCCTTGTATATAGGCATATAATTAAAAGAAAAATTGAAAGATTCTTGAGATGACTATATTGAGATTAGATACCAAGTAATGAAAGTGTGAAGGAAGAATTACGAGACTGGTATAGAAAATCAGTTTATATAGAATATCATTACGAGAATTTGTAATATCTGTTTTGATACAGTAAAATGACAAGAGTTAGTAACAACATGAGGCTAATTGTGTGGCACCCTGGAAACCTATGAAGATGAATTAGGGATTGAATGGATGAGTACGTATTTATATACCTTTAAGATTAAGTGTTTTAGGAATACATAAACATCTTTGAGAAGAGATTATAATCACACATAGCAAGTATGAAACATAAAATTTTTTAAAACTTGCTGAGAAGCCTAACGGCTAAATCACAAGTTAAGGGATCATATGCTGTGAGACATAAGTTTAAGATAGATATTCCCAAGGAAAAACTCGAGAAGTTTTACTTTAGATCTCGCTAAAGCAAGCACTAAGTTATGTGTTTATAAAAAGGACGCTGTAAGCTGAGAGTGATATTAGTATTAATATTGAAAAATACTTGAGGAGAATTTAGTTTTAAGTTTTACAATTTCAAGTACAATTTATAAATTAGTTAAGGAAGAATGATGTTATGTTCATATGAAGGAGTGGAACAAAGGATGATAGAAGTTGACCTTGGAAATAAAGTCAGATAATGAAACTTTCCTAATATATTATGGAAATTGGAATTCGAAAATGCTTAAGGCATACATGATTCAAATGGGTTCGAGTCTTAAGTGACAAATCAATATCGTAATGCAAGAAAGATACAAGGTAATATAGAGGCATGAAAGATGATTAAGGACAAAAGGATGACTCTTAGGAATTGTGGTATTACATGAGATGTAATGATAAAGTTAAGATAAATCTTTGAGGCATCAATAGGATTATAAAGCATACACACATAATAGTTTATAATTCAATGGAGATGACATTGTGATGAATGATATATAGTATAAGGAAACTCAAACATATGGTTGGAAATGATATGAATGATATGAAGTTATATACAAGTTATGATTAGGTCTTCAATCAAGGTGAGTGGATACACCACTTTCAAAACTATTTTGATAAGTAAAGTCAAGGCATGATTTGAGAAATTTTATTGAGCATGATTTTCTACATATACTTGTGGACTGAAAGTAATTGTGGATCAGAAAAATATTTTGAAATTTGTTTTTGATCTACTATGTATATAAATATTTTATTACATACTAGTTTTTAACAAGAAGGGACAAACACTTTTTTGATTGAAGCACTCGATTACTTTAGTCTTCGAACTAGTGTGGGTACGAGATATGATTTATGATTATTGCAAGGATGATATGATGAATATGCTAGATATATTGAGGCATGAAATATTTGATGGATTGCATGATGGTTTTCCATCTAGGCTACTATATTTATGTATGTGATGTGTATTCCATATACTACATGAGATGATTGAGAAAGCATGATGAATGCCATGAGACTATGACATACTACATGAGAAAATAAAATAGGCATGAGGAATGCCATGAGGTAGGTGTATGATGTAAATTTCATATACCTTATGAGATGAGTAAGCATGTATGTGAAGGACATTCTACATACCAAATGCTATGAGTACAAGAACTCAATGTGTGTGATTGAATCCATTCTCATGGAGCACAAGTGACGACTTCACTCCTATGATGCATCATAAACACCCAAGGTGCAATGAGGTTTATACATTGTTGACCTAAGGTTGATGGGAGTCAAACCATCACAATGTGTGATTTTAATGTTAATGAGATGACTATGATTGTTATGCATTTACAAAATGTCGCATGTTAAGTTTGTTTGAGTTTTGTTTATGATTTATACTCTATGTTGGCATGAGAATGTGCTTGGTGAAATGAACTAGGCCTTTAAGATAGTACCAAGAAATAAAGGTATTTAAGAAATGGCAAAAGTGTAAAATTTTGCTCAAAAAACAGAGTTTTAGAGGCTATCTATTGATACATGTAGAATGTTTATCAATAGATAGCAGATAGAATGCAATAAGAAGCATTCTGCTTCAAATCTATTAATTGATGAGTTACAAATTGTATGCGTTGACTTTTTTGAAGGCTTTTCAAAGGTAAAAAGGTTTTCATAGATTTTGCAAACTTGTTTATCACACAAATGCTATTTAAAATGTGTTTAAACACCATGTTTCATGAGCTTTATGTTTAAATGATTTATGAATGGCATGAGATTATAAGTGCATGTTTATGAAACACTTTTATCCCTTAACTTGGCCCCTTCCCTTATCCACTCACAGAGTCTTTGCAACTCACATGTTATTTTCTCCAATTATTTTTGTTGTAGATCAGTGATAGCACCTTGATAGCAGCCTGTGTCAGGAAGACATGATCCGTTCCTCTTTTTAGGTAAGTGATCTAGCGGCCACTTATAGCCTAGAGGTCATGTCATGTTCCATTGACGAGTCGGTCCTTACTTTATGATTATGTGTATCGATTTTGAACATGTTTATGATCATGTAGCTGAAGTTTAGCACTTACTTTATGAGTGTTATGGATAAATGTATAAAGGTGGCTCGAGAGCTTAATTGACACCGGAGAGTGCAAATGAATGATGAATGAATTTGTGCACTGAGATAAGGGCACTCTAATGTTTTCGTATGTTGCACATATAATGCTTAGATTGGAAAATATTACATGTCACGACCCGGCACTCCCTTCAAGCCTGTGACAACAGCCGTGATGTCTCGATTAACATTCCTTACCCGGAATGCCAACCGAAATCTCGCAAGGATTTCGCATCAGTTTTACTTCTCCCTTATGAACAACAGTTATTAAATATCATGTTTTACAGGAGTATAGACTAATTTCAAATAAAAAACAACCAAAAAGTAATTTCTACTACACAGGGGTATTTTGGTCATTTTACCCAAAAATTTTGAAACTTGGTAAAAATATGATATACAAGTAATAAGCATCCATTTCATGTCTAAAAATAAGTTTCGTTGTCTAATTCATCAATTTAAAATGAAGTTATAGCTATTCAAATTAAATAAAAATATTTAATAAAATATTTCATTTTCTTATAAAACAATATTTATAGAACTCTACGTGAATCATTTTTGTACCGTAAAAGCAAAATAAATTCATACATACAGTGGCACACGTAGCCAAGTATACAAAATATTCTACAATGACATGTGGGTCCCAAAATAACCAAAATAAACACAACTGTAAACCTGCAATTTCTAAGAGTGCGAATCCAACAGCAAACCCTCGACAAAATCGGCGATCTACAAATTTCCCTGAGCCTGAAATGTGTGAAAGGAGGGTGGTGAGTTTTTATAAACCCAGTGAGTAAAAAAAGTTCATCTACAACATCTAAAGCCAAATAAACGGAGACAATTTAAAATATCTCATCATAATATGATTCATAACATCAAATCTCATTTCATTTCATATAAATGAATTTCATTTCGTAAAAGTCAACAAGGCTTATGATTCTCATAAAAACTTAACAAGTGCCAAGATTTGCACTCGGTGACACCTTGCGTCGGGGGATCCAACCGAGTCCGCCAAGGTTATTAAAATAACATATGAGTATAAAACTCATTCTTTTACATTTAAAAGCACAGCCGTTCCTTTGCGTTGGCCAAGTTTCACCCTCACGTGGTGCTTCAGCGTGAAGTGAACTCTAACGCTACCTTAGAAGATATCCTTGCGCCTCTCGTACCAAGGTAAAACATAATGGGGTTTACCGTGCCCCTCTCATAGGCTGGTCCACGAAAACCCGCCCACTGCAGTAAGCTAATCAAATAACCCACCAATTCAATAAAATTTCGGCAGCATAACATAGCTAATATAATATTACCAGCCTATCAAGGCAAAGCAAACTAGTTCATATATTCCACACAAGCAGAAATCCAGCCATGCTTGCCATCACATTGTCATAAGCCATCAATTAAAACCATATGTCAAAACATATATTTAACACAAGTATACAGTCTCCACTTACTCAATTTCCAAAAGCAGTATTCAATTTCAAAATAGTTATAAATCTCATTTCGTTTAACCAACACTTCAACTATAAAACATAATAGTTTGCAATTTAAATTCATTTTTCTTTAAAACCTAAAAATGAGTATGGAGTACTCCTATTCTTCGTCCTCGGGTATGATATCCTTACTCTTACCAGGGGGCTCACCACCTATACTTAGTACACAACAAGTAATTTAACACATTTGTGCCAAACTGTTATAAAACTATTTCAAGCTCTACATGAATGCATGAAATGGAATGAGAAGTGTCCAAATAATCACTTAAAGACTGTGTTCTATGTAGGTTCAATTGTGATCGGAATAAATTTGTATTCGACCTAATTCGAACTATACACCATTGATTTAACCAAAACATCTAATTCAACTCTAAATATATTCATTGCACTTCCAATACTCCAATTACACCCAAAGTACCTCAATAAGCTTGATTGTAACTTAATTCATTATAATCGAAATTCATTCCGATTCCAGACTAACTTGCTAATCAATGTCAGCACAGTCTAATAAATCCATCTATATCATTAGGAATCAAATCCAAGTCCATTTACTATGATTTTCTCATTATTGTTCAAATCGTTTACTAAAGGAACCATACATTTTCATAACCATTTTCAATATCCGGCACCACAATTCATCAAATACGAGTTAAATAACATGAGATATAACAAGATTCATCATCAATATGTCTTTTAGTAAATTTGGCCAAGGAGGGTTTGATGAAGAACATGTGGTTTTCATGCTTGTTTTTCACACCGAATATCACAAAACAACTAAAAACGCGTATATAGCATGAAATCTAACAAAACCCGTGATCAAAACCTCTCCACCTAGGTTTGGCTAGCAAACTCTCCTTCATGAAATCTTGAGTTTCAATCATAGAAAATGAAAAAAGAAATCATGGGAAAGGTAGATCACAAGCTAAAATTTAAAAAATCTTACCTTTACTTGCTTGATTCCTTGAAATCCAACAATTTCTCTTGAATTTTTCCTTCCTAGGGTTTGTTCTTCTCTTTTTCTCTTTGTTCCTTTGCTTGGCCGGCCATATGAGTGAATTGGGAAAGGTTTATGTTGGTTTATAAAGAAAATTATAAAAGTATTAAAGCATGACACTTGTCACTACTTGATTTGTCCATGGGTAAACTTAACCATTAAGCATTCTCTTTTCCACCACATATAATCCCTTACTTATCCAAGACATAAAAATGATAATAGGTGGAATTTATGAGCTTGACAAGTGTCATGGTGGTGTAAAATTTTAAAAATTCCGACTACGTCCTCATAGGCACATGAAATGACCGTTTTGTCCTTATGCTTGGAAATTGAAATTTTTCACTTATCAAATTCAAATTATGTTCTTACTAATCAAATTTGTTCAAAAAATCTCTTTCAATATTCCAATTTTGCCCTCGGGTGGCAAAATGACCATTTTGCCCCTATGTTATAAAAATTCCTAAGTGAACTCCAAATAAATTCTTGAACTCTGAATCACTATTTTAAAACATTCTAAGGTTCAATAACTCTCAAATACATCCTAAAATTTCTATTTGGACGAGTTCGAGGCTTAATCGACTTAATTATACCACTAGGTACGATACTAACATTTTAAAAAATTTTTGGGGCATCCAAGTTTGTAGACATGCTATTAAGCACATGAATGACATGGCAAGTATATAATAGAGCTGAGTTTGATAGCACTACCCCCCTTAAAATAAAATTTTGACCTCAAAATTTCACTTATCGAACTTGGAGAAAGGATGTGGGTATTGGCTTCTCATCTAATGCTAAACTTCCCATGTCATCTCCTCCATCTGAGCATTCTTCCACCCCTCAGGGCACGGTGGCATCCAATGGTACCTATCAGAACACTCGGTAAAGGGTGCACTTCACCCTCTCGGGGCTGTCCCTTCCCTCCCCTTTCAAGCTCCTAGGCGGTGAGTCATACTTTGCCACAGAACATATGCGAGAGTTCCCAGGAATAGGGTTATCTTTCCCTTTGCTCAGATATGAATTGAATTCTAGGGGCGGCTCCACCCCTTAGGGCAACCCTTTCCTCCTTCAACGGTGGCATCCCATAACCTTTTTCGATAATTATATTACCAGTTTACCTTTGTCAAACCAAAAGATTTCTATACACATCCAGTCATTTAAATAGCTACTTTACATTCTGTTTGAGTCATACAAAATAAAAGCCAACTCCTAACTCCTTTGTACAAGTAACTACTACATTTTCCCTTTTTGCTTTTCTATTTTATTCCCATAGGTCAAGTTCAATCCATGAATATTAGGGTATAGTCAACTCCAAATTACCCTTTTGAATGTTTGAGTACCATTTAATTTACCTCCTACCATAAATTGTTTCTTATGTAATCCATACGGGTTCTCATTGTGACTATGCATAACTTCACATAATTTACATGCTTATGTTCTTTTTTTATCATTTCCAATCCTATGTATAAGCTCCATTATACCACGCATCCTTGCATCACAATGTCATTAACCACATTTCAATCATTAAATATCATTTTCACCCAATCACAATCCGGTATCCACATATACTTTAACTTTACGATTTTATTGATCCTTCAGAGGTTTTCTTTAATTCATCCTTGCAACTTATGCAATATCACAATTCCTAAAAGTCATCTTCGTTTCTCCTTTACCTTGTATACTTCCATCATATATGTCCTTAATCGTTTCCATTTTAGTTCATCACTTAAGATTTAAATTCATTGAAGTCGTGTGCACTTCTTACATTTTGAATACTAGTTTCCCACATTAGGAAATTTTTCATTAACCAACTTCATTATCAAAATTACCTTCAATCATCTTGTACTATTTCTTTACACTAATATATTCATACATTTTCTTTAGCATCTGCACAATCAACTCTGATTTTTATAAACTTAATATAGATTTTACTGAGGTATCCCTCGACATCATCGCCAATATCTAATTTCGATCTCACATCGAGCGACCTCATAACTTATGCTTTAACCATTAAACTCCTTGACAATTCCAAGTTCCACATTTCCTTATCATGTATATATATATTTTAAAGTATTTCTAACCATTATTCTTAACACTTGCATTTTGGTCTATTGGTTTCAAAACTCTTATACATTGCCAATATATAAGTCAACAAAGGAACTTTCCAATTCATTCATATCAATAACTTCCAAAACCTTAAAACTCTAATTAATGAAGCTTAACATCAAGTCCAATGACCTTAATTCAATTCGTAAGTTCAATTTCCCGTCTTTCACCTCTTATTTCATAGTCTCTATAATAGGTGTTTCTAACCAACTGTTCTCCTAGAAAGGCACAAACTACAATTTCCTCTTCTAAAAGTGACATGTTTCTATCAAAAAAGGATGCGAATGTCTCGCTCACATAAGATTTATCCGAACCATAATACATTAAGACATAAGCATCTCTATCAAATACAAACATGGTACTTGTCACTGCACTAGGTCGGACTTGTGACTCTTCCTCTCCTAACTAATCTAGCGAGAGGTGGGAGTCCACTTCAAGGTGACATAATAATTTATAAGAAGAACCAGAACGAGTTTAGACAACTTCAGGTTCTATATGCAGATGCATGCATTCAACTCAATCTAATATAACTCGGGGCCACATTGACACTGTAGTTTTTAAAATAACTTTAAAATCAAAAGCTCTGATACCACAAAAATTGTCATGACCCGGCACTCCCCTCGAGCCCCTCACAACCTCCACGATGTCTCGATTGACATTCCTTACCCGGAATGCCAACCGAAGCCTCCCAAGGCTTTCACATCAGTTTTACTTCTCCCCTATGAGCAACAGTTATTAAATATTATGTTTTAAAGGAATATAAACTAATTTCAAATAAAAAACAACCAAAAAGTAATTTCTACTACACAGGAGTATTTTGGTCATTTTACCCAAAAATTTTGAAACTTGGTAAAAATATGATATACAAGTAATAAGCATCCATTTCATGTCTGAAAATGAGTTTCGTTGTCTAATTCATCAATTTAAAATGAAGTTATAGCTATTCAAATTAAATAAAATTATTTAATAAAATATTACATTTTCTTATAAAACAATATTTATAGAACTCTGCGTAAATAATTTTTGTAGCGTAAAAAGAAAATAAATTCATACATACAGTGGCACATGTAGCCAAGTATACAAAATATTCTATAATGACATGTGGTTCCCAAAATAACCAAAATAAACACAACTATAAACCTGCAATTTCTAAGGGTACGAATCCAATAGCAAACCCTCGATAAAATCAATGGTCTACAGATTTCCCTGAGCCTGAAATGTGTGAAAGAAGGCTGGTGAGTTTTTATAAACCCAGTGAGTATGAAAAGTTCATCTACAACATCTAAAGCTGAGTAAATGGAGACAATTTAAAATATCTCATCATAATATGATTCATAACATCAAATCTCATTTCATTTCATATAAATCAATTTCATTTCATAAAAATCAACAAGGCTTATGATTCTCATAAAAACTTGGCTCGTGCCAAGATTTGCACTCGGTGACACCTTACGCCGAGGCATCCAACCGAGTCTGCCAAGGTTGTTAAAATAACATATGAGTATAAAACTCATTCTTTTACATTTAAAAGCACAGTCGTTCGTTTGTGTTGGTCGAGTTTCACCCTCACGTGGTGCTTTGGCGTGAAGTGAACTCTAATGTTACCTTAGAAGATATCCTCCGCGCCTCTCATACCAAGGTAAAATATAATGGGGTTTACCGTGCCCCTCTCATAGGCTGGTCCACGGAAACCCACCCACTGCGGTAAGCTAATCAAATAACCCACCAATTCAATAAAATTTCTGCAGCATAACATGGCTAATATAATATTACCAGCCTGTCAAGGCAAAGCAAACCAGTTTATATATTCCACACAAGCAGAAATCCAGCCATGCTTGCCATCACATTGTCATAAGCCATCAATTCAAACCATATGGCAAAACATATATATAACACAAGTATACAGTCTCCACTTACTCAATTTTCAAAACCAGTATTCAATTTCAAAATATTTATAAATCTCATTTCGTTTAACCAACACTTCAACTATAAAATATAATAGTTTGCAATTTAAATTCATTTTTCTTTAAAACCTAAAAACAAGCATAAACAACTTTAGATAGTTAAGATGATCGTCTGATTACTCACCTTAACGGGAGTATGGAGTACTCCTATTCTTGGTCCTCAGGTACGATATCTTTACTCTTACCAGGGGGCTCACCATCTATACCTAGTACACAACAAGTAATTTAACACATTTGTACCAAACTGTTATAAAACTATTTTAGGCTCTACATGAATGCATGAAATGGAATGAGAAGTGTCTAAATAATCACTTAAAAAAGGTGTTTTACGTAGGTTCGATTGTGATCTGAATAAATTTGTATTCGATCTAATTCGAACTATACACCATTGATTTAACCAAAACATCCGATTCAACTCCAAATATATTCATTACACTTCCAATACACCAATTACACCCAAAGTACCTCAATAAGCTTGGTTGTAACTTAATTCATTGTAATCGAAATTCATTCCGATTTCAGACTAACTTGCTAATTAGTGTCAACATAGTCTAATAAATCCATCTATATCATTAAGAATCAAATCCAAGTCCATTTACTATGATTTTCTTATTATTGTTCAAATCGTTTACTAAAGGAACCATACGTTTCCGTAACGGTTTTCAATATCCGGCACCACAATTCATCAAATACGAGTTAAATAACATGAGATATAACAAGATTCATCATCAATATGTTCTTTAGTAAATTTGGCCAAGGAGGGTTTGATGAAGAACATATGGTTTTCAGGCTTGTTTTTCACACCGAATATCACAAAACAACTAAAAATGCGTATATAGCATGAAATCTAACAAAACCCGTGATCAAAACCTCTCCCCCTAGGTTTGGCCAGCAAACTTTCCTGCATGAAATGTTGAGTTTCAATCATAGAAAATGAAAAAAGAAATCATGGGAAAGTTTGTCATGACCCGATACTCTCCTCGAGCTCGTGACAACCACTGCAATGTCCCGATAGACATTCATCGCCTGAAATGCCAATCGAAACCTCGCAAGGCTTTAATATCAGTTTTTTCACCTCCCCTGTGATCAACAGTTGTAAAATAACATGTTTTGAGAGGTTATAAACTATTTCCAATTCAAAACAATAGAAAAATAATTTTTTGTCTCACAGGGGCATTTTGGTCATTTTTTCTCACAAATCTCGAAACTAGTTAAAAATGTAGGATACAAGTGGAAAACACATATTTCATAATCAAAAATAAATTTAGATGTCTAAAACATACATTTTAAACGAAACTATATTTATTTGAATCTAACAAAAATATTTAATAAAATATTCTATTTTCTTATAAAATAATATTTATAGAGTTACCGGTAAATAATTTTTGTAACATAAAAGCTAAATAAATTCATACATATTGTAATACAGATAACCAAAGTATAAAATTTAATTTACAGTGGCAGATGGGCCCATGAATGACCAAAATTATCAAAATAAATGAACGTATAGTTTTTGGATGATGCAAGTTCAACTGTAGTCCTCGACAATACCAGCTATCTACAGTGTATTCTGAGGCTGAAATGGGTGAAAAGGAGGGTGATGAGATTATAAAATCCTAGTGACTAAACAAACATCATTTAAACAGCTAAAATCGAGTAAAATGAGACAATCAAAATATCCCATCACATTACGTATTTCACAACTTAAAAATTCATCCCAACCCATGCAAACGGTTGTATTTCATTTAATTTCTTATTAAGGCTTATGACTTTCATAAACATTTGGCTCATGCCATCAAATAGTACTCGGTGACACCTTGATCAGAGGAGTACAGTCTAGCCCGCCAAGGCTGTTAAAAATTTCGTATACACATAAAACATATTTTTATTTCGTTTTGAAAACACAGTCGTTCTTTGGCGTTAGCGGAGTTCATCATCACGAGGTGGTTTGGCATGAAGTGAACTCTAACCATAGCTCAAGAGATACCTTACGCGCCTCTCCGACTGAGGTATGAATATAACCGGATTCGTGCCCCTCTAATAGGCTGGTCCACAAAACCTGCCCACTACAGCAAGCTAAACCCACCATATAATAAAATTTGCAATAGCACATGGCAATTATTTTATTTTACAGCCTCTCAAGGCAAATCAATAATTCATGCATTTTCAACACATTTAGCAACTCAACCATTCATGCCAATATTGCTATAAGCCATTCAATTAAAACCATAAGTTTACAACATATCAAGTGGTCTCCAATTACTCTATTTTCAAAGTCATCATTCAATTTCAAGACAATTTATAAATTCATTTCATTTAAACACATTTTTCATAAAGTTAACAAAATCGAATAAAAAGACCACTTTAGATAATTAAAATGATGATAAGGTTACTCATTTCACAATAGCGGGATTTCTACGTCGCTATTGATTCGTACTCGTATAATTATTCCTATTTACCAGTCACTTACGTCGTTTGGCATGCTCCCACAACAAACTTTCCTAGCAACAATTTAAATCCAATATACTTAGTGCATCAATTCCACTTCTCTCTCTCATTCTATCATAAATCTACATTATTTCTCATTTTTTCTAATATTTTACCATTCAACTTAACCCTCTCAACCAAATTATGCATCTAAATTCCTCCAACATCAATAATTCTTCACAACAAATCATTTAAAATTTCTTAACTTCATTCGAGCACTATTCGTAAATTTCACATTTTCTTCTTTACTTTAGTCCTATGACACCTCCTAATAAAATATTTAAATGTTGTATTAAAGTAATTTAAATTTAATTCATATCACCAAATAACGAATGTATAATTAAATAAAATGAGCTAGCCTCCAAACAGTCCAATTTCACAATAAACCATGGAGAAGAGTAAAGCAATTTTACCAAATTAGGCTAGGTTAGCCTAAGTCTCCACCTTTCTTCTCTTTTAGACTTTTCTTCCTTTGTTGTTTTTGGGTCCTTTTTCATGGACTCTTCCCATCTCTTTCTAATTGGGCCATGCCCATTCTTTCCTTATTGGGTCATGTCCATTTATATGCATATATGTAGATATATATATATATATTATATATATATACTATTATTATTTTGCTATATGTTCATTTTATTTCTCTCATTAATTCCACTACATATCCTTCAATCTTTATATTTTAAATTCGATCTTTTTAATACGTCTAAAAATTTTAATTTTCATCTATCTTCCTTTCTCTGTACATGTATCACCAAATTATCAAAATTGCACTTCAACGCGGTATTATCATAATATTTAAATATCTACTTATCCGCGTTGGCTCGACTTAGCAAAACACGCGTATTTCACTTTCGTCGTTCATCTCCAAAAATTTATTTGTATTTCTTCTCCCCCACTTGGATCAACCATATGATCCTTCTTCATGACTGATTTTGATTTCGACATCCAATTAAATATTAATATTTTAATATTATTTTATTAATAAATTATTATTTTATTCTAAAAATTTCCTCTTGTCTCCTTGGTACCTAAAATACCTTATTATGCCTCAATTAATTTCTGAATCACCTTTTATCTCACAAATTCTCTTTCGATAAAAATATTATTATTTTATTATTATTTCTTCGCGTGCGGAATATTTTATCCTAAACTATACCTTTCATCTTTCATCACTTTTAAACATTATAATTGACCTCAATTTGCATCCGATCAACTTTATTAATCACTGTTTCAAAATATGGGGTATCACAAAGGTAGATCACAAGCTAAAATTAAAAAATCTTACCTTTACTTGCTTGATTCCTTGAAATCCAACAATTTCTCTTCAATTTTTCCTTCCTAGGGTTTGTTCTTCTCTTTTTCTCTTTGTTCCCTTACTTGGCCAGCCATATGAGTGAATTGGGAAAGGTTTATGTTGTTTATAAAGAAAATTATAAAAGTATTAAAGCTTGACACTTGTCACCACTTGATTGGCCCATGGGTAAACTTAACCATTAAGCATTCTCTTTTCCACCACATATAATCCCTTACTTATCTAAGACATAAAAATGATAATAGGTGGAATTTATGAGCTTGACAAGTGTCATGGTGGTGTAAAATTTCAAAAATTTCGACTATGTCCTCATGGGCACGTGAAATGACCGTTTTGTCTTTATGCTTGGAAATTGAAATTTTTCACTTCTCAAATTCAAATTATGTTCCTACTAATCAAGTTTGGTCAAAAAATCTCTTTCAACATTCCAATTTTGCCCTCGGGTGGCAAAATGACCATTTTGCCCCTACGTTATAAAAATTTCCAATTGAACTCCAAATCACCATTTTAAAACATTCTAAGGTTCGATAACTCTTAAATACATCCTAAAATTTCTATTTGGACTAGTTCGAGGCTTAATCGACTTAATTGTACTACGATACCGACGTTTTAAAAAATTTTCAGGGCATCCAAGTTTGTAAACATGCGATCAAGCACATGAATGACATGGCAAGTATTTAATAGAGCTGGGCTTGACATTATAACTATGTATGTTACCTATGTATGCATGCATGTGATGACAATGTATACCTATGATGTTTACATATGCTTACGAATTGATGTATGTTTAATAATGAAAGTTAGAGAGGCTTGCTTGGGCCCAATGGGTTATACACATCTAGGGCCATACATCGGTCA
This sequence comes from Theobroma cacao, assembly GCF_053813885.1. Lineage (NCBI taxonomy): Eukaryota > Viridiplantae > Streptophyta > Magnoliopsida > Malvales > Malvaceae > Theobroma > Theobroma cacao. The sequence continues at coordinate 21,054,626 of NC_142640.1, read as the reverse complement.
TGATCCCTCAAGATAATAAGATTTGACAGCTTTTGTGAGTGGCACATTGGCCTCACCCACAATCTTTCAACAATCTTTGAGTGATCCCACCCCACTCAAGTAGGTAGTGGACAAAGTCCTTGCTATCATTTAGTTCACCTCGCATGAAAGATCATCATGGCTATGTGAGTGGCACATCAGCCTCACCCATAATCTTTGAGGGGTCCCACCCCACTTAGGCAAATAGTGATCAATCCCCATTATCGTCATAGGATTTCTCAAGTTTAGGATCATTCCTATCCATAACTTGCATCATAACATATAAACATTTTTGTAAAACATCTTTATGCTTAGCCCATAATGTATATGAAATTCTCAACACATACATCTCATGGCATACATTTCATCAAAAATTCCAACATTCAAGCAGTTATTCCAACATTGACTATGGGTCTAAATTGTTAACCAATCTCTATTTCATTTTTCGTTCTCCTATACGAATTCCATTTAAGCATTTCACGATACATAAGGATCAAACACTCTTTATTCATTTCATATATATTCAACATTGCAGATGATTCAAATCCAATAACCGATAGTACTATATTCTTGAAAAAAATCTCCAATATTTTCATGATCGAGTGCTTTCTGAGTAATTTCAACTTATAGCACAATGCATTTCAATAAATAATGATATTCTTGCATGCATCCTCATGGACTTAACCAATCTTTATAATTCTCGAGTCATAACCAACTTATTAGTCATATGTCAAATGCAAACATACTTAACTCTAGATTCCTCAACTTTATTTCAAATATCAAAACCTCATCGGGTCTACTTAATGGCAAGATAATAATTGCCTTAAACCAAACATTTCCAGACATCCTCATATTTGCATCTTATCTTTATACTTATGTGACATATCAGTCATGAGCCCCAACATGACTATATAGCTATTTGCTCCTTTGGCTTTAATGTTTTCTCATTGTGAAAATCTCTGGAATTTATCTCATCAGGGTGTTCACAAGGTGAATACAAGTCCATACGTTACAGCTCAATGCCTAAAGAAGTGAACACAATTTCATTGCTAAAGTTCTACCCTTATCTACCAATCATAACTCCCTTGCACATTTACCTGTGCATTGCTTGGTTGGTCACGAGCCACTCATGGCCATCCCATTTTGTCCTTTTACAGCAACTTAAGCTAGTATTTTCTCTTATACTTTTCCATATACTTCCAAAATACTTAAACATTTCCTTTAATACAATCTCGTTGGGAACTTAAACAATCGAAGGCTTATCTTTAAAGCCACTCATAACCTTAACAATTTAATGTATGCTTAATGGCATTTTAGCTCATTGGTCCCAATGGACATCATTTTCAAATCTCCCTAAATGTCATTGTCCTTAGTTCGGACCATACAAAATTAATTTAGTATATTTGCATCTATTATCCTTAAACTTTTTATGCTTGTCATAACAACATCCACACTTTTCCTATCATTTATCTTACTTCTCATTCACTATTTCCTTAGCCTTCGACAAGGCTTAATCTCTTGTCTCCCTTATATCTTAGGATGTGACTTTAATTTGCATAATGTTTATCTTAATACTTTACATGATAATTTATCTCAAGAACTTTCTAACTCCCTTTTTTGTTTCATACCCTTATATAAGGTAATAAAGAAACTTTTCAATTCATTTATATAAATACCTTCCAAAACCTTAAAACTCTAATTAACAAGGCTTAACATCAAGTCCAATGACCATAATTCCACTTGCAAATCCGTCTCCATGCCATTCACATCTTGTTCTTGCTTCCTAACATAAGGTGTTCCTAGCACTAAGGCGCTGAGCGGTCAACATTACAACGCTGTAGCTGTTGGAAATTGACTTTATCAAAACAATTCTCCAAACTCTTAAATTACAACTCCAAGGTTATGTCCACATATTGATAAGCTTTACATATTTCATGATCATGAAAATTGCAATTTGCAAAGCTACTTTCTATCTTACGTACGCTATCAGAACATTAATTTTAACATATCTATTTCACCCTTTTTGTGGTATGCCAAAATCGTTGTTTAGGCATAGTTCACTGCTAATAATCATATTCCTTTACCATAACATTTAATACAATCTGATTAAGCATTTCTCCCAAATAACTCTTAAATACATAAATATCAACTTGTACACCACTTAATGTTAAAATCTTGACTTTACTCATCGATTCTTAACCAATCACCTTTATAAAGTGAATAATTTACTTAATTATTGCATCTCACCTTTGCGATCATAAAAATCAAAATTTCTTAAACTTAGGACGCAGAAGCTCCCTCTTAGAGCATATCCAAAAATCAACATCTTCTAAATCCCTTACCTTTGGAGAAATCAAATTCAAGTCTAATCATTTTCATCATAGTTTGCATACTAATCCAAATAGACTCTTAAATTGATCTTTAAGGCAATTTGTATATCAAGCTCAATTAACATAGTGCACTTACCCCCGTGCACATAAGTATTGGTTTACACCTCCCTTATTGCTTAGATTTATACACTCCAAGTGAATTACAATAATCACTATTCATTATAGTCAAATTACGCCCCTTAGTACTATTATCGCACGTGCTCCTTTATATTGATCTCAAATACAATTCATAGTCATATAATTTTTCCTCCTATTGACAATCATGGGCTTAAATTATAGCTTCACCAAATGAGTAAGTTATTACAGACCTATTAGTCCAGCTCCACTTTCCTCCATCCTTTTTCAGAGGGATAAGTCATTATAATACCTATTCATTAGAAATATTTGCTTTAAAATCTTTCCAACAACAGTTCGTGTCTTAGGTGGCATCTTAAACCCGAATAACAACACCACTTATAACCTTTATATGACATTAGTAATAGTTAGGTTACTAGGAATAGAAGTTCATATAGCCTCCTGTCTATGACTTGTGCTGCAGTCACAAATCATAAACAAGACTCTACACTAACTCCGACAACTTCGCTGACTGACACAAAAGTTCCTAAGACTCGACTAAACCTAGGCTTTGATACCAAGTCTGTCACAGCCCAATTTTTGAGCCATGACCGGCATAAGGGCTTAATAGGCATAGCCCACCAGACCAAAGCAAGCCTCTCTTTCTTTAAAATCTATTAGTCAAAATTTCTAATGAATGTTCTTTTGAAATTAGACCGTAAGAACCAAGTATATATATCTATATAACATCCCCAAAATAAGGTATCATTCTTCAACCCTAACCGACAAGGGTAATCAATCAACATACAAAGTGCATAACGATCTCATAATTTACATTTCAATAAATATATACACTGACAAGAGACCTTGACTATTAGCGGAGTGACTTTGGGCGTTGGTGCCGCTACAAAATACCATGGTACCTACCAAATGGCGAATACAAATGGACACTTCAATCTAGGTCCCAACTACCTCTAAATCTAAAAACATTAAGTTAAAAGAGTGAATATAAACCTAGTGAGTGAACATAAGAAGGGAACAAGCAAACAATACAGAGAGCTTTTCGAAAACATGATGCACTTGTGTAAAAACAATGCAATTTTATATATTATCAACAAAACTCGATGTCGTGTCGTTTTTCAACTCATTTTAAAACATTTAGGAAATTCAAGCAAGGCAAGCATAGCAGAGTGAATCTCGCTACAGCGAAAAAGCATTCTATAGCATATAGTATAATCACATTTTTTTTTTTCATAACTTGTCTATAGCATATATATATATACATGTACACCACCGCCACCTTCCTCAGCTCATGTGCACTCCCTACACGCACAAGGTAATACCATCATGTTCACTCCCTACACGCACATTTCAATATCATCACACGCACTCCCACATCATTGCCGGAATGTGCACTCCCACACCGCACACCACCGGCACCGTCACGTGCACTTCCACACCGCACATGCACGATTATAGCTTTTATACAGCATTATCACGCAAAGCATAACACACATATCCACATAATATAGGAACACATGGTTTCATTATATCACATATTTTACAACATCAAAACATTTCATCAAGGGCTTGTTCCCATGCACGTTTTAAAGAAAAGTCCAATAAAACATTTCAGGTGATTTAATTGAATGCGTATGCATTTATCCCAAAACATTTTAATGCAAGTTCACTCACCTTATGATAAAGGGATATTACATCACTATTAGTTTGGAGGCATATCTATCTCTTTCTACTTGTCGTCGCTCGTTATTTGCTCTGGCACGCCACCACAGTCTACTATCTTTACTTTTGCACTTCCTAGCAACAAATCCAAATTCAATAATCTTAGTGTTAACCATTCCCATTTTTCTCCTTATTCAAACATTACCATCATGTTAATAACTCATACTTGTTAGAATCACCACTTTTCGTCACTTAACATTGCATATTCATATACATCTTGACACATTTTTACCAAAGTTGCCTTTATCCTTTGCTTGTGTAATTCTTTAAATTATAAGTATCAGCAACTTGTTTATAACATCAAGTGCCGATTTCAATCTTTCCAATGATCTTTAGTCAAATTCGTCATATATTTCTCAACATAAACTACATATATGGCAGCAACAATCATACTCACTTTTACTAAATTATTTCCAAGTTTATATGCATCATTATCTATCTAACTTTCAATACTTTGTTTCTCAATTCTCCATCCACAATATTCCTTTTTCATTTCTTTCAAACAACATGCCATACAAACTTAACAATTTTCAACTAGCTTATGCAAATAGATCCTTTCAACAACCATAATTGCTCATAATATTCAACTAACCGTAGGCTTTAAAACATAGTGTTAAGGTTATCGCTTTCGTTTTCCACTTTTAGTCCATCATGTACCCACGGGTTTATTGGCTTGTATGTCACCAATATTTCTCCAATCAAGCCAATCTTAGCTGCCATAAGACATTTCTCTTAGTCACTAACTCATTTTCACAGATTACTCAAGCCTAAAACAAGAGTCCTTACCTTTCCTTGCTTGAATCACCAAAACCAACCTTTTTTCTTCCTTTCTCTCTTTTTCTTTCTCTTTTCTTTCTTTCCTTTCTCCTTTCTTTAAATTGATCTCATCTATTTTCTTTCCAAGAGTAAGATTTTCCTTGCAAAACAAAGCCATTTTTCCTTTCAAATGCATGGTGGCAAGGTAAAATGTCATGGAAGCTTGAAAATGGCGTGGAGCATAGAGGAGAAAAGGAAAATATCTTGTGGCTGGAGATAAGAACCAGCCATGGGATGAGGATGAAAAGTCAAAGCTTCCTTTGGAAGCTTTGACCCATTTAATGGTAAAATTACCGTTTTACCCTCTAAGGTTTTCACCTTTTTTAATTGTATCCTCCCATAATCTTTTAATTCCAATTTCTTTCCATTTTTCTTCCTTAACACTTTATCAATAAAATATCAAGTTCATGCTTCAACGCGATATCACCGAAATATTTAAATATTTACTTACCCACGCTAGCTTTATTTAATAAAAACACGAGGGCCCCATTAACGTCATTCTTCTCTAAAATTTCCTCATTCTTCTTCTCCTCCACTTACATTGACCATATACTCCTTCATGGAAAATTTCGACACTGAATAAAATATTAATATTTTAATATTATTTTATTAATAAAGTATTAGTTTATTTCAAAATTTTCCACTTACCTCCTTAGCACCCAAAATATCTTATTATGCCCTGATTCACTTTTGAATCACTTTTTATATCATTAATTCATCCTCAATTGATATCCGACAAATTCTATTAATCAACGTATCAAAGTACAGGGCGTTACACACATACCATTAAATATCACATAAAACTTAAATCAAAACCTCAAACTATAGAATTCCTTCATCATTTTCATAAAAATTTGCCTAAGCGTTAATTTGCATACTCCCATACACTTGGCATACTTAACATATCATTAGAGTCCTCAAGGCACAATATATTTCATAAATCATCCTTGATTGACTTAGTTTGTATTGAAAATTGGGGTGTTACAAGTGTGAGGCTCTAACAAATACTACTGTTAGACCACGCATGCCTACTACTGGAGGCCATGGCAAACATTACAGTGTCACTAGTTTAGGGAGAACTGATACCCCCACCAGTGCATAGACAAAGGGACAAGGTCTTAAGGTAGTAGTTAAGGGATAGGCTCTCGTGATTTATAGTGCGCCCAATGAGGATAGTGACCTTAAAGGACCTAGCTTTTGACTTACAAAGAGTCAATCAAATTATGGAGTTACTAGCATAAGAGATATTAGATCAGAGGAGACGGGGCGAGGGCTACCCTACTGTTTGAGCCTCCCCTAAGGTACAAAGTCATGAGGACCACTAGCAACATCTGATTGTTAGGGTTGTATCTAAGGTTTAGCTATCAAAGTTTATGATGTTAGGACTTCCACAGTTTTCGAGACCCGATGCATCAGAGGATGCTCGAGAGTTCTTAAATGAGATTTCAATGATATGTAATGCTTTTAGTTACAATAGCACCAAATCAATTCATTTTGCTATCTTCAGACTGAACAAGGTTGCCCTACAGTGGTATGAGATGTTGCACAAAGATAGGGCAAGTGATGTTACTTCGATGACTTGGGAGGAGTTCAATATAGCATTTTTAGAACATTTTCTACCAGATAGCATGCGAGAGGTAAGAACACGCGAGTTTGAGACTTTAATGCAAACACCAAGCATGTCAATGGTAGAGTACAGTGTGAAGTTCACTAAATTGGTTAGGTATGCTCCATACTTGACAGTTACGAAGGCAATGCAGACTTAGTGGTTCGTGAATGGATTGTTATACCAATTGTATAGAGTTGTAGCGTCGCATGAGTTCACTAATTATTCTAAAGAACTGAACTATGCTCAAAGGTTAGAACTTAAGGATATGGAAGGTTGATCAGATGGACCTAAGCCCAATAGGGCCAACATTAGAGGCTATCAAGGGTGTAAGAATTCATCTGGCTGACAAAGACATTGTAACACCCCGTGTCCTAAAACGGTAGTTAATATGACTTTAAGGACAAGATTAAAACCAATTGAGGTCAATTAAGGAGTGTAGGAGTGGTGAAGGAGGAAGGGAATATTTTAGAATAAAATATTCAATGTGTAATAAAATAATAAAAAATAATAATATTTTATTAAGGTCATAGTTATGGAGTGAAAAGGAGTGATGGAGCTAAACTAAGACAAATTAAAATGTTTTGGAACCCCGAAAGCCAAATGAAAAATTTTAGAATTAAATAATATTTTATTAATAAAATATTATTAAAATATTACTATCGTGAGTGATGGACAAACTCACATAATTTATGCATTAAACCTAAGTGAGGGAGTTATAATACAATTATGTCGATTTGATGAATAAAATATTATTTTATTAATTCTAGAATATCATTTTAATAAGTTAAATTTTAGTGATATAAGGATTAAGAAAAAGTATATGTGAGTTTGGAAGAATAAAGACATGGAGAATTAATTGAGAAAATGAGGGTATGTGGAATAATGAAATGTGCATATGGATTCACTATTACATGCAAATTATTGCATGTAAAAAGGAAAAGTTAGTGGGGGCAGGTGGGACCCCCTGCCATGTGACATAAAGAGAAGAATTGGAACAAATCCTATTGCATGTAATAAGATTGGTGTATTGGGTAGCCAAATGGGGAAAGAAGATGTAGGATGCATGTGTCTTGAATAGTGTAATTAATGACCAAGTAAAACATTAAGTAAAGTTTATGCATGAAATGTGATTGGATGAATGAGGCAATGCATGAAATAAAGTATGAAGGAAGAAAGGATGAGGTAGTGAGGGTGGTGGATGGAGAAGATAAATAAAGATAGATATTGGGCTAATGAACAAGGGAGAAAATTGGTGCATGAAAGTTGAGTGGGAGATGAGTTGGTCCAATAAGAAGTGAGGAATAAAAGAAAGAAGAAAAAGGTCACAAAGGCTTGGGAAACCCATGCCTTTGAGAGGAAAAAAAAAGAGAATCAGTTTTGAAAGCTTCACTTAAGAAGAAAAAAGAAAAAAGGAAAGATGAAAAAAGGAAGAGAAGGAAGAAGAAGAGACAAGAGAGAGAAAAAGAAAAAAGGTATCAACTTTGGAGAAGTTAGAAAAAACTGAGAGGTTTTCTCCCATACGCCATTGTTGACACTTGAAGAAAAATTGGTGGTTCAACTTATTGATACAAGGGTGAGGAAGGTAAAAGCTATCATTTTGCTTGAATGCATGCCTTGTGTATCAGTTGTGATGTGAGATATACTTGTGGCAAAAGGATTTTCAAGGATTCAAAGAACTGGGTGCATTCATGTGGGTTAATCTTAGAAGTATGGTGGTTTAAAGCAAGAAAAATGATGGGTAAGTGCTTTTTTAACCTTGAGTTCATAAATGGAAAGGAAAAACTGAAATGTGTATTGATGATTTGTGCTTGTGGCAGCAATGGTGATCGAGGATGTGAGGAGTTATTGAGTTGCATGTGGAATTCAAGGTAAAATCGGAAGGTAAGCATCCAATGTGGGTGTGCTATGTTATATTGAATTTGGTTGGATGAAAGTTTATGGATTGCATGTTCGATTATTGTGAACAATTATCACGACCCAAATTCCAGGCCATGACCGGCATAAGGGTCCAATGGACGTAATCCACTAAACCCAAGCAAGCCTATTATTTATCTTACTTATAATTCTATCTAATATCACTAAGTCATAGTTCATAACTTTGAATCAAAATAGTGATATACATTGCCAACTCGTACTGGCATTACTCCTTAAAAATATACATACAATGTCTACAACATGTATTCTAATAATTTACATTAAGTTCATCTATACAAAACAAAATAACACTCGACTTCCAGCGGAGTGACTCGGATGAATATACAGCTACCAAATGCCGAGACACCTACCAAAAGATGGACACAGGTCTACAAGGACACCTTGTCCTAGTTACCGGCTGCCTCGTGATATGAAAACATGAATTTGAAAATGGTGAGTATAAACCCAGTGAGTGCACAAGGAAGGGAACAAGCAACAACAACAAGGGAGAATTTAAAATCATGATGCACATGTTTCAAAACAATGCAATTTAGTTCCATTCATATTAAAAACCCCTCATTTAAAACATAACTCATTTTGTCCTAAATGTTGGAAGTCCATGCTCAGATATGGTAGCAAAGAAGTGAAAAATAGGGTAGCAATTGGACAAGATAGGAGACAAAACAGAAAGTTTTTCACTGTAGCGAGAATGAATTTCACTGCAGCCAAATTGTTACCCAGAAACAGAAAGTTTTTCGCTGCAGCGAGAACCAGTTCTGGTGAAAGGTCCTCAAACCCGAGAGTTTCTCGCTGCAGCGAGCATGACATTCGCTGCAGCAAAAACAAAGCAACAAGAGAAACATTTTCCCTCACTCAACAAAACGCCATCCTGCTAAACTAACAAAATCAACATAAAACTCATGAAAATTCTCAAAGTACAATGTGTCAAATTTCACATATATGTCAACCATATATCACATTCATGAGCTTTCATTTCATAAATCTAGATATGCATAATTACATAGACAAACATCAATATCATCATAATCACTCCCGGTTAATGTACATTCCCCCACATCGTGCACCTAGCCGGCACCATCATGTGCATCCCCCCACATCGTGCACAATCAGTGCTCTCTTGTACATCCCCCCACATCGTGCACACGGGCACTATCATCATCTATCTCTCACGCCACCACCATCACTGGCATGTGCATTCATCATTATATACAATATCATTCATCGTGCACAACACACACACACATATATATATATATATATCATCATAATACAATAGTGCATGAATCCATAGCAATTACATATTACAACATAAAACCATTTTTCAAAAGCTTGTTCCCAAGGCACTTGTTTTCATGAAAAACCTCATAATTCATTCAAATGGGTGGCAATTACATTATATTTCCCAAAACAAGTTTTGAAGGCAGTCCACTCACAAGTGTCGAAAATCCAGATTTTGGGTGCACTCGAACTAATAGTCCTCAAGCGCAATTCCTTTGCCTTTTCCGGACGTCTCACTACCTTGACAAATAACAAAGTCGAGGAATTTACTATATTGTCCCTAAATTGATATAAACTAATTTAAATTACTAATGCTTGATATGTAAATGCAAAAATACGTCAGATTACTGCTTAATCGCGTATCAATTAAACTGGACTGATCACCCGATTAATTGGCGATTGTGTCCAAATCACCTCCAAATTAATCCATTTCACCTCTAATACCTTAATTTACCACATACCATTTAAATAAAGCCAAATTCATCATTAGAACCCTCACAGTTCCTTATAGAAAAATTCAGTCATTTGGTGCACTAGCACCGAATTTTATTTCTACATAACCGTTTCACATTAATTCATCATTTTCCAAGCCATTTTCCATGAAATAAAAACAATCCCCCATTGATATTCAGCCCTCATGGTTTGACCAACAAGGAACCCTAGAGAAATTGAATATTTCTTTTGTGTTTTTGTTCATAACCATGTTTAACTATCCCTAAACACTAACATAGTCTAACATCAAATTATTCCAACAAAAATTCCTCTTCCATACCCATTTTTCAGAATTGAATTCATCATGATAACTCAATATTCAACCATGGAAACCAAGAACAAAAGCATGGGTAAGCTAGGTATCAAGGAGAATTAAAGAAATTCTAAGCTAGGTATCAAGGAGAATTAAAGAAATTCTAACTTACCTAGCTTGTTTCCTTGATTTCTTCACTTTTTCTTTGAATTTCCACCTAGGTTTTCTTGTTTTTCCCTTTGTTCTTCCTTTGTTCTTGTTGCTGGTTGCCTAGGCCAAATATGGTGAGAGAATTGGGGATTTAATGGGCTGATTTCTATAGAAAATAATAAAATAATCAAGCATGCCACTTGTCACATGCTTATTGGCCCAATTTTTTAACTTTTTTACTTTTTCTTCTTAATTTTTCACCACAAATATTCTGGTATTTATCAAATCCTACCACAATTAAAATCCCTTGGTCTTGACAAGTGCTAGGGCGAAAAATATACCGATTTGCCCCCAGATGAAAAAATTACGATTTTGCCCCTATACTACGAAATGTGCCGAAATCACATTATTTCTACTTTTCAACCCCAAATAACACTAATATTGATCAATATTAACCAAATGGGGTAAAAATTGTTTTATAAAAATTTCGGTTTAGTCCTCTAGTGGCAAAATTATCATTTTGCCCTTATGCTCCAAAAATACCTAGAATCATAATTTTTCACTGCTAAACATCATTTTATACTCCAATAATCATAATTATATTTCATATAATTATTCTTGGTCAAATGTGATCAAATCTTGGCTAAAAATCTGCATTTTATCATCAAATGGTAAAGTGATCGTTTTGTCCCTAATTGGTCAGTTTTACTGATGGACTCCAAACTGGACCTTGAACTCCGAATCACTATTCTAAGCATTTCTGTGGGTTTTGGAATTTTCAAATTCCTCTTAGAATTTCTATTTGAACTAGTTCAAGGCTAGATTTAACTTAGTTGTACCGCTCGGTACAATATCGTCTTTTAATCGAGCTTGACAGGGTCTCACATTCTCCCCCACTAATAAAAATTCGATCCCTAAATTTAAATTCAATGTAGAGTGGCTTACATTTACATATCGAAGAGGTCTAGATGCATTGTCCACATCTCATCCTTAGCTTCCCACGTTACCTCTTAACTGGTGTGATTCCGCCACAACGCTTTCACTAAGGCTCCATCCTTTGAACGGAACTTTTTAACTTGCCTATCAAGGATAGCTACCAGTTGTTCCTCATAGGTTAGATCATCTTGCAACTGAATGGTTTCATACTATATTACATGTGATGGATTCGGGTTGTACTTCCTAAGCATGGACACATGAAACACGGGATGAATATTCGAAAGGTTTGGTGGTAATGCCAAGCGATAAGCCACCGCTCCAACCCTTTCTAAGATCTCAAAGGGCCCTATATACCAAGGACTTAACTTCCCTTTCTTGCCAAACTTCATTACCCCTTTAGTTGGTGAAACTTTCAAAAATACATGATCTGTTACTTGGAACTCCAAGTCTCTCCGTCGGTTATCAGCATATGATTCTTGTCTACTTTGTGCTGTTAACATCCTCTGACAGATCATGCGTATTTTCTCGATTGCATCCTGCACCAATTCAGACCCCAAAAGTTTCCTTTCTCCCACCTCTAGCCATCCAATGGGTGACCTACATTTCCGTCCATATAATGCCTCAAATGGTGCCATTTGGATGCTAGTTTGGAAACTATTGTTGCAGGCAAATTCCACTAAGGGTAGATATTGATCCCACCTAACACCAAGGTCTATCACATAAGCTCTCAACATATCCTCTAATGTCTATATGGTCCATTTAGACTGTCCATCAGTTTGAGGGTGGAAAGCTATGCTGAAATCTAACTTAGTGCCCAATGCTTCTTGCAACTTTCCCCAAAACCTACTAGTAAACTGAGCTCCTCTGTCAGATACTATAGAAATGGGAATACCATGCAGTCGTACTATCTCATCCACATAAATTTAAGCGTATTGGGCAGCCACTTAAGTAGTCTTAACCAAAAGAAAATGAGCTGACTTTGTTAACCGGTCTACTACTATCCAAATTGAATTATATCCCCCACTGGTTCGAGGCAAACCCGTTACAAAGTCCATAGCGATATGTTCCCACTTCCACTCGAGTACTGGTAATGGCTGTAGTAGCCCTGTAGGCTTTTGATGCTCAGCCTTAACCTGCTGACAAACCAGGCACTTGGAGACAAACTCAGCTACATCTCTCTTAAGTCCTTCCCACCAATACATGTCACGACCTGGAACTCCCATCCGGCTCGTGACAACCGCCGCGATGTCTCAATAGGCGCTTATTACCTCGAATGCCGATCGAAACCCCGCAAGGCTTGGCATCAGCTTCTGCATCTCCCCGATGAGCGACAGTTATTAAATCTCGCATTTCAAGAAATCATAAGTGGTTTCCAAATCAAAACAATAAAATATATATTTTTGGCTCACGGGCATTTTCATCATTTTTCTTCAAAAATACCGAAACCCGCCAAAAACATGGTGTAAAAGATAAATATGTTCATACATACTTTAAATCAGGTAACTGCAGTATAAAATTACTTTACAGTGACACGTGGGCCCCTAACTGACCAAAAAGGTGTAGGGCTACGAACCCTTACTTTCTAGGATGCAACTCCGAGATTAATTCTCGTCTTAATCAACTATCAACAAACTGTCCTGAGCCTGAAAAATAGATAGGAAGAGGGGTGAGATTATGATTACATAATCCCAGTGAGTAAACAGACACCATCTAAACTATCTAAAGGCGAGTAAAGGGAGACAATTAAAAATAATTCATTTCAACAAAATTTTCACAACACAAATATTCATTTTAACCAAATAATCAATATGGCTCATGAATTTCTCAAAACTTGGCTCATGCCAAATCCTGTACTCGGGGACACCTGGACCAGGGGTATCCAACCGAGTTCGCCAAGGTTGTGAAAAATTTTATATAATCATAAAACTTGTTTTTATTTTGAAAAAAGCACTCGTTCCTTAGCGTTGACTGAGTCTCACTTCACGTGGTGGTTAACGTGAAGTGCACTCAAAAAGCCCACCTCAGGTGATACCCTACGCGCCTCTACGACCGAGGTGAGAATATAAAGGAGTTTACCGTGCCACTCTAATAGGCTAGTCCACGGAACCCCGCCACTGCAATAGCTAATCTTTATTTTATCTACCACCTGATTTATAAAATCCTTATCTACATGACATGGCAATTTATCGCAATCTAGCCTCTCAAGGCTAAATACATAGTATATATAATTTTGATACAAATACCGACTTTGCCATTCATGCTCACATATTGTTATAAGCCATATAATTTAAAACACAATTTATAACACAAGCAGGCAATCTCCAATTACTTTATTTTCAAAACCAGTATTCAATTTTCCAGAAAATTTATAAAATCATTTTATAAAATCACAATTTTTCCTAAAACATAGCAATTTACCATTTAAACCCATTTTCTATAAAATCACATAATTGTATAAAACTACTCTTGATAATTAAAAAGATAATAAGTTTACTCATAGTATTAGGAGTAGAAATAATTCTATTTTCAGTCCGCGGGTACAGTCCTTTACCCATATCCAATGGCTCACCACCTAGCCATAATCCATGACACATATTCCAATTAAATTGTGTCTAACAGTCATAAGCTATTTCAGGCTAGATATATATGCATGATATGAAATGAAAAATGCACGGGTAGCCATCTAGACCCGGTATTGGCCTAAGTCGATTTTTCATCCAATAAATTGGCCAATGCATCCAATTTCACTCCAACTTGCTCCATTTCTTTTCCCATTCCTCAATTCACCAAGCACAACTAATTAACACACAATTAGGCAAAATTTATCTTCACTTTTCTTCTTGGAACTTTCGGCCAACAATGGTACACTAACTCCGTGATTTTTCCTACTTAATTTTCTCTCCATAATTCATTAATTCCTACACCAAAAACTATTATTTCTTAATCAAATCACCTAGGATAACATCCCATTCTTCCTCATTATTCACTTAGAGAATTCGGCTATTGATGGGCACCAAACCTTTGGTGGTTTTCTTCACTTGTTTTCATGCTACACATCATTAATCACCTAAAAACACTAACATACCTAAAAATCAAACCAATCCAAGATCATTCTCTCTCCATACCCATTTTGACCAGCCATGAATTCATCATGAAAACATATAATTTAACCATGGAAATTAAGGGAAAATGCATGGGTAAGGTAAATCACTAGCAAAATCAAAGAAATTTTACCTTTACTTGATCAAATCCTTAAATTCCAACACTTTCTCTTTGATTCCCACCTAGGGTTTGTTCTTCCTTGGTTTCTCTTCTCTTTTGGTTTGGCTGATCACTATGGGAGAAATGGGCTGATTTTTTTTGCCTTTTTATAAACAAATAATAAAATAATAAAAACATGACACATGGCATTTCCTTATTGGTTCAAATTTTAAATATTTGACTTTTAATTCTTTAATTCTCCACCACACATTTCTCATGTTTATCCATTTCCATGATGAATAAAATCCCTTGGTCTTGACAAATGTCAGGGGTGAAAAATTACCGATTTGCCCTTAGGGTGGCAAAATTACCATTTGACCACTATACTCCAAATTATACCGAAATTAAAATTTTTCACTTCTAAACTTCAAATCATACTCCAATACTCAAATCATACTCCAATAAGTCAAATGGGGCCAAAAAATTTTTTTCTAAAAATTCTCATTTTGTCTTCAAGTGGCAAATGACCATTTTGCCCCTGAATAGTGAAAATTTCGGTTTGACTCCAAATTGATCATTGAACTTCGAATTACCATTTTGAGTCATCCCTGAACTATGAAACTCTTAATTTCACCATCAAAATCCTATTTGAACTAGTTCGAGGCTTAATTGACTTAATGGTACCATTAGGGGCAATATCGTCTTTTAACGATTCCTCGAACTTCCTAAATATGCAAACATTCTATGAGCATGTAAATGATGTCATAATTATTTTATAGAACAGGGTTTGACAATACACCTCTTTCAAACCTTGATACATCTTTGTAGCCCCTGGATGTACCACATAAGTTGCCATGTGAGCTTCCTCCAATATTTCTCTCCTCAACCAGTCACCATCAGGCACATAAAGTTTGTTCCATACCTCAACACTCCATCTGTGCCTTTGGTAAACATTTTTCCTTTCCTTCCCTGAGGATCCTCTAAGGCCTTAGCCACAAACTCATCTTTACTTTGTGCTTCTTTGATTCGGTCCATTAAGATAGGCCTTACTTTAAAATGTGCTAGCAATGCATTTGTCTCCGCAACTTCCAAATGCACACCTATGTCTCCCAAGCTATGGATCTCTCTAACCAATGATCTCCTATCAGTAGAAATATGTGCCAAGCTTCCCATTGATTTTCGACTTAAGGCATCTGCCACTACATTGGCCTTACCGAGATGGTAAAGAATAGTACAATCATAATCCTTTAGCAACTCCATCCATCTACGTTGCCGCAAGTTAAGATCCCTTTACTAAAATATATACTTCAGACTTTTGTGGTCCGTGTATATCTCGTAAGTCTCACCATACAAATAATGTCTCCAAATTTTCAAGGCAAACACGATTGTTGCCATTTCCAAATCGTGCATGGGGTAATTCTGCTCAACCAAATAAGTTTACCATTATTCTTCAAGAACACTTTCAACTTCAACCTGAAGTGGACAAGGTATGGAATGCTAGACTACAAGATGGCAATCGATTTTGTCTCTCTTTTCTTCCTAAAAATTAATGGCTATTTTCTTTCATAAAATTCAGCCAAGAATGGGAGAAAGGAAGAAAGATACAACAAAGTTTGGAGGAGGAGGAGAGAAGAAACGGCTGAAACTTTTTCAAGAAAAAGTACGTTCGTTTCTTTTCTTCTAATCTCTTTTCTTTTTATTAAAACTCTTACCTTAAAGGTTTAATCAAAATCAGACACCATTGAATCGATCTTGACCATCCATTTAGAGTCATGGAAGCATCAAATATGCTCCATAATAATCAAAATTAAAATTAAAGAATAATAATTTAATTCTTTAATTATCATTTAGAGTTTAGAGTTCTTGATAAAATAAAACTCCTTATTGAATAATAACTCTTATTTTATTATTATCCATCTTTATTTAAAAAAAAATTAATAATAAATAAAAGAGTGATAGTCAAACATGGAGTCTTTTTTTATCAACATGAATGTCTAGATTCATTTTGCAAGAATCCTCCTAGCATTATCTTAAATTAAGACAACTCGTCTATAATGAAGACAAAAATATTTTATCTTGTCTAAATTGAGACAAATATGTTTTCTTGTCTAGATTAAGATAAAAAAAAATTTTCTTGTCTTAGATTAAGACAAACATATTTTCTTTTCTAAATTAAGACCAAACATGTTTTATTGTCTAAATTAACATAAACATGTCAAAGCTGCCACTTTTGTACACAATTTAATTAATCAAATAAAACATGCATTCCAACTTAAACAAGTTGAATTCGATGAAGCTAAGTGGGGAATCTATTTGGACATAGATATTCCAAGATCCAATAAACTTAGAATTATTCTTAATCTCATTAAAAAATAATTCAAGCTTATTAACCTTGAAATCACTCCACCATAGATTCATGGTTGCACTTTTGGATTAACTATAATTACAAGAAATAATCCAATACTTGATATTAATTATTAGTTCTCCAATTGCAAACCTTATATTGTGAACCCTCATAACCATATAATGACAAAAGGTGAAATTATCGTTCTATCCTTTATGTCAATTTTGTCCCCTAATCTCAAATTTCATCCAGTTAGTGATTCAATACTGTAGATCTAATCTTTTGAGTATCTAGATGTGATGAGCAACTAATTCATCAATCAACTAGGCTAAAATTAACCACCAATCTTCCTAAAATCATTAAAGTAATGTTAATGCTATGAATTCCATTATTTGGATATATGTTCCCAGATGTTTATCTCGATTATAATGCCAAAATACAGAGTCTAGATCAACACTTTATGATGATCATGCTCATGGCAAATCGAGATTATAAAGAGATTAAACATGAGTCCACTATCCATCAAGATTTCATTCTACTATAAGCAAATGCATGTGTGATATCAAGATTTAAGTAACGGTTAAACTTAAATTTGATTCTCACATGATTTCAGTTCATGTTATAGTGTCATTACTCGAAGTCAACCATTTTGACGATTTGAGACTCATCATTCCCTTGAAATGAATCACATTCGTTTCTTTAGAAGTAATCTGGACACTACAACCTTAACAAAATAAAGTGACTAGCTTTATTATATGACTGTGAACAATTTTTAGATTCAATTAAAATACATGTCTCCTATGTATGACTTTTCATACAAATGTGTTTTAATGTCTCAATAAAATCATGGTACCTTAATAACTAGATAATGAATGCTTACTTAAAACAAACTCTTCGTCTTATTATCAAAATATACTTTCATTACAAATAAATTTAATGAAATTAAGCATGAGAATATACTTGCTTTCTAGGGCACCATATTCTCAAAATTCCTAACAACCTCCCACTTGCCCTAAAGCAAGTATTACATATCCCTCATTCCAAGACCTTCTACGTGACCATCGAAACTCTTTTGTGTTAGACTCTTTGTAAATAGATAGGTGAGGTTCTACTCTATTGGAATTTTCTTCACAAGTACTTCTCCACGTTGTATGATCTCTCGAAGGAGATGATACTTCCTTGCAATATGTTTTGTTGCTTTATGATTATGCGATTCTTTTGAGTTAGCCTCTGCTCCACTGTTATCACAATAGAGTTTAATAGGCTTGTCCACATCTAGAATTACTTCACGGTCCATAAAGAACTTACGAAACCATATTGCTTTCTTTGCTGCTTCACAAGTCATAACATACTCTGCCTCTATAGTAGAGTCTACAATACAAGATTGCTTTACACTCCTCCAAACTATGGCTCCTCCAATGGAGAAAACAAATCTTGATGTCCGCTTCCTAGAATCAACATCAGACAGAAAATTTGAATCAGTGTGCCCTATTGCTATAAGGTCACTTCCAGAATATACAAACATGTAATTCTTCATTCTATGAAGATATTTAAAAATGCACTTGACTACAGTCTAGTGCTCCATGCTTGGGTTTGACTGAAATCTACAAACCAATCCAACTACATAGCAGATATCTGGCTTAGTGCACAGCATAGCATACATGAGACTTCTAACAGCAGATGCGTATGGAATCTATTTCATGTTTTCAACTTCCTCTGGAGTTTTAAGTGACATTTCCTCATAAAGTTTGATTCCATGTCTAGAGGGCATATAACCTTTTTTGGAATCTTGCATAGCAAACTTAGCTAGTATCTTGTCTACGTAAAATGCTTGAGATAATGCTATCTGATTGTTCTTATGATCCCTTATAAGTTTGATACCTAGAACATAGCTAGCTCCCTCCAAATCCTTCATATTGAATTCAACCAGCCTTTAACTGTTAGTAACATTCCTACATCATTCCTAATTAGTAGAATGTTATCAACTTAAAGGACTAAGAAAATAACCTTTTTATCCTGTACCCTTTTTTAGACACAAGGTTCGTCAACATTTTGTTAGAAATTGTATGATTTCATAGTAGTATCAAATCTTAAGTTCCAAGACCTAAATGCTTGCTTAAGTCCATAAATAGACTTATGCAATTCACAGACCTTACGCTTATGGCTCTTTTTAATGAAATCTTCTGGTTGAGCCATATAAATGCACTCTTCAAGATCCCCATTTAAAAATGCGGTCTTGACATCCATTTGCCATATCTTCTAATCAAGATGTACAACTATGGATAAGAGGATCCTAATGGATTTAAGCATAGCAACCAGTGAGAAGGTTTCCTTATAGTCAATCTCTTCTCTTTGGGTAAAACCATTGGCTACCAGTCTAGCCTTGAAGGTCTCCACCTTCCTATCACTTCTTCTTTTTCTCTTGTAAATCCATTTGCACCCTATGGGTTTTATCCTTTCAGGTGGATCAATTAGAATCTAAACTTTGTTGGATCCCATAGAGTCTAACTCAGATTTCATTGCCTTATGCCACTCTTCAGCATCTACATCATTAATAGCTTCCTTATATGTAATAGGGTCAGATTCATGTTCATCTAAGAGTGCAATCATGTTTTCTCCTAAACCCATGAATCTCTCTAGTTGTCTTATGACCTTCCCACTAAGTCGACTCACCGCTATTTGATGTTAAGTTTGTGTTTCTGTTTCAATTCTTAAACTAAACTATGTTATGACTTCTTCAGAATTAATTCTTAAATCTAAAAAATCTGACAATTCTTCTAAGACAATTTTACTTTTAGGTTTGTGATTTCTCACAAACTCTTCCTCTAAGAAAGTGGCATTTGCATTAATGAAAACTTTCTTATCTTGAGAACTATAGAAGTCATAACCTCTTATTCCCTTTGCATATCCTACAAACAAGCACACCTCCTCAGTCTTTGGTTCCATCTTTGTGGACTTAGGCTTTAAAACATGTGCAACACATCCCCAAGTTTGCAGAAGACGTACAAATGATTTATGCCCAATCCATAGCTCCCTTGGTGTCTTAGGCACAACCTTAGATGGAGCGAAATTGAGCAAGCACTAAGCAGTTTGCATACAATATCCCCAAAATGAGATTGGAAGGTTAGCATAGGACATCATTTATCTAATCATTTCTAAAAGTGTCCTATTTCTTCTTTCAACTACACCATTATGTTGAGGTGTTCTCGGTGCTAACAAATTGAAAATTATCCCATTGTCAGTGAGATATTTCTGAAATTCATTTGATAGATACTCACCTTCCCGATCTGATTGAAGTTATTTCAATGGCTTACCTAGTTGCTTTTCAACTTTCGCTTTGAATTCTTTGAACTTTTCAAAGGATTCACTTTTTTTTGTGTATTAATTGAATAGAGCCATATCTTGAGTAGTCATCAATAAAAGTTATGAAATATTCATAACCTTCTCTAGCTTCTACATTCATTGGTCCACACACATCTGTGTGCACCAAGTCTAGAACATTTGGTAGTCTGCTACCTTTTGCCTTGAAAGGCCCTTTAGTCATTTTAACTTCAATAAAAGGCTCACATACTAGCAAAGGACCCTCAACCATGTATGGTAAAGTACCATCCTTTATAAGCCTATTGAGTCTATTTTGATTAATATGACCTAAATGTAGATGCCAAAGATAATTTTGATTTATGCTAGATTCTTTGACTCTTTCAGTTCTAAATTGTATTGCTTCTATAGCATTTGTAGAATAAGTCATAGGCTCAAGGAAATAAAGATTATATCTTACAATTCCTGAACAAATAAAATCCTTATTCAAATAAATAGTGAGTGTCTCACTAAAATAAATTGAATATTTAGACTTTATCAAACAAAAGACAAAAATCAAATTTCTATAAGTCTTTGGAATGTAATAAACATTTTCCAAAACTAAGCTATAACCATAAGGAAATTGAAGAATAATGGCTCCCACTACTAATGCTAAAACGAATGTGCCATTTGCCATCCTCATCCGAAGTTGCCTTTTACTCAGTTTTCTCCTTTGTTGAAACTCTTGTAAAGAATTACAAACATGGTTAATGGCACCAGAATCTACTATCCAAGTATCCGTAAAATCAACCACTAAACAAGCTTCTAACATATTTAAAAAACCCATACCTTGTTTACTTTTCTAGATTTCTTCAAGGTAAACCTTGATATTTTGCTTCTAATGTCCTACACACCACAATGGAAACATTTTCCTTTAGCGTTGTCTTTTGAAGCAGTCTTTTTCTTTATGGGCTTTTTTTTGCTCCCATTGAGCCCTTAAAAGTCTTTTTATTTCTATCTCCTTTTTACACCTAGGGTTGGGCTTAGAAGTGGAAACTGCATGTGCTTCAAGCTTTTTTTTCAAATCAAAAACTTCCTCCACATTTGGGGATCATTCACTAGCCCACTTAGGGTGTAATCCCTAGTGTGCAATTCATAATCCAATTTGAACTGTGAAAATGACGAATTCAAGCTATGAACAATCATTGATATTTGCATTTTCGCATCTATCTCAGCACCATTTAGTTTGCCTCATTGAGACAAGAGATCTCTTTCAACATGTAATCTCTAACTAGCTCCCCAGGTTTCTACTTAAGCTCTTCAAAAGCAATGATTGCTTTTACCTTAGTAGACCTTCTTTTTGTACCAAACATCTCATATATGTGCAACATTATATGTCATGACCTGGTACTCCTTTCGAGCCCGTGACAACCGCCGCGATGTCTCGATAGACATTCATTACCCAAAATGTCAACCGAAACCTCGCAAGGCTTTCGCATCAGTTTTACTTTTCCCCTGTGAGCAATAGTTATTAAATATCATATTTTAAAGGAATATAAACTAATTTCAAATAAAAAATAACCAAAAAGTAATTTCTACTACATAGGGGTATTTTGGTCATTTTACCCAAAAATTTCGAAACCTGGTAAAAATATGATATACAAGTAATAAACATTCATTTCATGTCTAAAAATAAGTTTCGTTGTCTAATTCATCAATTTAAAATGAAGTTATAGCTATTCAAATTAAATAAAAATATTTCGTAAAATATTCTATTTTCTTATAAAATAATATTTATAGAACTCCACGTAAATAATTTTTGTAGCGTAAAAGCAAAATAAATTCATACATACAGTGGCACACGCAGCCAGATATACAAAATATTCTACAATGACATGTGGGCCCCGATATAACCAAAATAAACACAACTGTAAACCTGCGATTTCTAAGGGTGCGAATCCAACAGCAAACCCTCGACAAAATCGACGGTCTACAGATTTCCCTGAGCTTGAAATGTGTGAAAGGAGAGTGATGAGTTTTATAAACCTAGTGAGTAAACAAACATTATCTAAAATATCTAAAGTCGAGTAAATGAAGACAACTTAAAATAGTTCATCGTATTATGATTCATAACGTTTCAAACTCATTTCAACTAAATAAAATAATTTCATTTCATCAAAAATAATCAGCAAGGTTTATGACTCCCTTAAAACTTTGGCTCCTGCCAACACTTATACTCAGTGATACCTTGCGCAGGGGCATCCAACAGAGTCCGCCAAGGCTGTTAAAGAAAAGTTCATATACGAATAAAACACATTTTTACGTTTAAAAGCACAACCGTTCCTTAGCGTTGGCTGAGTTCACCCTCACGTGGTGGTTTAGTGTGTAGTGAACTCTAAAGCTTTACCTTAGGAGATACCCTCCGTGCCTCTCGTACTAAGGTAAATATAACGGGGTTTACCGTGCCCCTCTAATAGGCTGGTCCACGAAACCCGCCCACTACAATAAGCTAAATACATAACCCACCAAATCAATAAAATTTCGGCAGTATAACATGGCAAATATAATATTACCAGCCTATCAAGGCAAAGCAAAACAGTTCA
The DNA here is from genome assembly GCF_053813885.1 of Theobroma cacao. Classification (NCBI taxonomy): domain Eukaryota; kingdom Viridiplantae; phylum Streptophyta; class Magnoliopsida; order Malvales; family Malvaceae; genus Theobroma; species Theobroma cacao. Next base: position 21,031,507 of record NC_142640.1, on the reverse strand, counting down.
TATATTCAACACAATTTCCAATTCAGCCATTAATGCCAATATCACCATAAGCCATTCAATTCAAACCATAAATTTACAACACAAACAAATAGTCTCCAATTACTCAATTTCTAAAATCATCATTCAATTTCAAAATGATTTATAAAACTCATTTCACTTAATCACATTTTACTTATAAAACATAAGGATTTACCATTTAAACTCATTTTTCTATAAAATCACAAAAACGAATAAAAACTACTTTAGATAATTAAGACGATAACAAGGTTACTCACGATATTGGGAGCTCGAAATACTCCTATTCTTTGTCCTCTGGCACAATTTCTTTACCCTTGTTAGAAGACTCACCACCTATACACAATACATGACAAATAATTCAATATATTGTGTCATGTCACTATAAATCTATTTCAGGCTCTATATATATGCATGAGGTTGTTCGGATAGTCACTTAAAGACAATGTTACTTGTTGGTTCAATTGTGATTGGAATGGATCGGTTTTCGACTTAATTCGAACTCTCCACCTTTGCTATAACCAAAACATCCAAATTGACTCCAATTATATTCATCACACTTCCAATGTCCCAAAATACACCAAAGCGCCTCAATGAGCTTGACTTTCTCATTGTTATTCAACTTATTTACTAAAAGAACTATACTTTAAAATTACCATTTTTTATTTCCATCACCACCATTCATTAAATTCTAACAAATAACACAAGATATCACAAGAATCATCATCATTAGGTTCCTTATGAAATTCGGCGATGGTTGGTGCATAAACACTATGGTTTTTCATACTTGATTTTTACACCATAAATCATTAATTCCTAATCAAATCACTTAAAATAAAATCAAATCCACCATCAACTTACCATAAGGAAGATTCGGCCAACGAGGGTGATGGAAGAACATGAATTTTTTCTTGTTTGCTTTTTATGCTACACATCACCAAACAACTAAAAACACTAGAATAACATGAAATCTAGCTAAATCCAAGATCAAAACCCCTCCCCCCATGTCTAGCCAGCAAAGGTATCTTCATGCAAACTTTATTCTCAACCATGGAAAATGAAAAAGAATCCATAGGAAAGGTAACTCACAAGCTAAAATCAAGAAATTTTACCTTTACTTGCTTAATTCCTTGAAATCCACCAATTTTCCTTCAATTTTTGCTCACTAGGGTTTGTTCTCTTCTTTTTTCTCTTTGTTCTTGGTGAGGCTGAACATATGGGAGTGAAATGGGAAAGTCATGTGCTGATTTTTAATGTAAATTATAAAGAAATGAAAGCTTGCCACTTGTTACCATTTCATTGGTCCATTTTTAAACTTAATAATTAAGCATTCTCCCACCACCACATAAAATATCTCAATTATCCAAAGTATAATAGGTAAAATTCAAGGGCTTGACAAGTGTCATGCTAGTGCAAAATTTCAAAAATTCAAATTTTTCCCTCGGGTGGCAAAATGACCATTTTGCCCCTACGTCATAAAAATTTCAATTTGACTCGAAATCAATCCTCGAACTCCGAATCACCATATTAAGTCATTCTGGGGTTTTAAAATTCTCAATTTCATCTTAAAATCTCTATTTGGACTAGTTCGAGGCTAATTAAGCTTAATTGTACCATTAGGTACACTATCGTCTTTTAACGATTTCTAAGGCATTCAAGTATGCAGACATTCTATCAAGCACCTATACAATATGGCAAATATATTGTAGAGCTGGGCTTGACATTATATCAGTGGCATTACCCATGCCTTCGTGCTGCTTTTGTAATATATTGTTCATAGAGGCCAGTATATAGCATTTAGCCAGGTCATTTGCATCATGCCACTTCCTAAGATATTCAATATCTTGTGGAGTTGATTGGGGAGTTAGTGCTTCAAGCTCATGGTCAGAAAGAACCCATGTGATCTTGTCATAATTAAGAACAATATTAAGGTTTCTTTTCCATTCAATCTAGTTATCACTATTCAGAATGCATTTGTTCAGCAAAATTGAAAGTGGATTCATACTTGCGATGCAGATATGTTTCTAAAAGTACATTTGAAATTAAGTAAGCATACTAGTTATTTATGGACTTTGAACATTTCATGATGCATGTTTGCATGATGACAATATATAAAACCCTATAAATTGTACTATTAGTTCGATGGTCATCTACCTTTTTGTAATAAATTAACCGACTATGGGCTGTGAGAATTTACTACCAAGCAAACTGGGACTGCACAGCCCAAAACCCGAGCCATGACTGGTGCATGGGCCCAATAGGCATAACCCACTAGGCCCAAGCAAGCTTCTCTATGTAAACCTGTCAATAGTCCAATTATCATTTCATTTTCTTTAGGATCTAAAATTCGTAATTTCTAAAAACAATCTCTTCAAAATTTAAATGGTGAAAACCAAGTACATACAAAGTTCACAACAAATCTCACAATTTACATTAAACCATCACATATGAACATACAACAGACCCTTGACAACCAACGGAGTGACTCTAGGAGTGGGTGCTATCATTGAGAGCTGTAGTGAACCTACCAAAAGATGAATAGGAAGGAGCACCTCGACCTAGGATCCAACTACCTTCGATCCTGAAAACGAAAACATGAAGTTGAAAAGAATGAGTATAAACTCAGTGAGTGAACATAAGAAGGGATCAAGCAAACGATATGGAAGATTGTTTAGAAAACACGATGCACTTGTATTGAAACCATGCATTTGTATATCATAAACAAAACTCGATGCCATGCTATTTTTCAACTCATTTTGAAAACATTTAAGAATATCAACTTTCAATATACAATTCAATCACATTCCATTTTCCAAAATCTCTACTCTATAGGACAAGTGCACATGCGTGAAAAATTCATGTATACATTATGTAATATAAATATATAGATAATTCAAACATACACCAAGGTCATCCCCACACTAATCACCACGGCTCCACATATACACCCGCCAACCTCGACTCAGCTCTTGTGCACTCCCACACCACACATAGCTAATATCCTCATGTGCACTCCCACACCGCACACGCACGATTATAATTATCATTCAACATTACATTTCAATGCATGGCACACATAACAACATGTAACAAGAATCTTTGCATAACAATACATCACATGCCACAAATCAATTGGCAATTCAACATGATATTTCAAATACGTAATTCCTGACATTGTAAATTTAAAAATGTAAAAGTATCACTTGTGAAAAGCTTGTTCCCGTGCATAAGTTTGAAAAGAATCAACCAAGGATATTCTAGCATTTCATTCAACACATATGCATTTGTTCAAAACCTTTTAAATGCAAGTTCACTCACCTTACGATAGCGGGATACTACATCGTTATTAGTTCGGAGGCGTATCTAGCTATTTCTACTTGTCGGTTGCTCGTTATTTCCTCCGGTATGCCACCACAATACACTATCTTTACTTTTGCACTTCCTAGCAACAATCCAAATTTAAGATCTTTTGTGTATATCATTTCTACTTCTCTTTTTCATTCAATCGTGAATCCGTATTCAACTAACTTATATCTTGACACATTTTTACCAAAGTTGCCTTTATCCTTGGCTTGCGTAATTCTTTAGATTATAAATACTGGTGTCACAACCCGAAACTCCCATCGGGCCGGTGACAACAGCCCGACGTCCCGATAGGCACTCATTACCCCGAATGCAGATCAGAACCCCGTAAGGCTTAGCATCAGCTTCCGTATCTCCCCGGTGAGCGACAGTTATTAAATCTTGCATTTCAAGAAATCATAAGTTGTTTCCAAATCAAAATAATAAAATATTATTTTCTGGCTCACAGGGGCATTTTGGTCATTTTTTTCGATAATACCGAAACTCGCTAAAAACATGGTGTAAAAGCTAAATATGTTCATACATATTTTAAATCAGATAACTAAAGTATAAAATTACTTTTACAATGACACGTGGGCCCCCAACTAACCAATAAGATGTGAGTCATGAACCTATAATTTTAACAATGCAAGGCTAACTGAAGTCCTTGATGCAATCAGCTATCTACCAGCTATCCCGAACCTGAAATGTGGGGAATTGAGGGTGGTGAGATTATAAAATCCTAGTGAGTAAACAGACACCATTTAAACTATCTAAAGGCGAGCAAATGGAGACAATTAAAAATAATTAACTTCAGCAAATTTTTCACATCACGAATATTCATTTCAACCAAATAATCAATATGGCTCGTGAATTACTCAAAACTTGGCTCATGCCAAATCCTGTACTCAGGAACACCTGGACCAGGGGTATCCAACCGAGTCCGCCAAGGCTGTTAAAAATTTATATTTCGCATAAATCATATTTTTATTTTGAAACATAGTCGTTCCTTGGCGTTGGCTGAGTCTCACTCTCAAGTGGTGGTCCATGTGAAGTGCACTCAAAAAGCCCACCTCAGGAGATACCCTACGCGCCTCTACGACCGAGGTGAGAATATAAAGGAGTTTACCGTGCCCCTCTAATAGGCTGGCCCACGGAACCCCCCACTACTGCAGTAGCTAGTCTTTTATCTACCACCTGATTTATAAAATCTTTTTCTGCATGACATGGCAATTTATCGCAACCTAGCCTCTCAAGGCTAAATACACAATACAAATAATTCTAACACCAAAATCAATTTAGCGATTCATGCTCATTTATTGTCATAAGTCATTCAATTTAAAACCATAAATTTACAACACAAGCAGGCAGTCTCCAATTACTCTATTTTCAAAACCAATATTCGATTTTCTAGAAAATTTATAAATTCATTTTATAAAATCACAATTTCTCTTAAAACATAGCAATTTACCATTTAAACCCATTTTCATAAAATCACACAATTGTATAAAACTACTCTAGATAATTAAGATGATAATAAGTTTACTCCCAGTTTCCGAAAACTAAATTCGAGTACTCCAACTATTACTCCTCGGGTGCGATTTCTTTGCCTTTGCCAGAGGATTCGCCACCTTGACAAATTGCACAATTAAGAGGTTTACTACTTTGGTACTAAACCAAAATAAACTAATTTATACTACTAATGCATGATATGAAGTGCAAAATGTGTAAATTTTGCCTAAACGAGATGTTAGCCTATTTCAGTCTTTTACCCGATAAATCGATATACGCGTCCGTTTAAACTCCAAATTAATTTTTTTTAGTTTCTATACGTCAATTGCACCCAAATTGACCTACTGTTCCTCAATGTGATGCAAATTATCAGTCTCGATAGTAAATTACGAAAATACCCCTAGTGGGTAAAAATTCATATTTTTGCTCCAAAAATTCCCATTATTTTCCTAGGCTCATATTTCATCATTATTCATCATAATTCCTCAAATAAACATCAAGATCAGCAGCCAATATTCCCCTAGAAAATTCGGCCAATAATGGTAATGGAGGAAAATGAATTCTTTTCTTGTTGTTTTGTTTCTAAATTTGCTAAACTAACTAAAAACACTAACATAACTTAAAAATCAAATTAATCTAACTTCCTTCTCTCTCCATACCCATTTGGGCAGCCATGAATTCACCATGAAAACATGAAATCTAACCATGGAAAATAAGGACAAAAGCATGGGAAAGGTAGATCACAAGTCAAAATCAAGAAATTTTACCTTTGATTGCTTGATTCCTTGAAATCCACCAATTTTCCTTTAATTTTCCCACCTAGGTTTCTTGTTTTTTCCTTTCCTCCTTTTGTTCTTCCTTTTTCTTTGTTTGGCCGGCCATATGAAAGAGAATTGGCTGATTTTATGTTTATTTTAAAGTTACATAATTAATGAATATAAACTTGACACATGTCACCTTATTATTGGTCCATGTGTCATTTTCTTAACTATTAAGCTTTCTCTCTCCACCACACATTATTCAAGTGTCAAAAATGATGATGGGTGAAGACCTTGTGCTGGAAAAATGCTTTGGGGGTGAAAAATTACCATTTTACCTTCGAGGTGGCAAAATTACCGATTTGCCCTCGAGGTGGCAAAATTACATTTTTGCCCCAAAAATTGAAAAATTGCCCATAAACATATTTTTCATCCCTTATACTCATACCATTCTCCAATTTGTCAAATGTGATCTAAATTCTCTCAAAATCTCAAATTTTGTCTGCGAGTGGAAAATTACGATTTTGCCCCTACACTTCAGAAATCACCGAAATTAAACTTTTTCACTGCCGAACCCTCAAATTATACTCCAATACTCAAATCATACTCCAATAAGTTAAATGGGGCCAAAAAAAATCTTTTCTCAAAATTTTCATTTTGTCCCCAAGTGGCAAATAACCATTTTACCTCTAGATAGTGAAAATTTCGGTTTGACTCCAAATTGATCCTCGAACTCCGAATTACCATTTTGAGTCATCCCTGAACAGTAAAACTCTTAATTTCACCTCAAAATTCCTATTTGAACTAGTTCGAGGCTTAATCGACTTAATGGTACCATTAGGGGCAATATCATCTTTTAACGATTCCTCGAACTTCCTAAACATGCAAACATTCTATTGAGCATGTAAATGACGTCGTAATTATTTTATAGAACAGGGTTTGACAACTGGTAACTTATTTATGACTCTAGCACATATATTAATCTTTTCTAAGGATATTTATCAAGTTCAACCATCATTTCCACACCAATAACCTAGCATATGGCAGCAACTATAAATTTACTTTTATCAAGCATTTTCGAAGTCCACATGCTCCACAATTTACTTTTACATGCTGCTACAAGCACAAACAATCAATACATATCTCATTTTTCCTTTCTACTTGTGATTTAGAGGTTAGAACACTTACCCACCACTTAATCTAGCTTAAAATTACCACCCATTCCAAGATTCTTCCACATGCATGCCTTGGGTTCCTTGGATCTTTATTGATCCTTGCTACCACAAACAAAACCTCACATCATAATTGGTCCAAACTACATGATTTCAAACAAAACATCAATTTCTACCTTCCTTACCTTGAAATCCATAAGGTAAACCACCAAAATCTTTTCAAACCTCAACAATGGTGTATGGGTAGGGAGAAAAACCTCTCGATTTTCTCTTTTCTCCTCCAAGGTCGAGCCTCCTCCGAGCTTTTCACTTCCTTTTTCCTCTCTTCTTTCTTCCTTTCTCTCTCCTAGGATTTAATTGAGACGAAAAATAAGGTTGAAAGTTGTGGGTTGGGTGAATAAAGGGGTAGGAGAATGGAGAAGTAAGAAAAGAAGATAAAGGAGAAGAAAAAACTTGATTTTTATGGTGAAGAAAGGAAAATAACATGGGAGGAAAAAGATGGAGAAGAAAATGCCTTTTTGGAGAAAAGAAGGATCAGCCATGGATAAGGAAGAAAAGAGTCAAAGCTTCCTTTAAAAGCTTTGACCAAGCTCATGGAAAAATTATAGTTTTGCCCTCCAAGTTTCTCCCTTTTTTAATTTAGTCCCCCAAACAATCTTTTTAATTCCAATTTCTTTCTATTTATCTTCCTTTACATGTGTGCAAACAAAATATAAAGTTTACACTTCAATGCAGTATCTCCATAATATTTAAATATTTACTTATCCACTCTAGTTTTATTTAATAAAAACACGCTGGCACAACTATCGTCGTTTTTCTTCGAAATTTTTCCTTATTTTTTCTCCCCCACTTAGATTAGTCATATAATCCTCTTTCACGACTAATTTCGACAACAGATAAAATATTAATATTTTAATATTATTTTATTCATAAAATATTATTTTATTCTAAAATTCTCCACTAGCCTTCTAGGCTCCAAAACATCTTACTTTGCCCCGGTTCACTTCCGAATCACCTTTTAACTCACTAATTCATCCTTAATGAAAATATTATTATTTTATTATTATTTCTTCACATGAGGATATTTTATTTTAAAATATCCTTTTCACCCATCTCCACTTTGTGGCACTTAAATTAGCATCCATTGACCCTTTGTCTCATTGATAAGGTCATATTGACTTCTTTACGAGGGTACAGGGTGTCACAAGAACCCTCCCACTTAACTATGTCGCCTAGTATCTTCATACTTAACATAGTTAAGTAGCGCCTTCATTTGCTCCACGAAGTTTACTAATAAAGCTATTATAGGTAGGTTAATAGTAAATTCATGTTAAGTGTAACAACCATTATTTCATTCTTTTAAGCTCCTTATGTGTTAAGCCTCGATGGTAGGTCTCAGTTCATAATCCACTTAAAAGGATTTATCCATTCAAAGACCCAATCCGTCATGATCTAAATTCATGTTCGCCTATAGGGAGTGACACGTTTCACATGCCAATGGGCAAGCAATGGAGAACATGGACTCTAGGATTACTAGCATCTTTTCCCACTCAATATTTTTATATACTTAGGGTTTTGATTGACTTTTTACTGAATTTTTTAGATGCATATTTAGAATATCCTAAGTCAAATTATAGGCTTGGTTATGTTTCCAACTAAATGCTTTTAGTATATAACTAAGTCCATATTACCATCTTGTCTAGATGTGATTTATTTTTCTATATTCTTTATGTATCTCATAGCATAAAACTCCTTTTAAACCAAAATACATAATGTATGCACGGTATTCCTTAAGAGAAGTTGGCACCTTAATTCTAGATGACATGTTTTCAAGCATACAAATAACATCTAATATCATTCATATAGATACATATAAATAATAAGCCACATTAATATCCATCCTAGTAAAATATAATAAATAAAAGAAATTACAACTTGTAATTCTCTTCAATCTTGGTTGCTTCCGCTGCTTGTTAGGATTATATCCATTTGGCACTCTTTTGAATTTTATCACTATTTAAAATCTCCAATTTTAACTTTAATTTTAACCCAATTTGAGAAAATAATTTAATTTTATTCAATTAAGTAATCTCATTAATTAATACAAAAATAAAATAATTTTCAATCCAAGATTAAAATAAATTAATTTTCCAAAAAAATGAATTTTGGAAAATTTTTAAAAAAATATATATATATAAATTTAGAAAAAATTAATTTATTAAAAAAATTTAGAAAGGCACCCACCTTAATGGTTTGTTGCTCAAAAGCCCAAGGGTGGGCTGTTACCTAGCAACACACAAATGTTGTGTGCTATCGAATAGCACACAGATGTTGTGTGCAATCAAACAGCACACAAATGCTTTGTGCTATCGAACAGTACACAATTGGGGCTGTGTGCTGCCCAGCAACACACAACAAGGGACAATGCTACTCGGCAACACACCCAACCCCTCATTTTTTTTTGATTTTTTAAACCAAAAAAATATTTTAATAAAAAAATGTATATATTTTTATAATAACAGAATTTTAATATAAGAAAAACTTTTTTTCTTAAAATAATTGATACAAGAAAAGCTCCTTTTTCTTAAAATAAATTAATAGTCATAAAAAAATTAAAGAGACCAAATATTATCGAATTACTTTGTTCCTTTTGGTTTTGAACTTCTTTCTCCATGGATGCACCAAATACATCAAGTAATATTAAAATTACATGGCTTTTCCTAGTTACATAAATCTAAGGAAAAATAAAAATATCAAGAAGGAAACATGGCAATGATAGGCCACCCTTCTTGTTACATAACAAAGAGAAAAATATTACATGTAAAATTTTCTAAGATAATTAATGTGGCAAAAACCTTGAATCATGCATCAAAACATACAACCATACATTGATCACATCAAGATAGTTAAATATATGCAAAGATGCCAACCATGTAAAATAAATATAAGAAACAAAACTTGCAATAATCCTAGCTCTAATACTAATTGTTGCAATAAGATCGTAGTGGATTGATGTGATTGTGTAAAGCATGGATTTCAAAAAATTCCTTTTACAAAGGAAGCAAGCAATCCAATTACACAAGCAGAAACACACATCATTCTTCTTGCAAGTAATATAATCACATCTTAAAAAAATAAGAATCTATTCAGTAAAAAAATACATTTTATTTTGAGATTCTTATTTTCGGACACCACCATACCAATGAATGATTTTTTGACCAAACAAGTTTAGCACTTATTCTTCAAGAACGCTTTCAACTTGAACCTTGAGTAGACAAGGTGTGGAATGCTATACTACAAGATGGTAACCGATTTTATCTCTTTTTTCTTCCTAAAAATTAATAGCTATTTCTTTCATAAACTTCAGCCAAGAATGGGAGAAAGGAAGAAAGATGCGACAAAGTTTGGAGGAGGAGGAGAGAAGTGACAGTTGAAGCTTTTTCAAGAAAAAGTGCATTCATTTCTTTTCTTCTAATCTCTTCTCTTTTTATTAAAACTCTTGCCTCAAAGGTTTAATTAAAATCAAACACCTTTGAATCGATCTTGACCATCCATTTAGAGTTATGGGAGCATTAAACATGCTCCATAATTATTAAAATTAAAATTAAAAAATAAATAATTTAATTCTTTAATTATCATTTAGAGTTCTTGATAAAATAAAACTTCTTATTGAATAATAACTCTTATTTTATTATTATCCATCTTTATTTAAAAAGAATTAATAATAACTAAAAGAGTGATAATCAAACATGGAGTCTTCTTTTATCAACATGGATGTTTAGATTCATTTTGCAAGAATCCTCTTAGCATTATTTTAATTTAAGACAACTCTTGTCTTTAATTAAGATAAAAATATTTTATCTTGTCTAAATTGAGACAAATATGTTTTCTTGTCTAATATAAGACAAAAAATATTTTTTTTGTCTTAAATTAAGACAATCATATTTTCTTGTCTAAATTAAGAACAAACATGTTTTTTTGTCTAAATTAAGACAAACATATTAAAGTTTGCATTTTTGTAGACAATTTAATTAATCTAATAAAACATGCATTCCAATTTAAACAAGTTGAATTCTATGAAGCTAAGTGGGGAATTTATCTAGACATAGATATTCCAAGCTCCAATAAACTTAGAATTATTCTTATTCTTATTAAAAAATAATTCAAGCTTATTAACTTGAAATCAGTCCACCATAAATTCATGGTTGCACTTTTGGATTAACTATAATTACAAGAAACAATTCAATACTTGATATTAATTATTAGTTGTCCAATTGCAAACCTTATATTGTGAACCCTCTTAACTTGTGAAATCCCACCTTGAGTAAGATGATAAGTTAGGAAATCCTTAGGTGAGCATATAGATTACATGTTTTGAACATCAAACTTAGATGAAACCTTCCAAAAGAATTATTGATACTTTTTGTTGCCTGTCACTTTTGCAATAGAAACTTTTTCTAAGTTTGGAAGGGGTCAAAATATGTGATTTTTATAAAACAATCTTTTGGAAATAAAAAATGGCAGAAATAATTATTGTGGTTTTTACATCATCAAAAATGATTTTTTCTTAATTTTTGGAGCACGTTTGCTAGGGTAAATGGGAACCGCAAATTTAATTTTAGTCAAACTTTTTTGACTTAGTTTTTGAAAGCAAAATTTAGATCTTGATTCTTTTGGATTTTGATTTTTTGGATATTTTTATTGAATCTAAAAAAGGGGTTGTTTGCTTATTTACATTAAATATCTTAAGTAAATGAAAAATAAAAAATAAATAGGACATTTAAATAAGCTGGGCAGGTTTTATAAGTAATCTATATTAGAAAACTACATTATGTCTCAAATGTATCGATACATGTTCATGTTCTATCGATACATTGAGCCCAAAAAAGGTTTCTAATGAACATGTATCGATACATGTTCATAATATATTCCCCAAAACCAAATGTATCGATACATGGCCCAATGTAAAGATACATTTTGTCGATTTCAGAAAAATAAAAGGAGTAAAAATGTATTTTCACACCCTAGCTTATAAAGATATTACATTTTTTGAAGGTTGGCAACCCTCAACCGCATTTGCAAGGTAAAACACCTATGCTTAAGCTCTTTCAACACATTTTTAATCCAAAATTCCCTTTTTATGGTTTTAAGGCTTATATTTGGGTTTTTATGGAAAAAGATAACATTTTTAGCTTTTAAATCTTTTGGCTTTGGATTTTTATAACTTAAATAGTTGTGTTATTACCCAAACTTTCTACTAATGATTTAAGTTTAAAAGTTTTATGATTTGCTTAAGCATCTAAGCTCACCTAAGGTAAGGATGGAAGATTTATGGGTTTCTAAGCATGGGTTTTAGCTAGAAGATTGGTTTAGCCAAAGTCGAGTACTTTCGAAAGTACATAGAATGATTATTACAAAATTCTTATTCTAGGAAATGTTTGTGATGATTGTTATATGATAGGAACACTTGAAAACTCCACAGATAACGCCGAAAGGGAGTTGTGATTGGAGCTAGGAATTGACTCTCCATTTAGGTGAATGGATACACCACTTTCAAATTATTTTGATATGTAAAGCTAGCATGATTTTGATGAAAAAGATTATTTATGCATGTTGAAATTATATCTCTAAATTAGTTATCAAAGGATTTAAGATTTTAGAATGAAAATGATTTTCTAAGAAAGTAAATTGATAATGATTATGATGTGATTTAGTTAATGGATTTTGTAAAATGTTTATGAATCTACTATGTATGTAAATACTCTACTATGCATTAGTTTTCAACAAGAGGGGATAAACACCTTATGTTTGAAGTTCACTCGATTACTCTGATCTTCAAACTAGTGTGGGTACGAGATATTGTATGCTTATTTATAAATGCTATAATATGCATGTAGGTATGATGAATGCCATAAGATTATGTATATGATGTGAATTCCATGTACCATATGAGATGATCAAGTATGCATGATGTATATTATAGGATGGTGTATATGATGTAAATTCCATATACCATATGAGGTGATTAAGTATGCATGATTAATTCCATGAGAATATGTATATAATGTATATTCCATATACTACATGAGATGATTAAGTATGCATGATTAATGCCATGAGAATATGTATATGATGTATATTCCATGTACTACATGAGATGATTGAGCTAGCATTATTGCCATGAGATTATGTATATGATGTAAATTCCATATACCTTATGAGATGAGTAAGCATGTATGTGAAGGACATTCCACATACCACATGCTACGAGTATGAGAACTCAAAAGGTGCAAGTGACGACTTCACTCCTATGATGCATGACCAAAATGCCCAAGGTGCAATGGGAATATGTGAGACCTCGACCTTCACAAACATGTAGAGGAGGTAGACCCTATGATGTGGAGTAGGGGTAGTTTGGTCATTTTCCTAGCAAACTCCTAGAAGTGGGTTTTCTAATGTTATTAAGGCCTAAGTAGGCCTAAGACATAAATGAATGATGAAATAAGGATAGAATGACGAAGGAAATAGAAATAATGATGATTTCCAAGGTAGAGGCAAAATGGTATTTTTTCATCTCAAGTCAAAATTTTTAAGTTTTCGTGAACTCGAGTATTTCTAAACTATTATGGACTTTGTCTCGGATTCAAAAGAGTAAAAAGATTGCACAAAGGATTGGAAGAAGACAAAGCCAACTTGTTAAGGGCATTTTCGTAATTTAAGTGAAGTTTGTATAAGACCCAACCTTATAAACACATGTCATGACATACATGCACTGAGTAGCATATTATTACGCTAGGAAAGCACTTCAGAATAGACGAAACCCGGTATTGTACCTAACGGTACACTTGAGTTGATTTAACCTCGAACTAGTTCAAATAGGAATCGTAGGATGAAATTTAATATTATATAGTCCAGGAATGACTAAAAATGATTGTTCGGAGTTCGAGGGTTCATTTGGGAAAAAATTGAAAATTTTGATGTTTAGGGGTAAAATCGTAATTTTTCAACCCATGGACAAAATTTTAGGTTTTGAGAGAATTTAGATCAAATTTGATAAATTGGATAATGGTATGAGTATAAGGGATGAAAAATATGTCTATGGGCAATTTTTCAGTTTTTGGGCAAAAATGTAATTTTTGACTTTTACAGGGGCAAAAGTGTAAATTTCAAAAATTTCTCCACCAAGATTTTGGATAAGTCTGAGAATTTTATCTAAGCTATGGATATGTGGGACAAGTGTATGGTGAAAATTTGAAAACAAATGGATGAAATTTTAAAAACGGACCAATGGGAAAGTGACACATGGCATTTTTTAATGGTTTAATATTATTTTAATGAAAAGTCAGCCCATTTAAACCCCATTTTAAGTGATGGCCCGCCATAAGGAAGAACAAGAGAGGAAATAGAGAGGAAAGGAAGAAAAGAAAGAAAACAAAGGGAAATAGGAAAATTCAAAGGGGAATTCGCGTTTTTCGCCCGTTTACGCGTTTAACGGTAAGATTTTTCGATTTTAGCTTGATTTCTACCTTTCCTATGCCTTTATTTCCATTAATCATGCTTGAGGAGAGAGATCAAAAAGTGATATCAAGGGCTGGAAGAAATTCTAGGGGAGAGAATTTGAAATTTTTATGTTTTGATTTTTAGTTAAATTGATAGTTTTAGTTAGTTAAATGTGTATAGAAATCAAATTGGGCAAGAGAGCATGAAATTTTCACAATACCCACCCTTGGCGGAATGTTCAATGATGTACAATGATGATGAACTGATTTTTATTCTAAGAGAAATGAAGAGAAAATGATGAAAAATGGTTAAATGTAATAGAAAAACAAAGTGGAAAATTAATCGAGTAAATGTCCCATTTTTGACCGAATTTTTCAAGGAGGAAAGTGAGCTGATTTTGGTGATTTTAGAAGGTTATTGGCTGATATTTAATGGTTAGAAATGTTGGAGAGAAAATGGGACAATTTAGAGCTAAAACGGAGCGCGTTAGCAATTTATCGAGTAAAGTGCCAAAAATAGGTTAATACCGCGTTTAAGCCGTTTTAGGCTATTGCATTTCATACCATGCATTAGTATAGGATTTAAGTCAATTATATAGTGATATAGCATCAATGTGGTAAATTGGGTAAATTTTGCAATGTGTTTAGGAGGAGAGCCTTCTAGTAAAGGCAAGGAAGTCGTACCCGACGAACAATGATCGGGGCACCTAAAAAGCTTTTAGTTTGTACAAACAGTGAGTAAACCTATTATTATTGTAAATTATCTAGAGTTTATTTTTAAATGCTCTTTATGTATTTTATGAAACGAAAATGAGATTAAAACGAGATTTTTGATGTTTTAGAAATAAATGTGGCAAATAAAAATATATTGTGTTGATTATGAAATTGAGTAATTGGAGGCTGTCAATTATTTTGAAATATATATTTTACTATGAATGGCTTATGATATATGAGTATATGTGGCTATATTTTATAATTGCATTGGAAATAAATGTAAGCTGTTTTTACTATGCAGGCTAGGTAAATAAATAAAAGCCACGTTATACTGTCGAAATTTTATTAAAATTGGTGGGTTAGTCACTGTAGTGACGAGTTTCCGTGGACTACCTATTAGAGGGGCACGGTAAACCCAGTTATATAGTTACTCCGATTGTAGAGGCGAGGAGGGTAACTCTTGGGGTAGTATTAGAGCTCACTGCACGTCGAACCCCCACGTGAATGTGTAACTCGGCCAACGCCAAGGAACAGCTTGTTTTAAAAATAAAAATGTGTTTCATATGTAAATGTTATAACAACCTTGGCGGACGGTTAGATGCCTTGGCCAAGGTATCCCCGAGGATTAGTTTTCGCTTGAGCCTTGTTTTTAATAAAAGACATAAGCCTTAACAATTGTATTGGTAAATTACAAATATTTTATGGTTTAAGAAATAAATTGAAAACATTATGAAATGGTCTGTGATTTGTTGTTTAAACTTGCCTCCATTTTACTCGCCTTTAGATATTTATGATAATGTCTGTTTACTCATTGGGATTGCAAAATCTCACCCACCTTCTTTCCAAATATTTCAGGCTTGTGGTAGCTTGTAGATATCCGATTTTGTCGATGATTCTACTTGACCCCTCTATCACACAGACAGTAGGTTACTATCACCAACACTTGGTGTATCTATGGGCCACTTGTCATTGTAATTATTATTGTACATTATAACTTTGTAAATTATTGTATGTATAAATTTATTTTACTTCCACGTTACAAAGGATTACTTACACTTGTTTCTATAAATATTGTTTTATATAAAAATGCTATATTTTGATCAATATTTTGAATAGTAATATTTTTCTATAAATTTTTTAAAAAAATTGTCTTTTGATTTACTTGAGCCGAAAATGACTGGTAATTGTTTAAAACGGAATGTTTAACAACGATTGCTCACAAAAAAGGCAAGAAGTTGATATGTAAGCCTTGTGGGGTTCCAATTAGCATGCCGGGTAATGAGTGTCAATCGAGATGTCGCGGCGGTGATCATGGGCCCGAGGGAGGTTCCGGGTCGTGATAATTCAGTTGGTATCAGAGCCTTTGGTTTAAAAGCTTATGGTTTTGAAAGAAGTTTTTGATTTTTAAAGTTCTTGGATTTAAAGTTATTTTAAAATAATTTACAATGTCAGTGTGGCCCAGTTAAGATTAGTTAGTTGCATGTAGTTGAATGTAGAATCTTAAGTCGTCTAAACCAATTCCGTTCTTTTTGTAGATCATTATGCCTCCTCGACGTGAGCTACCACCTATCACTAGATCTACCGATAGGGGAAGAAGTCGCCCTAGACAGAGTCAGCCGGATTTCATAAAAGAGGAGTCAGCTGCGTCTTTTTTTAGAGCAATTCCTACTGCTGAGTCTACTAACATTCCTATACCTCCTCCACCACCTGTTGCTACTCCTGGCATACTTGCCATGTCACCCACAGCAGTCGAGGCATTAGCAGCTTTTCTTGTTACTCTTACGGGTCAAGCTCAGGCTGGTCCAATTCCACCCACTATTTTCCCTGTAACAGCCCCAGTACCACCACCTCTTATTTCACCCCAAACACCGGACGTCTCCATTTCTAAGAAATTGAAAAAAGCTAGACAGTTAGGTTGCGTCTTGTTTACTGGTGAGTTGGATGCGACCGCAGCTAGGGATTGGATTATTCAGGTATCGAAGACATTGGCAGATATGGGATTAGATGATGAGATGAAATTGAAGGTGGCTACACGGTTATTTGAGAATAGAGCCCGTACTTGGTGGAATTTAGTAAAGTCTCGCTCTCCTATACCACTAACTTGGACGGATTTTCTTCGAGAGTTTGATGGTCAGTACTACACCTATTTCCATCAAAAAGAGAAAAAGAGAGAATTTATGAGCTTGAAACAAGGGAACCTGACCATTGAGGAGTATGAAACTCGTTTTAATGAGTTGATGCTTTATGTACCTGAGTTGGTGAGATTGGAGACAGACTAGGTAAACTATTTTGAGGAGGGACTCCGTAATGAGATACAGGAGCATATGATAGTGACTGGCAAGAAGTCATATAAGGAAGTTGGGCAGATGGCCCTACGGGCTAAGAAGCTCACCACTGAGAATAGACGGATCCGAGCTGAGTTTGCAAAGAGAAGAAATCTGCCTACGTTCCCGGGTCAGTCTTCAAAGAGAGGCAGAGATTTGACATCTACTATGGGAAGTACTACCTCAGCGTCTGTGGCATCCACTAGACCTCTATCTCAGCAATTACAGTCGAGATCTTCTAGATTCGATTGGCCAGTGATGAGTAAACAAGGGGGGACTTCAAGAGGATTGGATAGATGTCGTAATTGCGGACAATTTCATGTTGGGTCATGTAGAAAGCCTGTAACGTGTTTTCAATGCGGCCAACAGGGGCATATCAAGAGAGATTGTCCTCAGTTGAGACGGGGTACAGTAACTACTTCTACTCCTCTGACTTATCCTAGCATACCGCAGAGAGACATTTTGGGATCACAGTCCAGACAAGGCCCAGTGATACAGGTCAAGCATGGGGAGTAATACACCAAAGCAGCCATCTTCTAGACGGCAGCCCTAGATTTTGACCAGGGTTTTTGCAGTGACTGAGGATGAAGCCCGAGCTCGACCTAGCACCGTGACAGGTACTATGATTGTGTTTGATAGAGATGCACATGTTTTGATAGATTCAGGCTCCGATAGATCATACGTGAGCATATCATTTGCATCATTCTCAGATAAGAACCTGTCATCATTAGAGGAAGAGATTGTAGTGCATACTCCTCTAGGTGAGCGATTAGTAAGAAATACATATTATAAAGACTGTAGTATTAAAGTTAGGGAAAAAGAATTTATGGCTGAGTTAATCCCTTTGGGGATTCGAGACTTTGATTTGATCTTGGGTATGGATTGGTTGTCCACTCATCGAGCAAAAGTGGATTGCTTTAAGAAAGAAGTAATTCTTTAGAGTTTAGAGGGAGCAGAAGTTGTATTTACGGGGAAGCGTCGAGTATTACCGTTTTGTGTAATCTCGACCCTCAAAGCTTTGAAATTGGTGCGAAAGGGATATCAGACATACTTGGCTCACGTGATTGATATATCGAGGGAGGAACCTAAGTTAGAGAATGTCCCCGTAGTAAGTGAATTCTTTGATGTGTTTCCTGATGAATTACGGGGACTTCCTCCCGATCGTGAGTTAGAATTCACCATTGACTTAATTCTGGGTACTGCCCCTATCTCTATTCCTCCATATAGAATGGCTCGGTAGAGTTTAAGAGTTGAAAGTACAATTGCAAGAGTTGGTGGACAAGGGTTTTATACGCCCTAGTATATCTCCGTGGGGAGCACCAATTTTATTTGTGAAAAAGAAAGACGGTACACTTCGGTTATGTATCGATTATCGATAGCTTAACAGAATGACCATTAAGAACAAGTATCTGTTACCGAGGATTGATGATCTTTTTGATCAATTACAGGGAGCTACAATGTTTTTTAAGGTTGATCTGAGGTCTGGGTATCATCAGTTGAGGATTAAAGAACAAGATGTACCCAAGACAGCGTTCAGGACTTGGTACAGTCATTATGAGTTCTTGGTCATGCCTTTCAGGTTAACTAACGCATCGACAGCTTTTATGGATCTCATGAACAGGGTGTTCCACTCTTACTTGGACAAGTTTGTTTTGTGTTCATTGATGACATCCTGGTTTACTCGAGAGATAATGATGAGCACGCTGCCCACTTACGTATAGTATTACAAACTTTGCGGGAAAGGCAATTGTATGCAAAGTTTTCGAAGTGTGAGTTTTGGTTACAGGAAGTGATATTCTTGGGACACGTAGTATCGGGAGATAGAATATATGTTGATCCCAAGAAGATAGAGGCAATTTTACAATGGGAGCAACCTAAGACAGTGACAGAGATTCGTAGTTTCCTCGGATTAGCCGGTTATTATCGGAGGTTTGTTCAAGGGTTTTCCTTAATAGTGGCTTCTTTGACCCGTTTACTCGTAAGGGAGTTAAGTTTGAGTGGGATGATGTTTGTGAGAATCAATTTTAGGAGCTAAAGAACCAGTTAACCTCCACTCCCGTTTTAGCACTTCCCGTGAGTGGTAAGGGATTTGTAGTTTATAGTGATGCCTTAAAGTTGGGGTTGGGGTGCGTACTGATGCAAAATGAAAAAGTTGTTGGCTTATGCTTCTAGACAACTAAAGAGGCATGAAGTAAATTATCCTACCCACGATTTAGAGTTAGCAGTAGTGGTGTTTGCTTTAAAAATCTAGAGGCATTACTTGTATGGTGAACATTGTCGGGTATTTACGGATCACAAGAGTTTAAAATATTTGCTCACTCAGAAGGAGCTTAATTTGAGGTAAAAGCGATGGTTGGAGTTGATAAAAGATTATGACTTGGTGATAAACTATCATCCGGGAAAGGCGAATGTTGTAGTTGATGCCTTAAGTTGTAAGTCTTCATCGTCTTTAGCCGCACTTCAAAATTGTTATTTTCTAGCATTATTAGAGATGAAATCTCTTTGGGTCTAGTTGAGAAATGGTGAGGATGGATCCTTATTGGCAAGCTTCATTGTGCGACCTTCGTTACTTAATCAGATCAAGGACATTCAGAGGTTTGATGATGAGTTAAGAAAAGAAATTCAAAAACTGACCGATGGGGGAGTCAGTCAGTTCAGATTTGGAGAAGATAACGTCTTGATGTTTAGAGACCGAGTTTGTGTTCTTGAGGGAAACTAGTTAAGACAGGTGATCATGGAAGAAGCCCATTCATCTGCCTATGCATTACATCCCGAAAGCACCAAGATGTATAGGACTATCAGGGAAAATTATTGGTGGTCGGGTATGAAATGAGACGTAGCAGAATTCGTAGCCAAGTGTCTCATATGTCAGCAAGTTAAGGCGGAGCATCAGAGGCCAGCAGGTACACTTCAATTTTTACTTGTTCCCAGTGGAAATGGGAGCATGTAACTATGGATTTTTTTTGGGACTGCCATGGACACAGAAGGAAATGATGCGATCTGGGTGATCGTAGATCAGTTGACTAAGTCTGCTCACTTTTTAGCTATCCATAGTACAAACTCTATTGAGAAGTTGGCTCAACTCTATATAGATAAGATTATGAGGCTACATGGAGTTCCCATTTCTATAGTGTCAAACCGAGATCCTCGATTCACTTCTCGATTCTGGCTAAAATTTCAAGAAGCTCTCGGAACCAAATTGAAATTTAGCATTGCTTTTCACCCACAGACGGATGGTCAGTCAGAGAGAACTATCCAAACTATGGAAGATATGTTGAGGGCTTGTGTCGTGGATTTCCTTGGGAGTTAGGATAGACACTTGCCGTTAGTGGAATTTGCTTACAACAATAGCTTTCAGTCTAGCATTGGTATGGCACCGTACGAAGCTTTATATGGAAGGAAATGTCGTACTCCACTTTGTTGGGATGAAGTGGGTGAAAGGAAGTTAGTTAGCATGGAATTAATCGAGCTAACTAATGACAAGATCAAGGTTATACGAGAGAGGCTAAAGGTAGCCCAAGATAGGAAAAAGAGTTATGCAGATAAACGGAGAAAAGACTTGGAGTTTGAGATCGATGATAAAGTTTTGCTTAAGATTTCTCCTTGGAAAGGTAATAATTTGAGTACTTTGCAGTATTAAATCTTATTGATTATATTATCATGATAAATTATGGTGTTTTATTGGGTAATGAAAGGTGTGATTCGATTTGCGAAGAGGGGAAAGCTCAACCCGAGATATATTGGACCCTTTCGTATCATTGAAAGGATTGGGCTAGTGGCTTACAGACTTGAATTACCCTTGGAGTTAGATCAGATCCATAATGTCTTCCACGTCTCGATGTTGAAAAAGTATGTTCACAATCCTTCCCACATTCTAGAGACACCACCGATTGAACTGCATAAAGATTTAAAGTTTGAGGTGCAGCCGGTACGTATTCTAGATCAAAAGGATCGAGTGCTGAGGAACAAGAGCATTCCAATGGTGAAAGTATTGTGGAAGAATGCTCGAATGGAAGAAATGACATGGGAAGTAGAGCATCAGATGAGGAGCCAATACCCGCATCTATTTGTCGAATCTGGTAAGTGAAATTTTGAGGTCAAAATTTTATTTTAAAGGGGGTAGAATTATAAAACTCAACCCTATAAACACATGTCATGACATACATGCACTGAGTAGCATGTTATTACGCTAGGAAAGCACTTCAGAATAGACGAAACCCGGTATTATACCTAACGGTACACTTGAGTTAATTTAACCTAAACTAGTTCAAATAGGAATCGTAGGATGAAATTTAACATTATATAGTCTAGGAATGACTAAAAATGATTGTTCGGAGTTTGAGGGTTCATTTGGGGAAAAATTGAAAATTTTGATGTTTAGGGGCAAAATCGTTATTTTTCTACCCATGGACAAAATTTGATATTTTGAGAGAATTTAAATCAAATTTGACAAATTGGAGAATGGTATGAGTATAAGGGATGAAAAATATGTCTATGGGCAATTTTTCAGTTTTTGGGGCAAAAATGTAATTTTTGACTTTTACGGGGGTAAAAGTGTAAATTTCAAAAATTACTCCACCAAGACTTTGGATAAGTCTGAGAATTTTATCTAAGCTATGGATATGTGGGACAAGTGTATGGTGAAAATTTGGAAACAAATGGATGAAATTTTAAAAACGGACCAATGGGAAAGTGACACATGGCATTTTTTAAATGGTTTAATATTATTTTAATGAAAAGTCAGCCCATTTAAACCCCATTTTAAGTGATGGCCCGCCATAAGGAAGAACAAGAGAGGAAATAGAGAGGAAAGGAAGAAAAGAAAGAAAACAAAGGGAAATAAGAAAATTCAAAGGGGAATTCGCGTTTTTCGCCCGTTTACGCGTTTAACGGTAAGATTTTTCGATTTTAGCTTGATTTCTACCTTTCCTATGCCTTTATTTCCATTAATCATGCTTGAGGAGAGAGATCAAAAAGTGATATCAAGGGCTGGAAGAAATTCTAGGGGAGAGAATTTGAAATTTTTATGTTTTGATTTTTAGTTAAATTGATAGTTTTAGTTAGTTAAATGTGTATAGAAATCAAATTGGGCAAGAAAGCATGAAATTTTAACAATACCCACCCTTGGCGGAATGTTCAATGATGTACAATGATGATGAACTGATTTTTATTCTAAGAGAAATGAAGAGAAAATGATGAAAAATGGTTAAATGTGATAGAAAAACAAAGTTGAAAATTAACCGAGTAAATGTCCCATTTTTGATCGAATTTTCCAAGGAGGAAAGTGAGCTGATTTTGGTGATTTTAGAAGGTTATTGGCTGATATTTAATGGTTAGAAATGTTGGAGAGAAAATGGGACAATTTAGAGCTAAAATGGAGCGCGTTAGCAATTTATTGGGTAAAGTGCCAAAAATAGGTTAATACCGCGTTTAAGCCGTTTTAGGCTATTGCATTTCATACCATGCATTAGTATAGGATTTAAGTCAATTATATAGTGATATAGCATCAATGTGGTGAATTGGGTAAATTTTGCAATGTGTTTAGGAGGAGAGCCTTCCGGTAAAGGCAAGAAAGTAATACCCGACGAACAGTGATCAGGGCACCTAAAAAGCTTTTAGTTTGTACAGACGGTGAGTAAACCTATTATTATTGTAAATTATCTAGAGTTTATTTTTAAATGCTCTTTATGTATTTTATGAAACGAAAATGAGATTAAAACGGGATTTTTGATGTTTTAGAAATAAATGTGACAAATAAAAATATATTGTGTTGATTATGAAATTGAGTAATTGGAGGCTGTCAATTATTTTGAAATATATATTTTACTATGAATGGCTTATGATATATGAGTATATGTGGCTATATTTTATAATTGCATTGGGAATAAATGTAAGCTGTTTTTACTATGCAAGCTGGGTAAATAAATAAAAGCCATGTTATACTGTCGAATTTTTATTAAAATTTGTGGGTTAGTCACTGCAATGATGGGTTTCTGTGGACTGCCTATTAGAGAGGCACGGTAAACCCGGTTATATAGTTACTCCGGTTGTAGAGGCGAGAAGGGTAACTCTTGGGGTAGTATTAGAGCTCACTTCACGTCTAACCCCCACGTGAATGTGTAACTCGGCCAACGCCAAGGAACGACTTGTTTTAAAAATAAAAATGTGTTTCATATGTAAATGTTATAACAATCTTGGCGTACTCGGTTAGATTCCTCGACCAAGGTATCCTCAAGGATTAGTTTTGGCTTGAGCCTTGTTTTTAATAAAAAACATAAGCCTTAACAACTGTTTTGGTAACTTACAAATATTTTATGGTTTAAGAAATAAATTGAAAACATTATGAAATGGTTTGTGATTTGTTGTTTAAACTTGCCTCCATTTTACTCGCCTTTAGATATTTATGATAATGCCTGTTTACTCATTAGGATTGCAAAATCTCACCCACCTCCTTTCCAAATATTTCAGGCCTGTGGTAGCTTGTAGATATCCGATTTTGTCGAGGATTCTAGTTGACCCCTCTATCACACAAACAGTAGGTTACTATCACCAACACTTGGTGTATTTATGGGCCACTTGTCATTGTAATTATTATTGTACATTATAACTTTGTAAATTATTGTATGTATAAATTTATTTTACTTCCACGTTACAAAGGATTACTTACATGTGTTTCTATAAATATTGTTTTATATAAAAATGCTATATTTTGATCAATATTTTGAATAGTAATATTTCTCTATAAATTTTTTAAAAAAATTTTCTTTTGATTTACTTGGGTCGAAAATGACTGGTAATTGTTTAAAACGGAATGTTTAACAACGATTGCTCTTAGGAAAGGCAAGAAGCTAATATGTAAGCCTTGCGGGGTTCCGATTGGCATTCCTAGTAATAAATGTGAATCGGGACGTTGCGGCGATTGTCATAAGCCCGAAGGAGTTTTCGGGTCGTGACAGTTTGGATAAGCTTAGGCTATAAATATCTCATTTCTCCAGCAGCTTCTTCATTTTTCCAGCAGCTTCTTATTCTTTTTCCTCCCATCTCACGTTGCTTCATATTCCATGGAAACCTCCCTTAAAGCTTCCATAACTTTCTCTCTTTAACTTCAATTTTCATGCTTTCGAGCACTTTTTCATAGAACCTTTTGTGCTCTTTCACTCTCCCACCTTAAAACCCTCAAAAGTCTTTGTTCAGTACTTTCTCTTACTAGCTGAAAGTTTTAGAGAGAGAAAGAGAGACTTGCCATAGTAGCTTGAAAACTCTTGAAAAGGAGTTTAACTATAAGTCCACCAAGGTAAGAGATGAGTTAGGGTTGATTTTAGGTGGTTAGAGATGGCTAATAATTAGAATTGTGGGTTGTTATATTTTTTATGGTTACATTGTGTGTGATAGGTTCCAACGAGGCCTCACATGTCTGTTTGAAGTAAAAATCGAAGTTAGAGTCAATTAAAGATTCAACAAATATTGGTGAGTGAACTTGCACTTCAAAATTTCTTTGGGAAATGTAAATATATTTGGATGAAACATTTGAATGGTTTTATCCAACCCTTCTTTAAAAATGTGTGCCAGGGAACAAGCCCTTGATAAAATGTTTTGATGTTGTGAAAATGTGAAATGTGTGAAAGGATGAATTCATGTGCTCCTATATTATGTTAATATATATATATATGAATATATGTTATGCATTGATGAACAATGTTTTGTGATGATGTTGAAGTGTACGAGTAGGGAGTGCACACATGATGATGTTGAAGTGTGCAAGTAGGGAGTGCACACATGATGATGTTGAAGTGTGCGAGTAGGGAGTGCACATATAATGATGATATTGCATTGAGCTGAGTGTGGCAGGATGGTATGCATGATGATGTATATATATGTATGTGTGTGTGTGTGTGTTATAGAAAGTTTATGATTATAATATGTGATTGAAATGAATAATGAGAAACTTTATTATTGTCAATGTGTTCACTTTGATGTGCAATATGGTAGGAATGGATTTTGTTGCATGTGAAAATTCCTTAATTGTCATCTGCCTTGAATCTCGCTACAGTGAGAAACTCTTCGGTGATGGGGGCACAAACCAGCCCTATTCCTCGTCGCAGTGAAAATGGATTCTCGCTACAGCGAGAAACTTTCGGTTGGTTCCAAAATCTTGGTGCAATGCTTTCTCTTTGACAATGATTTTGACCACCTTTCATTTATTAATGGGCAAAGTGGTAAACATAAAAGTTGTATCCCAGTCTCTTATCTTTCTAATGGTCTAAAAATCATGTCAATTGGACTTCTTTAGTGGGCGATATGCTTGAAAAATAAAAACATATGCAAACTAAGAATGTTTCTTACTGTAACGAGAAACTTGCTGTCATGCTTGCTACCTTGCTTGATTTTGACATATTTTTCACCCATTTAACTCATGGATTAATCATTGGTTTTTGCAACACTATGAGGTTATTAATCAAAGTTTGAGATGAGGGGTTTTTAGTAAGAAATTAAATCAATTGCATTGTTTTTGAAACAAGTGCATCATGATTTCCAAGTTCTCCTTATCGATTGCTTGTTCCCTTCTTATGTTCACTTACTGAGTTTTATACTCACATTTTTAAACTTCATGTTTTCAAATTTGGAGGCAATTGGGACCTAGATTGCATGTCCATGTATGCTCGTCTTCTTAGTAGGTATTATGGCATCTCAGTAGCAATATCTTCACTTAAAGTCACTCCATTGACGGTTGATAGTCTTTTATCTGTGTACACATATATGTAATGTAAACTACTACGAGTCATGTTATAAATGAAGTATGTATATGTTGGATTGATGATGATGCCCTTATGAGACAGCAATGAATGACAATACTTTGAGATAATACAAATATGAATATTTGGTTGCTATAAAATATTACTGAAACATTTATCGTTGAGAATTATAACACATGGTTTTAAAGATGACGGATGGAATGAGAAACAGGATCTCATAAAGAGGCTTGCTTAGGACTAGTGGGCTATGCCCACTGAGCCTATGCGCCAGTCATAGCCTAAAATTTGGGCTGTGACAAAGGTGGTATCAAAGCTCTAGGTTTAGTTGAGTCCTAGGGATTCTTGTGTCAGTTAGTGGAGTTGTCGGAGTTAATGTAGAGTCTTGTTTATGGGTTGTGACTGTAACACAAGTCATAGACAAGAGGCTATATGAACTCCTATTCCGAGTAACCTACCCTCTTGTTAACATTATGTAAAGGTCATAACTGATGTCGTTGTTTGGGTTTGAGATGCCACCTGAGACATGAGCTGTTGTTGGAAAGATTTTAAGCAAATGCTCCTAATGAAAGGTTAATGTAATAACAAATCCCTTCGATTAAACATGAAAGAAATTAGAGTTGGACTAATAGGTCTGTAATGACTTATTCATTCAGTGGAGTTATAATTTAAGCCCATAATTGTCAATCAGAAGAAATTGGATGACATGGGATCATTATTGAGGTCAATATAAAGGAACATGTACTATAATGGTAATAAGGGGCGCACTTTGATTGGAATGAATAGTGATGATTGTCATTCATTTGGAGTTTATGAATCTAAGCATTTAGGGAGGTGTAAACCAATCCTTATATGCACAGAAGTTAGTGCAATATGTTAATTGCACTTGCCATGCTCACATATAAATGGTATTGGGCTTCTAAAATATTTTATATGTGAATATGCGTTGAATATGTTTATAGCAGCTTAGACAGAGTTGGTTTTGATTTCAATTAAGTGATTGTGAGATCCCAAGGTTTGATTTGAACTATTATGGTTTATAGTTATGAGTACATGAATCAGCTTAAGAGTTACAATTAGTGATTATTATAAATGATCTGTGGTCATTAAGTGAGAGGTTGGTAAACAAATTTTCTCTAAGGAGGAGCATGAACTTTGTTGTGCTGTGCGTGAGGTCAAAGGATTAAAGGACTAGTTGTGGATTTGATAGCTTGAAGTTAAATGACTGAGAGATGTCGAATCTTGTCTAAATGCCATATGGAGTTCTATATTTGAGTTTGATATACGAATTGCTTTAACGATTAATTTAAAAGTTTGTTAGGTTCAGTATGCAATCTATGACAAAAAAGATCAGTTCTGAGGATGATCTTCCTAAAGGTAAAGGATTCGGGAAATATCGATTCTTAGATAAGTGCTAAGAGAAAGTTTTACATCCTAAGTTTAAGAAATTTTGATTTTTATAGCCGCAAAGGCAAGATGCAATAATTAAGTAAATTATTCACGTTTTAAATGTAATTAGTTAAGAATTGATGAGTAAAGTTAAGATCTTAACATTAAGTGGTGTGCAACTTGATATTTATGTATTTATGAGTTATTTGGAAACAATTTCTTAACCAAGTTTGAACTAAAATGTTATGGTAAAGGTATGCGATTGTTAGTAGTGAAATATACCCAAAGGATGATTTGGGCATGCCACAAAAGGTGAAATGTGGAATAGATATGTCAAAATTGAGGAAAGTAAGAAAGGGTTCTTACACATGGTAATGGATGTTGACATTTAAATGGATGTATATATGTATATGTTGAGTTACTCATCTCATCGGTGGGAAAAAAAAATTTGTACTTAGCAATTTGAGATTTGAACATAATATGTATGATGGGCTGCATAGGTGGTATTACGAGATACTAAATTGACATAATATACGCTATTGGAAATAATAATAAAAATAGAAGAAGAATAAATTTTAGAATTTTGAAGTAATGATGTGAGCATAAGTAGAATGATCAAGATAGACAAAATTCATGATGATACTGAGTTGAAGTGGTTAAACTATTTGAGTTATAAGATAAGAAAGACAACTAGTTGCGAATGCTAAGGAATTATGGAACACTAGAAGCAGTATATAATTATGTGCGCGGTGTTATACGTATATGGTAAAGTTATTACACAATATGGAAAGATTGTCCTAAGATGGGATTTATTGATTGGTGACAAGTGTTAAGGGATGAGATGAATTTGAAAATATTGGCTTGGCCTACTATATGTGATAAACCTACGAGAATATAAATGGCTATGGAAATTGTGACGTAAGCTTGGAGGAAAACCAAACAGTCAAGGATGATCAATGTAGTAACCTTAAATGTAGATGAATAGCGTTGATTAAGTAAACTCTAGCAGTCACCGTGTCGTAGTGCTAGGAGCACCTCATGTCTATGATGCATGAATAAGATGTAAAGGGCATGAAGTTGAATTTACAAGCTGAATTATGGTCCTTGGACTTGAAGTTAAGCTTTGTTAACTGGAGTTTTAAGGTTTTGGAAAAGTATTTATATGAATGAATTGGAAAGTTTCTTTATCGCCTTATATATTGACATGTAGATAAATGACACAAGAGATTAAGCCTTGTTAAAGGCTAAGGAAAGAGTGAATGAAAAGTAAGGTAAATAATGGGAGAAATATGGATGTTGCTATGATAAACATAAGAAGCTTAAGAATAATCAATGCAAATATACTAAGATAGTTATGTGGTCCGAATTAAGGACAAGGACGCCTTGGGAGATTTGAAAATAATGTTTGTTGGAATTGATGAGGTGGAATGTCATTGGGCATACATTGGATTGTTAAAGTTATGAGTGGTTTTGAATGTAAGCTCTTGATTGTTTAAGTCCTCAACTGAATTCCACCAAAGGATGTGTTTAAGTGTTTCGAAAGTGTATTGAAAAGCATAAGAGAATATATTAGTTAACTTGCCATAAAAGGATTTAAATGGCATAGCCATGAGTGGTTCATGAGCAACCAAGCAATGTATAGGTAAATGTCCAAGGGAGTTATGATTGATAGATAAAGGTAGAACTTTAATGATGGGACAATGTTCACTACTTTAGATATTGAACCATAAGTTATGGGCTTGTATCCACTTTATGTATACATTGGTGAAATAATTCGAAAGAGTTTTCACAATGTGAACACATTAAAGCTTAAGGAGCTGATAGTTATATAGCGACGTTAGTGCTCATGATTGATATGTCACGTAATACAAAGGTACGCTGCAAGTCTAAGAATGTTTGAAAATGTTGGTTTGAGACAATGATTATCATGCCATTATGTAGACCCGATAATGCTTTGATCTTGATACACTTGTGGAGGCAAAGTATACAATGGTAAAAAGTGTTTCCCTCACATGTTTTATTTCATTTTGAGTAATTGTCAAAGTAGAGTACCTGATAAGGGTAAACAAGGATTGAACTATGCTTTAAATGCTTAGTGAATAATGGCGATATGCTCTAGTTAATTGATATTACCCTTGGTGAGGAAATAGCAGTACACAACAAGATTCATAGAGATCTACTTGGGAAAGAGATGATGATTTGATATTTCAAGTAAGCATGTACGAGTAAAGATTTTGGTAATAAGCCATGATTTAGAGTCAGGATACAAGAATATGAATTTGGACCAAGCAATATCGAGATGACGTAAGAATATAACATATATGTTGGAAGTATGAAAGACAATTAAAAAGTGAAAATGGCTTTTAAGAATAGTGGTATTGTATAAATGCGATGATCAAGTAAAGATAAATTTTGGAAAGATCAACAAAATAGTAAAGCATACACGGATATTGGATGGTAATTTGATGAAAATGATAATCGGTGATTGTGACATGTTTATGACAATTTGATGCAAGGATGCATGGTATGATAGAGCTTATACATAGGATTGAAAACGATAAGAAAAGAGTATAAGCATGTAAATTATATGAAGTTATGCATATGCACAATGAGAATCTGTGTGGATTACATAAGAACCAATTTATGGTAGGATGTGAAGTAAATGGTGATTTAAACATTCGAAGGGGTAACTTGGAGTTGATTATACCCTAATATTCATGGATTATACTTGACCTATGGGAATGAAATGGAAAAGTAAAAAGGGAAACATGAGCTATGAGAATGTGATATTGAAGCTTGGTTATGGATTAGAAGGAATAAAGGAAATTACTTCAAAATAATTGACGAGGGTTCCTACATATAGTGATGGACGATGATTCTTAAATGTGTATATACATATATATATATATGGAGATGATTATGTGATTAATTAAAGTGAAGAATTATTTATGGTAATTTGACTTTTGAATTTGACATGCTTAATGAGTTGTATAGATAACGTGATGATGAGAGTTACCATTAGAAGTTGAGTTGTGTGAGTAAAGGAGAATTCAGGTGCAATAGAGAAAAAAGGGATCTTAAGGAATTGGAGTTTACATCGTGGTTAAGCCATACAAATGGATTAATATGATCAAGATGTAAGGATTAACGAAGTGTTATATCATAGTTAAATTAGACTTCCACGAAGCACCAGTGCCACAGATGGAGAATAAACGATGATAGTACCCTAATGCGAGTAATTGGAGGAATTGATTTAGAAGATGAAACTTAATGTCAAGCCCTACCTTATAAAATACTTGCCATATCATTCATGTGATTGACAATATGCTTGCATACTTGGAAAGCCCGAAAAAATCGTCAAAAGATAGTAGTGTACTAAATGGTACAACTAAGTTGAATGAAGCCTCGAACTAGACCAAATAAACATTTTAAGATGAAATTTAGAATTTTAAATTCCTAGAATGATTTAATATGGTGATTTGGAGTTCGAGAATCGATTTGGAGTCAAAATGGAATTTGTATGACATAGGGGCAAAATGGTCATTTTACCACCCGAGGGCAAAATTGTAATTTTACACCACCCAACACTTGTCATACTCATAGATTTCATCCCTTAACAATCAATATGGTGAATAATTGAAATATTTTATGTGGTGGAGAAAGAAAGCTTAATTGGTAAGTGTAAAATGTGGACCAATGGTATTGTGACAAGTGGCAAGCTTATATTTGTTTATAATTTACATTAAAAACCAACACATAAACCTTCCCAACTCATTTCTCTTGGTCGGCCAAAGGAAGAAAAGGGAAGAAAAGAAGAAGAACAAAAACCTAGCTAAGAAATTCAAGAGAAATTCATAAAATTTCAGAGAATCAAGTGACAAAAGGTAAGATATTTCAATTCTAGCTTGTGATCTACCTTTCCTATGCATTCTTTTTCATTTTTCATGGTTGAGAATCAAGTTTGCATGAGGATACCTTTGCTAGCCGAACATGGGGGGAGGAGTTTTGAACTTGGATTTGGTTAGATTTCAATATATTCTAGTGTTTTTAGTTAGTTAGTAATGTGTAGCATGAAAAACAAACAAGAAAAATTCATTTTCTTCCATCACCCTCCATTGGCCGAATCTTCCCTATGGTGTGTTGATGGTGGACTTGATTTTATTTCAAGTGATTTGGTTAGGAATTAATGATTTATAGTGTAAGAATCAAGTGGAAAAAACCATAGTGTTCATGCACCCACCATGGCCGAAATTCCCAAGAAGAAATGTGAAGATGATGTTGCTAAATTTTATGTTACTTGACTTGAGTTTGATGATTTGGAGTATTGGGAGAGAAATGGAGTTATTTGGAGTTAAATTGGACATATTGGCCAATTAATCGGGTGATAGATCGAATTAGGCCAATACCGTTTTATTTAGGTACACAATTGAATTTATGTAGAACACCATGTTTAGATGATGATCCGAACAATTCGCATTCCATTTCATGCATTCATATAGAGCCTAGATTAGTTTTATAACAGTTTAGCACCAATGTGGTAAATTGCTTGATTATGCATTATGTCTAGTTGGTGAATCCTCCGGTAAGGGCAAAGAAGTTGTACCGGAAGACCGGGACTAGGAGTACTTCGACTCCCGATATTGTGAGTAACCTTATTATCGTCTTAATTATCTAAAGTATATTTTTATCCGATTTTGTAATTTTATGAAAAATGTGTTTAAATGAAATGATTTTATAAATTGTCTTGAGAATGATGACTTGAAAATGGAGTAATTGGAGACAACTTGCTGTATTGTAAATTATGTTTTGAATTGAATGGCTTATGATAATGTGGGCATGAATGGCTGGATGGGTATTTGTGTTGAAAATGTATAAACTGTTGTTTGCCTTGATAGGCTGGATAATGATAAAATTGCCATGTCATGCTGTTGAATTTTTATTGAATTGGTGGGTTATAGATTGGTCACTACAGTGGTTGGTTTTGTGTGCCAGCCTATTAGAGGGGTACGAAATCCGATTATATTCTTACCTCGGTTGGAGAGGTGCGTAAGGTATCCCTGGGGTAAAGTTTAGAGTTCACTTCCTGCCAAACCACCACGTGAGAGTGAATTCAGCCAACGTCAAGGAATGACTGTGCTTTTAAATGTAAAAATGCGTTTTGGGCGTATATGACTTTTTAACAACCTTGGTGGACTCGATTAGATGCCTCGACCAAGGTATCCCCGAGAATGAGTTTTGGCACGAGCCAAGTTTTTAAGAGATTTGTAAGCCTCGTTGTATACTTTGGATGAAATGTAACTAGCTTAGATGATTTGAAATGTGTTTAGATGTTATGAACCATTTTATGATGATCTATTTTAATCGACTCCATTTACTCGGCTTTAGATATTTTAGATGATATTTGTTTACTCACTGGGATTATATAATCTCATCACCCTCTTTTCCACCCATTTCTGGCTCAAGATAGTTTGTAGATAGCTGATATCGTCGAAGGCTACAGTTCGCTTTACTTTCTCAAAAATTGTAGGTTCATAGCCTTCGTTCACTTTGTCATTTGGGGGCCCATGTGTCATTGTAAATTTAATTACATACCTTGACTATCTGTATTACAGTATGAATGAATTTATTTCGCTTTTACGCTACAAAAATTCCTTACAGATAACTCTATAAAAATTGTTTTATAAGAAAATGGAATATTTTATTGAATATTTTTATTATATTCAAACAGTCATAATTTCACTTTAAATGAATGTTTTAGACATCTAAACTTATTTTTATTATGAAATATGTGTTTTGCACTCGCATACTACATTATTAACTGGTTTCAAAATTTTTGGGGAAAAATGACCAAAATACGCCCGAGAGATG
This sequence comes from Theobroma cacao, assembly GCF_053813885.1. Lineage (NCBI taxonomy): Eukaryota > Viridiplantae > Streptophyta > Magnoliopsida > Malvales > Malvaceae > Theobroma > Theobroma cacao. Next base: position 20,998,164 of record NC_142640.1, on the reverse strand, counting down.
AAAATTATTTTTTTATTGTTTTGGTTTGGAAATAGCTTATAATCTTTTAAAATATGATATTAGCAACTGTTGCTCGCAAGGGAGGTGAGAAAACTGATATTAAAGCCTTGCGAGGTTTCGGTTGGCATTTCGGGTAATGAATGTCTATCGGGACATCGCAGCGGTTGTTACCGGCTCGAGGAGAGTACTGGGTCGTGACACTTAACTTTGTTAATAATGATTCAACATATGAGGAGCAACCAGTTGCTATTCTTGATAGACAAGTCAAAAGCTTCACTCAAAGGATGTAGCTTTAGTGAAAGCATTATGGTGAAACCACACTAGTGAAGAGGTAATAGGGAAGGCTGAAGAGGAGTTGCGGACAAGTATCCACACCTTTTCAATGCATATAGATGTGCTATCTTATAGTTCAATTCAAATTCAGGGACCAAATTTCTTTCAGTGGGGGAGAATGTGAGACCTTGACCTTCACAGACATGTAGCGGAGGTAGACCTTATGATGTGGAGTAGGGGTAGTTTGGTCATTTTCCTGGCGAGCTCATAGAAGTGGGTTTTCTAATGTTATTAAGGCCTAAGTAGGTCTAAGACATAAATGAATGATGAAATAAGGATAAAATGACGAAGGAAATAGAAATAATGATGATTTCCAAGGTAAGGGCAAAATGGTCATTTTTCATCTTCGATCGAAATTTTTAGGTTTTCTAATGAACCCGAGTATTTCTAGACTATTATGGATGTTGTCTTAGTGTCAAAAGAGTAAAAAGATTGCACAAAGGATTCGAAGAAGACAAAGCCAACTTGTTAAGGGTATTTTCGTAATTTAAGTGAAGTTTGGATAAGCTTAGGCTATAAATATCTCATTTCTCCAACAGCTTCCTCATTTTCCCAACAGTTTCTTGTTCTTCTTCCTCTCATCTCATGTTTCTTCATATTCCATGGAAGCCTCCCTTAAAGCTCCCATAACTTTCTTTCTCTAGCTTTAATTTTCATGCTTTTGAGCACTTTTTCATAAAACCTTTTGTGCTCTTTCACTCTCCCACCTTAAAACCCTCAAAAGTCTTTGTTCAGCACTTTCTCTTACTAGCTGGAAGTTTTAGAGAGAGAAAGAGAGACTTGCCATAGTAGCTTGAAAACTCTTGAAAAGGAGTTCAACTATAAGTCTACCAAGGTAAGAGATGAGTTAGGGTTGATTTTAGGTGGTTAGAGATGGCTAATAATTAGAATCATGGGTTGTTATATTTTTTATGGTTATATTGTGTGTGATAGGTTCCAACGAGGCCTCACATGTCCGTTTGAAGCAAAAATCGAAGTTAGAGTCAACTAAAGATTCAACAAATATTGGTGAGCAAAAACTTGCATTTCAAAATTTCTTTGGGAAATGTAAATGTATTTGGATGAAACATTTGAATGATTTTATCCAACCTTTCTTTAAAAATGTGTGCCGGGGAACAAGCCTTTGATAAAATGTTTTGATGTTGTGAAAATGTGAAATGTGTGAAAAGATGAATCCATGTGCTCCTATATTATGTTGATATATATATATATATGAATATATGTTGTGCATTGATGAATAATGTTGTGTGATGATGTTGAAGTGTGCGAGTAAGGAGTGCACACATGATGATGATATTGCATTGAGCTGAGTGTGGCAGGATGGTATGCATGATGATGTATGTATATATATATATATATGTGTGTTATAGAAAGTTGATGATTATAATATGTGATTGAAATGAATAATGAGAAACTTGATTATTGTCAATGTGTTCACTTTGATGTGCAATATGGTAGGAATGGATTTTGTGGCATGTGAAAATCCCTTAATTGTCATCTGCCCTAAATCATTGCAGCGAGAATGCATTCTCGCTGCAGTGAGAAACTCTCGGGTGGTGGGGGCACAAACCAGCCTTGTTTCTCACTACAGCAAAAAATAATTCTCGTTGTAGCGAGAAACTCTCAGGTGCTTCCAAAATCCTGGTGTAGTTCTTTCACTTTGACAATGATTTTAACCACCTTCCGTTCCAAATTGGGCAAAGTGGTGAACATCAAAGTTGTATCCCAGTCCCTTAGATTTCTAATGGTCTAAAAATCATGCCAATTAGACTTCTGTAGTGGGAGATATGCTTGAAAAACAAAAACATATGCAAACTAAAAATGTTTCTCACTGCAACAAGAAACTTGCTGTCATGCGTGCTACCTTGCTTGATTTTGACATACTTTTTACCCATTTAACTTCATGGATTAATCATGGGTTTTTGTAACATTATGAGGTTATTAATCAAAGTTTGAGATGAGGGGTTTTTAGTAAGAAATTAAATCAATTGCATTGTTTTTGAAATAAGTGCATCATGATTTCCAAGTTCTCCTTATCGATTGCTCGTTCCCTTCTTATGTTCACTCATTGAGTTTTATATTCACGTTTTTAAACTTCATGTTTTCAGATTTGGAGGCAATTGAGACCTAGATTGAGTGTGCTTGTATGCTCGTCTTTTTGGTAGGTATTATGGCATCTCAGTAGCGGTACCTTCACTTAAAGTCACTCCGTTGACGGTTGATAGTCTTTTGTCATGTACACGTATATGTAATGTAAACTACTAAGAGTCATGTTATAAATAAGTATGTATATGTTGGATTGATGATGATGCCCTTATGAGACGGCAATGAATGATACTACTTTGAGATAATACAAATATGAATATTTGGTTGCTATAAAATATTACTGAAACATTTATCGTTGAGAATTACAACACATGGTTTTAAAGATGATGGATGGAATGAGGAACAAGACCTCATAAAGAGGCTTTCTTGGGCCAAGTGGGCTATGCCCACTGAGCCCATGCGCCCGTCATAGCCAAGAATTTGGGCTGTGACAGAATATACTTTGCTAGCCCAAGGTACAATAGGGTTATACGTTGCTAGCCCAAGGTGCAATGGGGATGTACATTGCCAACCCAAGGTTGATGGGGTCAAACCATCACAATGTATGAGTTTTAATGTTAATGAAATGATCATGGTTGTTATGTTTATGGTATGTTGTATGTTGAGTTCATTTGAGTAATGTTTATGGTTTATACCTTATGATGGCATGAGAATGTGCTTAGTAAGAAGAATTAAGCCCTAAAGATAGTTCCCGAGATGTAAAAGGACTTAAGAAATTGCAAAAATGCTAAAATTGTTTAGAAACTTGGTCTCTGTGTTCGAAGTATCGATACATATGGAGCACGTATCGATACATTCTAAACAGATTACCATAGAAGGCTTTCTGTGTGAAATGTATCGATACATTTTACCAATGTATCAATAGATGCTTGTAAATATCGATACATTCAATATTGCACCTATAGATATGTTACAAAAAAGGGTGTTTAAGTGAATTTGATGAGGATTTTAAAGGTAAAGGATTTTTAAAGGTTTATATAAGTTTGTTTTCAAACAAAAGGTATGTAAATGAGTTTAAATGGCATGTATAATGAATTTTATGATTCAAAAGTTAGGAACGACATGAGTTATAAATGCATGGTTACAAAATACTCTCATCCCCTGGCTTGTCCCCTTATCGTATCCACTCACAAAGTCTTTGTGACTCACATGTCACTTTTTCCATTTATTTTGTTGTAGATCAGTGATAGCTTCTGATAGTAGCCAGTTTCATGGATACCAATGTCTGGTCTTCATTCCTTGGTAGGTGTCTAGTAGCCACTGGATGCTTAGAAAGTTGGTCACAATGTATGAGTTTGTCTTTACTTTATGTTATGTTTACAAACTATGAACATGTTTATGTTGACAACGCAAATGTTTGGGCACCTTATATGAATAATGTTATGTACGAGACCATAATGATGGCTTGAGAGCCCATATGGACAACCCGAGGGTGACGATGATGTTTAATGTTTATATTATCGTGCATTATGACAATGACACTTGTTAATACACATATAGATGTATTGAGTTGAGCTTACATAATTAAGTTGAGAAGTTCCTTCATTGTGTAATAAGTTTTAAGAATGCATATATTACGATTATGTATGTTAATGGATCTGATATGATGCTTTCGCATGTGATGATGAATGTTTGATGATGTTACGAGAAGAAGATTACTTAGGCCTAATTAGTTATGCTCGTTTGGGTCCTTGTGGCGGTCACAATCGTTCTAGGAAATGGGATGTGACATAACCATCCAGTGATAAAAAATGAAATTACTATTTTACCCTTTATGTCAATTTTGTCCCTTAGCCTCGAATTTCATCCAATTAATGATTCAATACTCTAGATTTAATCTTTTGAGTATCTGGATGTCATAAGTAGCTAATTCATCAATCCATTGGGCCTAAGTTAATCATCAATCTTTCTGAAATCACTAGAAGTGATGTTAATGCTAGGAACTCCATTATTTGGTTATATGTTCCAAGATATTCATCTCGATTATAATCCTAAAATACTGAGTCTAGATCAACGCTTTATGATGATCATACTCATGGTAAATCAAAGATTATAAGGAGATTAAACAAGAGTCCACTATCCATCAAGATTTCGGTTCTACTACAAGCAAATGCATAAGTGTGAGATCAAGATTTAAGTAACTGTTAAACTTAAATTTGATTCTCACATGATTCTAGTTCATGTTATAGTGTCATTACTTGAAGTTAACCATTTCGATGATTTGAGACTCATCATTCCCTTAACATGAATCACGTTCGTTTTGTTGGAAGTAATATAAACACTACAACCTTAACACAATAAAGTGACCAGCTTTATTATATGGCTGTGAACAATTTTAAGATTCAATTAAAATACATGTCTCCTAGATATGACTCTTCATACAAATGTATTTTAATATCTCAACAGAATCATGGTACCTTAATAACTAGATAATGAATGCTTACTTAAAACAAACTCTTCGTCTTATCATCAAAATGTACTTTCATTACAAATAAATTTAATGAAATTAACCATGAGAATATACTTGCTTTCTAGGACACCATATTCTCAAAATTTTTAATAGGCATTAGATTGATACCTACTCCCAAACACTTAAAGTTTTTGCAATGAATAAATTGCTAATAGTGCATGGAATGGTCAAACTACCCAAATCCTAAAGCTTTGCTAAAAGCTTATTATGGATTATAGCATTACACTCCTCAATAAGTGCAACTATCTCAAACTCACCCAATCTTCTCTTCTTAGTCAGAATGTCTTTCAAAAACTTAACATAAGTTGGAATTTGTTCAAAAGCTTCAGTAAAAGGAATATCAATATAAAGCTTATTAAATTCCTCTAGAAACTCTAGAATTACTTATCAAGCTTTTGTTTTTGAAAACGTTGAGGAACGGGTGTTGGTGATGGGTTAGACTTAGCCTCCTTCTTTTGCTTGAACATCAAAATTCTCAATCACTGTTTCTTTTTCAATAAGCTTACCTTGAGAATCTATTTGCTTGCTACTCCCATTCATCTCTTTTCCACTTCTAAAGGTGATTGGCTTACAAAGCTTTTTACCTTCTCTTATAAGATTGGCTTTAGCGTAACTTGGTAAAGTTCCTTAAGGCCTATTGTTGATGGTATTGGGAAGTTGACCAACTTATGTCTCAAGATTCCTCAATGTTGCTACTTGACTATGAATGAGAGAATCAGTCTTTGCCTTGTATTGTATGATTAACTCTTCCACAAATAGCTTTTTCTCAAGTATAGGAGCTTTAACTTGAGGTGGAAATCCAAGAGGAAAATTTGGCTTTGCTACTGATGAAGATCCTTAATTGTTGCCCCATGAAAAGTTAAAGTGATTCCTCCAACCAGGATTATAATTGTCAGAATATGGATTATTTTTCTACTTATTAAAGTTTCCAACAACTACACTAATTAAGCATTAACTAGGCAATGATCACTAGAATGCTCTTCTCCACAAAAGTTGTTAGCTTTAAAATTATTATAGTTTTGATTATGACTTTAAAATTATTATAGTTTTGATTATGACAAAATGATCAAATTTGCTTGAACATTATTTAAGTAATCTTTGACAAATTCTTGAAATGATTTAATTCTCATACATTTGTTCTTACATAGACACAAGCTTGACTCTTGAAGTTATTGAACTATATCTATAAGCTTTTATGACTTAGGTGTATGAGTGCTTATGATTCTCATTCATTAAAGTTTGATTTAAAGATTAAAGGAAAATCTTGATACACTCATTAAGGGGGAGTTTTGAATATCTTGTTTAATGATGAAAAAGAAAAATGAGAGAAGGAAGACTAAGTTAAATAAAGTTAAATAGGTCTTCATGTTTAAGTTATGTGTGTGATGCTCAGTTTTGGTTTTGTTGAATATTATGTAAAGAAAACTAGATGCATTGACAAAGGGGGAGCAACTCATTACACACATAGATTTGAAGCATTCATATTGAACATAGACATTACACTCTTAATCTAGGAATGTTTTGTCATCATCAAAAATAAGAGATTAAAAATGTTAACTCTATATGTTTTTGATGATAGCAAAATATTCCCTTTCATAGATGTCTAATTATATTGTTTAAGTGTGCAGGACAAAAATTGTATGCCAAGAATAAATCAATTATTCAAAGACACATATCAAAAATCATATGAATAAGGAGCCACAATTGATCAACAAAACATAAGCCTCTTAGTTAAAAATCACATGAATAAGGAGACACAATTGATCAACAAAATAGAAGCCTTTTAGTTGGATAATGAAGGGTATTAGTCAGCTATAATTTAAATTAGAAGTTGGCGGGCTCAAGAGGATTGAGAGACAAAGAAGACTTAGTCGACCAAGAAGTAAGTTAGTCGACTAAAAGCCTAGTGCTAGAAATCTGGACTTCAAGACAAAAACAACTTAATCGACTAATAAGAAAGTTAGTCGACTAAGAGCTCACTGCCAAAAACTAGGTTCAGAAGACAAAGACAACTTAGTCGATTGAGAGAGCAGTTAGTTGACTAAGATCATTCTATCAAAAAATTTGAATCTAGAAGATAAAATAACTATTAGAAATGGCTAGTTTCTATCTCCAACGGCCAGAATTGATTTTGTAAGTATTTAAAGCCTCTCCAACAGTCAAAAAGAAGATAGAGAAGTTATCTAAAGTGATTTTGAGCTTAAAAGACCAGAAACCTTCTCTTTTCACTTGTTTTTTCACTCCCATCCTTTGAAAAAGTGTTTGAGCTTAGCTTTGTACATCTTAGATCAGCTAAGTGATCAATTGTACTTCATCTTTTCTCTATTTTCTGTTTACTTAGAGTGTGAGAGACACTTTAAAGGGTTGATCAAGCTTAGGTTAGCTTGGTTGTTGTGGTAGGTTCTAACTTAGCTTTAAAAAAGTTAGTTTGGGGTTTTGGTTGATCCCGTGAAAAACCATTGTTAAAGGTTTTGGTTGAGCCTTTGAAAAGCCATTTTAGGTTTTGGTTGATCCCGTGAAAAACCATTGTGAAAGGTTGTGGCTGAGCTTGTGAAAAGCCATTGTAAAAGCTTGGTGGAAGCTTGGGAATTCCACTGGTTTTAGTGATTTGGTTTGGAAAATCCTTGGTTGAACAATCAAGGTGGTGGATGTAGGTCTTTAACCGAACCATTATAAATCTTTGAGTATTACCTCCTCTATTTTATTTTTCATTTTCATTCTTTCTAAAACCGTTCTTTCATCTTACATCAAATTTCTCATCATTGACCTTCAATTTTCCCCTAATTCGAAATCAAGTCTAGTAAGAGCCAAAAAGTGTTATTCACCCCCCTCTAGCACATTTATTTGGAACCAACAAAAGTCACAAGTTACGAATGGGCTTTGAACAACATGAACTCTGAAATTATCGAATTTCTTAGTTAAAACAACTACTTGTGCAATCAAAGCATATTATTGCATCCAACTCATGAATACCAGCAACTCTTCTAGGCACCTGTTATTGATTTCTCACGCAAGTGCACGTATCGTTAACAAGTAATATAATAAAAAGTAGAATTCATTCCCATGAAGAATTTAATTAACTCTTAATTGCTAATTACTAAAATTATAACACCCTAATCTTATCCAAAAAACCTAATTATTAAAAAGAAAAATTTAAAACTAATAACTAAAACTAATCTTAAATCTATCAGCAAAATTTTTTTATTAAATTTGAGTGACTACCAGACCTAAGATTATGATGTTCCTTAATACTTCATCTGATTATTGTCTCTCTCTCTCTTAACTTAGTTTAATGGATTAAGTTGTTAAGCTAGAGTCCTAAATTATTTACAACTCTCTATTGAGTAGCAAATAAAAATATCCCTCCCAATTAACGTACTATATGTCTATGCAAATTAAATTGAAGAAAGATTCATTAAGTTCATGTTCTAATGCTAGCTACGTATGGCTTATAGGTGTATGTCTACCTTATATGCAAATCAAACCACCTAATCAACTAAGTGCATTCGATCATACACTATTTTATTCAAGGTCTACCTAAATCTCCTTTGTCAAGGTTTAACTTAGGTTTCCAAATCAATCTAATTGATGATCAGGCAATTAGAAGCATTAAGAACATAGTAAAATAAATAACTTAAAACCATCAAACATAAGCAAAAGAGAGATAAATAAATCTGACTACGTAGTTCAATCATAATCTTAGATAAATAATTTAGCTCCCCATCAAGTCGTGCATTATCATCAAATTAAGTTTAAACAATAAAGTCAAACTAATAAAATAAAAGAATAATAAAAAGATAATAGAACCCAAGAACTGTAATCTTGATCTTCCAAAGCTTCTTGAATCTTTCAAATTCTTCTCAGCTTCAATGACTTTGTGGCTTGATTTTCAGCTCATAATATGGTGTTTTGTTTTTTTTCTAAAAGTCCTCCGAAGGGTTATTTTTATAGGGCTTTGAAGTTAGGCCAAGTTGAGTGAAGAAAGAAGTCAATTTCAACTAAGGTTTCCTCATTAGACTACATGAGCTGCGGCCTACCTCCACTGTAATGACTCGTTCCTCGATTGCTACTAGTGTTTGAGTCTTGCGGGAGAACTCGCCAAGTCCTAAACAAGCCTTAATTTAAACTTTTGTTGATACATTATATTCATTCCACCAATCTATGTAATTACTTGGAGCCATATAACTTTTTGTAATATACTTAAAACGAAAAGTTGGACAAATCGACTAAACTTTTATTCCACATTAACGTATAAATGCATTAAAGTTTATAAGCTCCAAATGTACATTTACATTAACACTAGAGTCTATTTACAAACAAAATACACTATAATCGACTCGACCTTTAGCAATGACGCGACTCAAAAATAAGTGCTATGAGATGCCTTTACTTATCTGCGGTAAACAATATGTGCCGATAAATGCACGCTAGGTCAATCACTTATCTGCAAAAGGGGAGATAAGGGGGTAAGTCTTACAGACTCAATGATCATTTTGTCACGACCCAAATTTCGAGCCATGACAGGCGCATGGGCCTAATGGACGTAGTCCACTAAGCCCAATCAAGCCTATTAATATGACATGTTCATCATTCCATCAAAGGTTTCTAAGTCACATTTCATAACTTCAAATCAAATTAATACTAAGCATTGCCAACTTGTAGTGGCATTACCAATCAAGTATACATGTATTGTCTAAAACATATGTCTAAATAATTTACATCAAGTTTATCTATACATATCAAAAAGGAGACTCGATTTACAACGAAGAGACCCAAGTGACGTGCAGCTACTGAATGCTGAGATACCTACCAAGGAAACGAATCTACAAGGGCACCTCGACCTAGTTACCGGCTACCTCTTGATCTGAAAACATGAAGTTGAAAACGGTGAGTATAAACCCAGTGAGTGAACATAAAAAAGGAACAAGCAATTAATAGGAAGAATTTGAAAATCATGATACACTTGTTTCAAAAACAATGCAATCGATTTAGTTTCTTACCAAAAACCCCTCATTTCAAACACTGATTAATAACCTCATAGTGTTGTAAAAACCCATAATCAAACCATGAAGTTAAATGGGTGAAAAGTATGTCAAAATCAAGTAAGGTAGCAAGCATGGTAGCAAGTTTCTCACTGCAGCGAAGTTCATTCTCACTACAGCGAGATTCGGATGGCCAAAACAGAAAGTTTCTCACTGCAGCGAGAAAATAGTGTCAGTTTGCATATGTTTCAGTTTTTCTATCATATCTCCCATTACAAAAGTCCAATTGACCTGATTTTTAGACCATTAGAAAGATAAAAGGAAGGTCTACAACTTTTATGTTTAATACTTTTCCCATTTAGGACGGGAATGTGGTCAAAATATTCATCGAAATGAAAGTACTGTACCAAAACTCGGGAGTTTCTCGCTGCAGCGAGATTTATTCTCGCTATAGCGAGTTGTTGGCTGCCAAAATAGAATGTTTCTCGATGCAGCGAGAATGCTTTCTCGCTGCAACGAGAAGTAGGGCACCTAAGTGTTAAAATGACCTTCTTTGCACTAAAAATCCATTTGGTGTTGCAATAAAAATCAATTTGCAAGAAAATGGGAAATTCTCAAGATTCATCATGCCAAATTTCACATGCATTACATCCACAAACCATATTCATGAGCTTTCTATAACACACATATTTACATATACATACATTGTCATCATGTGTTCACTCCCTACTCGCACACTCGATCATCATCATGTGTGCACTCCCTACTCGCACACTCAACATCATCACCCAACATCATTCATCAAGACACATCACATATTCATAAGATATATACATACATACCAACATAATATAAAGCATATGGATTCATCCTTATACACATCTCACATCTCACAATATCAAAAACATTTAATCAAGGCTTTTTCCCTGGCACACATTTTCAAAGAAAAGTTGGCTAAAATCATTCAAATATCTTGTGCAAATACATTCACATTCCCAAAACAAGTTTGAAATGCATGTCCACTCACCGATATTTTGTTGAACCTTTAGTCGATTCTAACTTCCCTAATGGTCCAAATGGGACGATGGGCCTTCGTTGGAACCTATCATCACATTAACATCACAATTAACTCAATTCTCATAATTACAAATTCTACAAGCTATCACCTACTAGTTTCCAAGTGCCATTAAATGGCTATCCATTTTCACTATCCTAATCAGTCCAAAGTGAATTTACAACCTCAACTACAAAATATTCACAAGTCAAATCTCTAGCCATTCTCAACACTAAAAATTCAACTCTAATTTACTACTCACCTTAATAGCTTTGTAACTTTGAAATTCTTTCCAACAATTTCCAAGCTATTATAAAAGCTCCCTCTTTCTCTCTCTAAACACCTAGCTAGTGAGAGAGAATATGGAAGTAGGATTTTTCAAGGGTTTTAAAGTGAGAGAGTGGAAGAGCACAAGGGTTTATGAAATGGTGCACCACAAGCATGAAAATTGGAGCTATTTTGAGGGAGGTTATGGAGGTTCATATCAAGCTCCCATGGAGGTTGGAAGTAATGTGAAAGAGAAAAAGAAGAAGAAGAAAAGCTGCTGGAGAATGAAGAAGCTACTAGAAGAAAGAGATATTTATAGCCTATGCTTATCCACTCCACTTAAATTATCAAAATGCCCCTCCACAAATTAGCTTGTTCTCCTCTAATTCTTTATGCAATCTTTTTACTCCTTTGACACTAGGACAAGGTCCATAATGGTCTAGAAATGTTCGGGTTCATGAAAAATTAAAAATTTTGACCCGAGGTGAAAAATGACCATTTTGCCCCTACGATGAAAATCATCACCATTTTTATTTTCTTCGTCATTTTACCCATATTTTCATCATTCATTTATGCCTTAGGCCTACTTAGGCCTTAATATTGTTTAAAACTTACTTTTAGGGGCTTACTCAGGAAATGACGAAATTACCCCTGATCAGAGATATCGCGTGTACTTCTATCTACAAGTCTACAAAGGTCAAGGTCTCACACATTAGCTCCGTGTGTAGGGCATAGATGGGAAACAAGCTTAGAGGAGATAATTTGAAGGATAAAACCAAAGTATAAAATGATAACGTTATAAAACCAAATAACAAATAAAGTATTTGTGCCTTGTAAAAATAATGCCATGAAAATCATAATGCAATATTTTCCTTGGCAAACAATGTCGAAATCAAGCATAGTAAAATAGATTTCAATCATCGAAATCATTTATTTCCTTCATGAATATAAATGGTCGTATAAAAACATGCATGCTTCCAAACCATGTGGCATGAAAAAATAATCAAGTACATCCAAATACATTAATTCATGATCAACATATAAAGCACTATTTTAATTAAAAAAAGGAGCTGCAGGAAAACAATATCTTCCATCATGCGAAAGAGTACGAGTCTAAAAACTCTCAAGACTCTCAAGTAGGTAATCGTAGATAATCAACTTGTGGACCCTCTTCCATGTAATAACATCCAGGAGGCCCCCCTCCACTAGATTCCCAAAGCCATGGTAGTCTCGACGATGTTGGCTGACATCGGAGAAATCATGTGGTTGCAACCACGTATATCAACTCGTGGCCTAGCCACGTATAACAACTCGTGGTCTTGCCACGTACAATAATAGACCATGGCCTAGCCAAGCCTAATAGCCCGTTGGTGACCTAAAAGGTTTTCTAGCTAGAGCTCACTTGTGCACAAGGGTCACACTATCTCGATGTGACATTCATCCTACTTTCGATGCTCTTGGTTTGTCAAAACAATTTTCAAAACCAAATCAAGGTTTTCAAGAGTTTTTCCTTAAATCATTTGAAAACAAGGTTCTGCAACCTTTCAAAATTGTTTTCCACATTAAAATGCATGGTGTAAACATTTGCATAAAGTTCAGACTAAAACCAGCTCACAAGAATGTCATCTAAGCCATTTCTCAAGTGTAATTAACTATGCATGTCACACAAAGATACAAGGCACGGTTTTGATGCACAATATTGCAAGAGGGCTTGTTTTTTAAGTTCTAAAACACTTTACGTATATCATGTATATAGTATACACTAAACAACTTCAAATTTAATTTGCATTCACAAATGCCTATTGTTTCTACTAGCTCATGCTTTCTACAAAGCAGTGTATAAGTCATTCCAAACCATGTATTCAAATCACTTATCATTTTCTAGCAGCTTATGCTTTCCACAAAGGCATTGAATAATAGTATACATATACTTTGATATAGCATAAAATGTTTTAAAATTGACACCCCCTACTCACCTCTCTTAGCGGGATATTACTTCGCCAATTAAACTCCTTATGTCCTCAATTCATCAAGATGACTTGCAGGTCACCCATTTTCTCCTTGAATTATATCCTCGACAATTATCCATTTTCTTCTTGAATTATTTCCTCGACAATTATCTTTCACTTAGTCAATCTCCTGGCAACAATTAGTTCCAAAATACTTTTAGTAACATTACAATTCATTTGTCTTACATTTGCTGCCCACGTTTACTTAAGGCATTTATATCTTATTCCATTCTCTTTCTCATTCAAACATTAATCATCATCTTAATAACTCAAATCATGCTAAAATCACCATTCTTCCTCAATTAGCCTTTGCATGTTCATATGCATATTGACATATTTTTACTAAAGGAATTCATAACCTTTACATGCATAATTCTCTATATTACATGTACCGACAACTTATTTATAATAGTAAGTGCCCATTTCAACCTTTCCAAGCAACATTCGTCATAGTCCATCTTATGTTTTCATAACATTAACCACATATATGGTAGCAACAATCAATCCAATTTCACTCAATTATTTCCAAGCTTACATGCATAATTTGTCTATCTAACTTTCAATGTTTTGTTTCCCAATCTTCTATCCATATTGTTCATCTTTATTTCTTTCAAACAACATAGTAAACAACCTTAACATTTTTAACTAGCTCATGCATTTTTATATCTTTCCAACAATCATCGTTCTTCACAATGTGTCTTTCAAACATTCAATCAACACAACAATAGCCATTTTCTCAAAATCTTCTAACCATACTTAAAACATTATACATTTTTACCTTTGAGGTTGCTTGAGCCTCGCATGCACTCCAATATTCTTCCAAGTTTCAATCACCAAGCTGTGAACATTATTCATAAATTATTTTCTTAATAATTCTACCAACCATAGGCCTTAAAACACAATACCATGCTTACCTTTTCTCTTTCACTTTGAATCCATCATGCATCCAAGGGTTAATGGCTTGCATGTCACTAAATTCTCTCCAATCAAGCTTTTCTTTACTGCCATAATACATTTCTTATGGTTACCAACCAATTGTCAAAACATAATCAAATCAAAACCACAATGCTTACCCTTGTTTCTCTTGAAACTTTAGAACCAAGCTTTCCTGTTTCCTCAAACTCCACGGTTCTTTTCTTGTATGTTGATGATTCCTTTTTAGGTGATAAAATGCTAAACTCAACAATGAAGAGCAAGGAACCCACGATTTCCTTGTATCCTCACAAACCCGAGCCTTCCCCACTTTTTTTCTTTCTTTCTCTCTTTTCTTTTATCCTCGGGTGAAACCTTTCAAGACCCAAGTTCCTCTTTCTTTTCCTCTCTTTTCGGGAGGAACCTCTCAAGAACCAAGCTCTTTCTCTATTCTTTCATAATGGTCAGTTCTCACAAGCTTTTCAAGGCCAATTCTCACTTCTTTTTCCCTTTGAAATTTTGCTATTTATTTGTCCACCCACTTAGCCAATCAAATTGCATGCACACATTTGCCTTTTATTCTATTTGGCCACCTTGCCAACTTATAAGATTTCATGCATCCAATTTTCAACTCTTTTAATTGGTTCGATATCATTTTACATTATCCCATTCACCTTCATGAATGGCCGACCATTCAATTTACACTTCCATTCTCTCATTTTCTCTTTCTTCCATTAGTTTAACATGTTTCTACTTACAGCACCTTACTTTTGTCCAATGCCTTTACATGCATCCTTTCACATTATTTCTCATTTGGCCTCCCATTTAGCCAATAAAATCACATGCATTACATTTGCTTTCTTGTAATCCAATATGTCACCAAGTGTTCATCATGCATAAATCTTCCAGGTATTCTTTTAACTTAAAAATCCACATGCATGTGTTATCTTATTCGTTTTGTCTTATGCCTTGTTGTTTGTCACATGGTGGGGGTCCCACATGTTCCC
Source organism: Theobroma cacao (assembly GCF_053813885.1). NCBI lineage: Eukaryota > Viridiplantae > Streptophyta > Magnoliopsida > Malvales > Malvaceae > Theobroma > Theobroma cacao. Next base: position 20,983,024 of record NC_142640.1, on the reverse strand, counting down.
CACTAAGATTACACCTTTATATCGCATCTTTTGCATGTAATAGTATTGTCACATGCATATGCCAATCTTCCTCATAACCTCATTTTCCATGACTAATTATTTTCTTTTCATCCAATTTTGCATGTGACCAATAATTTCTTTATCTAAATAATATAATATAATATAAATGAATAAAATATTATTTTATTCATGTCATCCAAAAATTCTATTTTTGGTCTCCCCCACTTAGACTTAACTTATCTCTCGTAAGATGCGACCCATCCCAACATCAAATTATTTTAATATTATTTATTAATAAAATATAGTTTTTTATTTTAAAATTCTCCACTTGTCTCTCCAGATCCCAAAGTATCTCACTTGGTTCTGGTTCACTTCCAAACCACCTTGTAACTCCGCTAACTCATCATTGATAAAATATTATTATTTTATTAATATTTTCTCACTTGTAAAATATTTTATTTTAAAATATTCCTTTCACCAGTCATCGCTCTTGGCACTTAAATTAGCATCAATTGACCCTTCTTTTTGTCGATAAGCTCTTCTTGACTTCTATACGTGTGACACATTGTCAAGCTCGATTAAAGGACGATATTGTACCGAGTGGTACAACTAAGTTAAATCGAGCCTTGAACTAGTTCAAATAGAAATTCTAAGAGGAATTTGAAAATTCTAAAACCCACAGAATAGCTTAGAATAGTGATTCGGAGCTTAAGGTCCAATTTGGAGTCCATCAGGAAACTTGACCGATTAGGGACAAAACGGTCATTTTACCATTTGATGATAAAATGGAGATTTTTAGCCAAAATTTTATTACATTTGACCAAGAATAATTATATGAAATATAATTATGATTATTGGAGTATAAAATGATGTTTAGTAGTGAAAAATTGTGATTCTCGATATTTTTGGAGCACAAGGGCAAAATGGTAATTTTGCCACTAGAGGACTAAACGAGAATTTTTATAAAACAAATTTTACCCCATTTGGTTAATACTGATCAATATTAGTGTTATTTGAGGTTGAAAAGTAGAAATAATGTGATTTCGGTACATTTCAGAGTATAGGGGTAAAATCGTAATTTTTTTGCCTCAAGGGCAAATCGATAAATTTTTCGCCCCAGCACTTGTCAAGACCAAGGGATTTTAATTGTAGCAGGATTGGATAAATACCAGAATATTTGTGGTGGAAAATTAAGAAGAAAAAGTCAAAAAGTTAAAAAAATTAGGCCAATAAGCATGTGACACGTGGCATGCTTGATTATTTTATTATTTTCTATAGAAATCAGCCCATTAAATCTCCAATTCTCTCACCATATTCGGCCTAGGCAACCAGCAACAACAACAAAGGAGGAACAAAGGGAAAAACAAGAAAACCTAGGTGAAAATTCAAAGAAAAAGTGATGAAATCAAGGAAACAAGCTAGGTAAGTTAGAATTTCTTTAATTCGCCTTGATACCTAGCTTACCCATGCTTTTGTTCTTGATTTCCATGGTTGAATATTGAGTTATCATGATGAATTCAATTCTGAAAAATGGGTATGGAAGAGGAATTGTTGTTGGAATAATTTGATTTTAGACTATGTTAGTGATTAGGGATAGTTAAGCATGGTTATGAACAAAAACACAAAAGAAATATTCAATTTCTCTAGGGTTCCTTGTTGGTCGAACCATTAGGGCTGAATATCAATGGGGGATTGTTTTTATTTCAAGGAAAATGGCTTGGAAAGTGATGAATTAAGGTGAAACGGTTATGTAGAAAAAAAAAATCGGTGCTAATGCACCAAATGACCGAATTTTTCTATAAGAAACTGTGAGGGTTCTAATGTTGAATTTGACTTTATTTAAATGGTATGTGGTAAATTAAGGTATTAGAGGAGAAATGGATTAATTTGGAGGTGATTTGGACACAATTGCCAATTAATCGGGTGATCGGTCGAATTTAATTGATACCGCGATTAAGCGGTAATCGGACGTATTTTTGCATTTACATATCAAGCATTAGTAATTTAAATTAGTTTATATCAATTTAGGGACAATATAGTAAATTCCTCCACTTTGTTATTTGTCAAGGTAGTGAGATGTCTGGAAAAGGCCAAGGAATTGCGCTTGAGGACTATTAGTCCAAGTGCACCCGGAATCCGAATTTTTGACACCTGTGAGTGGACTACCTTCAAAACTTGTTTTGAGAAATATAATGTAAATGCCACCCATTTGAATGAATTATCAAGTTTTTCATAAAAACAAGTGCCTTGGGAACAAGCTTTTGAAAAATGGTTTTATGTTGTAATATGTGATTGCTATGGATTCATGCACTATTGTTTTATGATGATATATATATGTGTGTGTTGTGCATGATGAATGATATTGTATATAATGACTGTAACCGTGTGTGTGCACGAGGTGGAGAATGCACGTGCCGGTGATGGTGGTGGCATGAGAGATAGATGATGATAGTGCCCATGTGCACGATGTGGGGGGATGTACACAATAGCACTGATTGTGCACGATGTAGGGGGGTGCACATGATGGTGCTGGCTATGTGCATGATGTGGGGGGATGTACATGAGCCGGAAGTGATTATGATAATATTGATGTTTGTCTATGTAATTATGCATATCTAAATTTATGAAATGAAAGCTCATGAATGTGATATATGGTTGACATATATGTGAAATTTGACACATTGTACTTTGAGAATTTTCATGAGTTTTATGTTGATTTAGTTAGTTTAGCAGGATGGCTTTTTGTTGAGTGAGGGAAAATGTTTCTCTTGTTGCTCTGTTTTTGCTGCAGCGAAAGTCACACTCACTGTAGCGAGAAACTCTCGGGTTTAAAGACCTTTCACCAAAACTAGTTCTCGCTACAGCGAAAAACTTTCTATTTCTGAATAACAATTTCGCTGCAGCGAAATTCATTCTCGCTGCAGCGAAAAACTTTCTGTTTTGTCTCCTATCTTGTCTTGCTGCCCTATTTTTCACTTCTTTGCTACTATATTTGAGCATGGACTTCCAACATTTAGGACAAAATGAGTTAAGTTTAAAATGAGGGGTTTTTAATATGAATGGAACTAAATTGCATTGTTTTGAAACAAGTGCATCATGACTTTAAATTCTCCCTTGTTGTTGTTGCTTGTTCCCTTCCTTGTTCACTCACTGGGTTTATACTCACCATTTTCAAATTCATGTTTTCAGATCACGAGGCAGCCGGTAACTAGGACGAGGTGTCCTTGTAGACCTGTGTCCATCTTTTGGTAGCTGTCTCGGCATTCGGTATCGTATATTCATCCGAGTCACTCCGCTGGAAGTCGAGTGCTATTTTGTTTTGTATAGACGAACTTAATGTAAATTATTAGAATACATGTTGTAGACATTGTATGTAAATTTTTAAGGAGTAATGCTAGTACGAGTTGGCAATGTATATCACTATTTTGATTCAAAGTTATGAAATATAACTTAGTGATATTAGATGGAATTATAAGTAAGATAAATAATAGGCTTGCTTGGGTTTAGTGGATTACGTCCATTGGACCCTTGCGCCGGTCATGGTCCGAAATTTGGGTCATGACAATACGAGGGTACAGGGTGATACATCCACCAAAGCCATGACCTCAACCAATTAATTAGCAAAAATTATAATTACTCTAAGACTATTGTAGTGTTTCAACTTCGACAAGATTTTTAATTGTTTTTCAGGCCAAATTGGGTGAAGTGGTGAAGATGAAAGTTGTAGCTTTTTCTCTTAGCTTTCCAATAGTCAAGAATCATCTCATTTGGAGTTCTGTAGAGAAAGTTATGATCGAAATATCGAAACATGTACATTGGAGGTTTTCACCTTGAAATTGCTCTCCTTCTTCCATTAAAATTCTTCCTTCATTAAACACCTACAAAAGCATGAATAAATCAACAACTTATCTTAATCACATTAACACCAAATTAAGTATAAAATTAACTAAGATTAGGTTGACTAGCCTAAATTAATCAACTTAAATAATTTAACTAAAAATGACTAATTTCTATGCATTATCACAAGTACTAAGCTAAATTATTATCAAAATTAAGCCTAAATAACTCTATATCAGAGTTATTGCACCCTCAAACTTAAGATTTTGCTAGTCCTTGAGCAAGACATAGAAAAGAAACTAACTTACGAAAATCAATTTCAAATGATGAAAACAAAATAAATATAATTACTACTAGAGATAAAGTGTACCAACTCCGTGATTTCCCATAGTGTACCAACTCCATGATCTATCAATCATTAACTTAAGGAAAAATATAGGTATCATTCTGTGATACCCCGAACCCCCGTATAGTAGTCAACATAACCGTATCGATAAGACGAAGGGAAAATTGATGTGGATTTAAGTGTCAAAGAGCAGTGGTGGGTGAAAGGAATATTCTAAAGTAAAATATTTTGCACGCGAGGAAATAATAATATTTTTATTGAAGATGAATTAGCGAGATAAAAAGTGATTCAGAAGTGAATCGAGGCATAATAAGACATTTTGGGTTCTAAAGAGATATGTGAAAAATCTTGGAATAAAAGAATATTTTATTAATAAAATAATATTAAAATATTAATATTTTATTTGATGTCGCAATTACTCTTGAAGGAGGAGTATATGGTCCATCTAAGTGGGAGAGAAGAATAGTGAGGGAATTTCAGAGAAAAATGACGTTAGTGGGGCTTGCGTGTCTTTATTAAATAAAGCTAGCACGAGTGAATTATATTTAAATATTATGGTGATATCGCGTTAAAGTGAAAACTTTATATTTTGTTTGTACATATGTAAAGGAAGAAAAATATAAGGAAATTGTAATTAAAAGATTATTGGGAAGACTAAATTAAAAAAAAAAAAAAGGGAGAAACTTGGAGGCCAAAATGGTAATTTTTCCATGAGCTTGGTCAAAGCTTCCAAAGGAAGCTTTGGCTCTTTTCTTCCTTATCCATGGCTGATCCTTATCTTCTCCAAAAGGCATTTTCTTCTCCATCTTCTTCCTCCCACACCATTTTCCTTTCTTCACCATAAAAATCAAGTTTTTTCTTCTTCTTTCTTTTCTTTTCTTACTTCTCCATTCTCTTACCCCTTTATTCACCCAACCCACAACTCTCAACCTCATTTTTCATCTTAACTAAACCCTAAGAGAGAGAAAGGAAGAAAGAAGAAAGGAAAGAAAGAAAAGAAAAAAAGAAGAGAAAAGCTCGAATAAGGCTTGGCCTTGGAGGAGAAAAGAGAAAACTGAGAGGTTTTCCTCCCCACCCACACACCATTGTTGAGGTTGAAAAGACTTTGGTGGTTTGCCTTGTGGATTTCAAGGTAAGGAAGGTAGAAATTGATGTTTTGTTTGAAAGCATATAGTTTGAACCAATTATGATGTGAGGTTTTGTTTGTGGTAGCAAGGATCAATAAAGATCTAAGGAACCCGAGGCATGCGTGTGGAAGAATCTTGGAATGCGTGGTGATTTTGAGCTAGATTAAGTGGTGGGTAAGCATTGTAACCTCAAAATCACAAGTAGAAAAGAAAAATGAGATATGTATTGATTATTTGTTCTTGTGGCAGCATGTAAAAGTAAATTATGGTGCATGTGGACTTAGAAAATGCTTGATGGAAGTAAATTTATAGTTGCTACCATATGCTAGGTTATTGGTGCAAAAATGATGGTTGAACTTGATAAATATCCTTAGAAAAGATTAATATATGTGCTAAAGTCATAAATAAGTTGCCAGTATTTATAATCTAAAGAATTATGCAAGCAATGGTGACTGAGGATTTGAGGAGTTATTAAGTCGCATGTGGAATTCAAGGTAAATTGGAAGGTAAGCATGCAATGTGGGTATGCTATGTTATATTGGATTGGTTAGTTGAAAGTTTATAGATTGCTTGTTAGATTATTGTGAATGATAAGGGTGAAAAATGTGAATTTAGATTAAAGATTCATTGATTAAGGTGCTACCCATACATGTGTACAATTGAATATAAACACGGAAGTAGACATAATGAGAGAGGTTGACTATTGTGAGGGATTCTTGAAAATAAAGAGAACTAAGAATATAGTATATAGGGTAGCAAATATGAGCCGAATTGTGGTGACGTTCACTAAGTATATTAAGTTTAATTTGCTGCTAGGAAGTGTATAAGTGAGTAAAGATTACCATGGTGGTGTACTAGAGGAGGTGATGGGTGACTGGCAAGTAAAAGTAGCTAGAGACACACTCAATCAATGGCCAAGTAGCATTCCGCCACTATGAGGTGAGTAGGGGGTGTCTATTTTTAAAAGTTTCATAAATTATATAATGATATACGTGTAATAAACGTTGCCAGTTTTCTATAAACGCAATTGTGGATAGTATGAGTTATTAGTTTCGATAGGCGATTTCTAAATTGATTAGCAATTGGATTGTATTTGCAATTGTGGATAGCTTATGTTGGTAGAATGCTAGGCACTTGTGGATGCCATGTTTTTAAATGTTTTGTATATATATAAGCTGTATATGTAAAAGGTTTTAGAAATCGAGAAACAAGCTCTTTACCAAGGTTAATGTCAAAACGTGCCTTACTTGTCTTTATGATGTGCATTCATGAATAAGCTTTATGTTCACCACGCTTGATTTAATACTTAAACCTCATGCAAAGGTTTTACATTGTGAATTCTTACGAACAGATTTATAAAGTTGCCATGGTTTGTTTTTGAAATGGGTTGGTAATAAACTTTTAAAAACCCAAATTTGGTTATAAATGGTTTTGTCAAATTGAGAGATTCAAGAGTAGGTGTTGGTCCCAAATAAATGTGCTAAAGGGGGGTGAATAGCACTTTTTGGCTCTTGGCAAGATGAGAAACTAATTTAAAAAGCAATGAAAATAAAAAAAAAAGTAGATAATGTGCAGGAATTTAGAGTAGTTCAGTCCAAGACCTACATCCACTGCCTTGATTATTCAACCAAGGATTTTGCAAATCAATCCACTATAAAAGGTGAAATTCACAAACTTTCACCAAGCTTTACAATGGCTTTTACCAGGCTTAGCTAAAACCTTTCACAATAGTTTTTACCGGGATCAACTAATATTCAACACCTAACTTTTCAAGGCTAAGTTAGAACCTATACCCAATCAAGCAATTCTAGCTTGAATCAATCCCTTAGAGTTACTCTCTCACTCTAAGAATACAAGAAAATAAGTAAAAAGAGTGTACCTATGATCACAAGGTTGATCTAAGTGGTACAAATGAAGTGCAGATCACAATTACAAAGATGGGAGTTGAGTGCAGTCAATGAGCAATAGTTGTTTTTTGGTTTTTCAGCTCTTTGTTGTGTGTTCTTGGCAGCCTTCATCTTTATTTCTAGCCATTGGAACCCTCTTTTATACTTGGAAAATCAACTCTGATGTGAGTTAGACAGTTTTTTACCTTTGGGAACAGTTTGGTAGCAATTCTGGCCGTTAATCTGTCTTCTAGTGCATAATTCAAAATTTTCTAGCAGAATGCTCTTAGTTGACTAACCAATATCTTAGTCGACTAAGTCGTCTCTATCTTTTGGTCCCAATTTTAGGTAGTTCTAGTAGTGTGCACTTAGTCGACTAACTTATTCCTTGGTTGACTAAGTTGGTTCTGTTTCTCAATACTCTTCAGCCCGTCAACTTTTGATTTAAATCTTAGCTTACTAACTCTTCATTAATCGACTAAGAGGCTTCTGTCTTGTTTATCAATTGTGATTTCCTTATTTCTATGCTCTTTGATATGTGCATTTGAATTATTGATTAAATATTTGCATACAAATTTTGTCCTGCACACTTAATTAGAAATATTAGACACAAATGAAATGGGAATGTTTTATTATCATCAAAAACTAATGGAGCCATGTAAAGCTCGACTTTATAAAATATTAGCCATGTCATTCATGTGATTGACAGAATGCTTGCATTCTTAGAAAGCCCAGAAAAATCGTTAAAAGTCGGTAGTGTACCTAGTGGTGCAACTAAGTTGAATTAAGCCTTGAACTAGACCAAATAAAGATTTTAAGATGAAATTTAGAATTTTAAATTCCCAAAATGATTTAATATGGTGATTCAGAGTTCGAGAACCAATTTAGAGTCAAATTAGAATTTTCATGACTTAAGGGCAAAATAGTCATTTTGCTACTCGAGGTTAAGATGTGAGTGTTGGATGAAATTTTTGACTAAGTTGATCATTAGGAGTATAATTTGAGTTTGAGAAGTGAAGAATTTTAATTTCGACGTTTTTTTGAGGATAAGGGCAAAATAGTCATTTTGCCACCCCATGGGCAAAATTGTAATTTTACACCACCCAACACTTGTCCAACACATGAATTTCACCCATTATTATTATGGATAATTGAAGGATTTTATGTGGTGGAGAAAGAAAGCTTAATAGTTAAGTATTTAAAAATGGACCAATGGTAAGGTGACAAGTGTCAAGCTTTTATTTCTTTATTATTTTCCTTATAAATTAGCACAAAACTAGCCCATTTCTCTTCATTATAGTCGGCCTCACCAAAGAGAAGCAAGAAAAAGGAAGAACAAAACCCTAGGTGGAAAAATTCAAGGGAAAAGTGTGAAAATTCAAGGAAAAAAGTGAAAAAATGTAAGATTTTTCAATTTAAGCTTGAGATCTCTCTTTCTTAAGCATTTTTTCTTATTTTTCATGGTTGAATCACATGAAATCATGATGAATCCCTTGCTGGCTGAACACATAGAGGGAGGTTTTGATGCTTGATTTGGTTAGATTTCAATGTAATTTAGTGTTTTTAGTTAGTTAGTGATGTGCAGCATGAAAAGCCAATAAGAAAAATTCACTTCCTCCCATTACCCATCATTGGCTGAATTTTCCATGTAAAGTGTGTATGGTGGATTTGATTTTATTTCAAGTGAATTGGTTAGGAAATGATGAATTACGGTGAGAAAATCAAGTAGGAAAAATTGTAGTGTAATACACCCACCATGGTCGAAATTCCCAAGAGAAAATGTGAAGATGATTTTGCTAAATTTTATGCTATTTGACTTGTGTTTGATGGTTTGGAGAATTGGAAGAAAAATGGAGTTAATTGGAGTTGAATTGGACATATTGGCCAATTAATCGAGTGATAGATCAAATTATGCCAATATCGTTTTATTTAGGTACACAATTGAATTTGTGTAGAACACCGTGTTTAGACGATAATTCAAACAATTTGCATTCCATTTCATGCATCCATATAGTTTTATAACGGTTTAGCACCAATGTGGTAAATTGCTTGATTGTGCATTATGTCTAAGTGGTGAATCCTCCGATAAGGGCAAAGAAATTATACCCGAGGATCGATAGTCAGAGTAGTCTAAAAATTCAACTCTCGAAATAGTGAGTAACCTTATCATCATTCTAATTATCTAAAGTGCTCTTTTATTCGATTTTTGTGAATTTTATGGAAAATGTGATTAAATGAAATGATTTTATAAAATAGTCTTGAAATTCAATGATGGCTTTGAAAATAAAGTAATTGGAGACCATTTGATGTATTGTGAATTTATGGTTCTAATTGATTGGCTTATGGCAATATTAGCATGAATGGTTGAATTGGTATTTGTGTTGAAAATGTATAAATTGTTGTTTGCCTTGATAGGCTGGATAATGATAAAATTGTCATGTCATGCTGTTGAATTTTTATTGTATGGTGGGTTTAGCTTGCTGCAGTGGGCGGGTTTTGTGGACCAGCCTATTAGAGGGGCACGAAATCTAGTTATATACGTACCTCAGTCGAAGAGGCGCGTAGGGTATCTCCTGAGGTATGGTTAGAGTTCACGTCATGTCAAACCACCTCGTGATGATGAACTCCGCTTACGCCAAGGAACGGCTGTGTTTTTCAAGCTAAAAACATGTTTACGTGTATACGAAATTTGTAACAGCCTTGGCGGACTTGGTTAGATGCCTCGACCAAGGTATTCCCGAGAATGATTTTGGCAGGAGCCAAGCTTTTAAGATACTCATAAGCCATGTTGATTATTTAAATGAAATGAATATTTATGTTATGAAATACATATTGAGATGGAATATTTTAATCGTCTCCATTTACTCGACTTTAGATATTTTGGATGATGTTTGTTTACTCACTATGATTATATAATTTCACCACCCTCATTTCCACCCATTTCAAGCTCAGGATAGTTTGTAGATAGCTGATATCGTCGAAGGCTACAATTGGCTTTACTTCCTCAAAAATCGTAGGTTCACAACCTTCGTTCACTTTTGTCATTTGGGGGGCCCACGTGTCATTGTAAATTAAATTACATACCTTGATTATCTGTATTACAGTATGTATGAATTTATTTTACTTTTACACTATAAAAATTATTTACGGATATCTCTCTAAAAATTTTTTTCTAAGAAAATGGAATATTTTATTAAATACTTTTATTATATTCAAATAGTCATAATTTCACTTTAAATGAATGTTTTAGACATCTAAACTTATTTTTGATTATGAAATATGTGTTTTGCACTCGCATACTACATTATTAGCTGGTTTCGAAATTTTGAGAAAAAATGACCAAAATACCCCCGAGAGACGAAAATTATTTTTTTATTGTTTTGATTTGGAAATAGCTTATAATCTTTTAAAATATGATATTTGCAATTGCTGCTTACAAGGGAGGTGACAAAACTGATATTAAAGCTTTACGAGGTTTTGGTTGGCATTCCAGATAATGAATGTTTATCGGGACATCGCGACAGTTGTCACGGGCTCGAGGAGAGTACCGGGTCATGACAAGCCAACAGTAGGTTGAATGTCACATCAGAATACTGTGACCCTTGTGCACAAGTGAGCTTTATCTCGAGAACCTTTAGGTCACCGACAGGCTGTTAGAAGTGGTAGACCACGGTTTGTGATATATACATGGTAAAGCCACGGGTTAATATACGTGACTAGGCCACAAGTTGATATACGTGGTTGTGACCATATGATTTCTCCGATATCGGCCAACATCGTTGGGACTACCATGGTTGTGGGAATCTGGTGGAGGGGGGCCTCTCAAATGTTATTATGTGGAAGCGGGTCCATAGGTTGATTATTTATGATTACCTACTCGGGAGTGATATCTCTCTGGGTTTTCAAATACGTATTCTTTCGCATGGTGAGAAATACCAGTTTTTTGGCAACTCCCTTATTTATACGATGGCTTTGTGTTTGATACCTCAAGTATGAGTTTGTTCATATGATTGTGTATAAGCATTGACATTGCTTGATTTTACAAGAGCATGCGTGCTTATGTTAGTTTGATTTTGAGTAAAGAACATTAAATGATTTCGACAGTAGAAATATTTTAATTGCACTGGTTTTAATATATTACATGAAGTGGTTACTTTACATCACAATTCTTTGGTATTTATGTAAGGCACAAATGCTCCATTTGAGTTTAAATTGTTTTATATATTCATATGTTTTTAATATTCAAATTTTTTATCCTTGGCTTATTTCCCATCTACGCCCTGCTCACAGAGCCGATGATCACTGAGTCTATGATACTCACCCCCTTATTTTCCCCTTTGTTACAGATAAATGATCAGCTCGCGTGTATTGCCTCAGCATATTTTGACTCGTTGCGACGTAAGTAATGGCATCTCTTAGACTTCCACTCCGAGTCGCTCCGCTACATAGAGTTCATGTTTATGTAGGATGGTTGGTTGTATAAAAAAAATTAGTTTATCATAATTGTATCACCAAACAACCTTGATGTTGTGTATCGAATACTAAGTGTGATGTTTGAATGTATTTTAAAATTTGTTAGATTTGGAGATTGATATCTATTTACCGATATTAATTGAAATTTATTATTCGATTTAAGTAAATAATCATATTTATACAAGTCGGTAGAATTTTAAATAGTCGTCACAACGTGGACCGTTATAAGGAAATCTGAGTTGATTACTTTACGCATTAAAATGTTCGATTTAGTTAACAAGAATCTCAACTAAAGCTTGTTCGGGATTTGGCGGGTTTTCCCGCAAGTCTTGGACGCTGGTAATGATCAGGAATAGGGTTGTTATAGTGGCACTAATCCAGCTTGTGATTCCTATCTATAATGCTTTGATGCCATCCGTTGAGATTACTCCGGGTGATGCCCACATCGGGAGTTTACTGCGGTCGATGATCTGATCCTTCGTCCGTTGTTATGGCACCTGCATGATCTGTTCTCCACCTGTTGCTTCGGCACGTGTGTAATTTGTTTCTCCGTTAGCGACTTTTGCCTTGAGCGCGATCTGATTCTCCGCTGGTTGGCCACCATGTGTGATCTAACTGTGTCCAGGGTAGGACCACTCATTTGATTTCATTTGACTATGATGACATGCATTGAGTATGGCATGGTTTGATTTGAATATGAAATTATGGTGGCTGACTATGAATGATACTTGAGGTTGTGCTTAGCAACTAAGGTGTGCCTTTGAAGCTTAGTTTGATGGCAATGGCTTTAATGGTAAGCCTTGATTTGATATGATTTGATGTGAGGACACAAAATTTGTAAATTGTGGATATGACATGCAGTTGAGATGTGATCTGGCAAGACTTAACATGATGAGTTGTGCATGTAAGACATTAGGATGATCTTTGCACCTTGAGTTGGAAATGTTTAAATATGAATATATTATGGCTAGATGAGCCTAGATATAATATATATATATATATGAAATATTATGTTGTGATAGCATCCTTTCACTAAGTAGATGACTCACCCGTCTGTTGTACCATGTGCAGATAAGAGAAGTTATGGGATTATGTGGTAAGTATCGTCAATTGGACGGACACGTAATTCGCATCCGGTAGGGTTCCCTCCCCATGTGTCACTCCGCTGAATCTATGTGGGCCTTTCGCCTTCATGTCTGATTAGATGTAAAATGTGTCAGGCACGATGTGACATTTTAATTCTATAAAGGTTGTTATGTACAAACCCAATTTGATGGCCAATGTATGGCCTTATGTATAATTGTATGGATTGTGAGCCAGGGATAATGTAATATATTTGAATTGTTACAAATATTTTATTATTAACCCCTTGGCTATGTGTTATGTAATTTGAACTCTAAGCCTTACTCGGGTCTAGTGAGCTTGCCTGCTGGGCTCGTACACCGGTCACAGACCCTCGAATTTAGGCCATGACAGTTTTCATTCTCCAAATTTTTTAGAGTCCAATTCACCCTTCTTGGACATTGTTGTTACTTACCTATTGAGTTAATACTACTAACAAATACAAGTGTTCTCTAATCAATCCTTACTAGAAAGTTTGTCACTTTCAAGTTTTCTTCTTTAAGGTCAACTAGACCTCTTTTTAGGATCGACTAGGGCTATTTTCTTCAAGGATCTTGTGTATTTTGCCCTAAATTGATTGCCCTTTGCCATAAAATCGACGAATGAGGCTTTTCTTTATAAATTTGTGTGCAATTTGCCATAAGATCGACTGGTGAAGCTATAGGATCAATTAAAGCTTCTCAAGTTTTCAATATTTTCGTGTTTTCAACCTTAAGATCGATTGGTGCTTTGATTTCTTCAAGTTTCTCGACATTTCAGCATGTATAGTCAGCCGTATCTTCCTTGTAAGTGAATATTGAGCTGAGAGATGTTTGCTTTTTGTTTCTTCAAGTTGAAAACTCAATGTTAATTAAGTCTTTTAATGATAAGTCAAGTGATGATAAAGATGTATCAAGCTTACGTGGGCTTGGTGGATTACCTTTATCAGGTCCTCAAGCCAGTCATGGCTCGGGACGAGTCGTGACACTAAGCATACATACATGCTTATCTCATGTAATATGTAGAAACATCATCACATGCATATTATAAATCAATATACTTCATGTAATCCATACATATCTTATTGAAACGGTGGTTTGGTTTAACATATTTGAAAAGACTTGCCTTTCCTTGTTGAAAACTAATACATAATAGAATGTTTACGTATATATATCTATATATATATATATATATATATATATATATAAGTTTGTAAATTCTTTCAAAACATGGGATCAATAACAAACACATTTTCATTTATAAAGTGGTTATAGAAATCATATCAACCAAGTAACTTATCAAATCATGCTTTTAGTTTTATAGACCAAAATAGTTTAAAAGTGGTATATCCATTCATCTTTATGGAGCATACAAACCTTTCCTCAACTTTCAACGAGAACTCGACTTCTCCTAAGATGCTAACTTTTTCACTGTGCGTAGCAACATTTAAACGAGTATCAATAAGGTTTCTAACACCATAAAATCATATTCTAATCAAACCTTGAGTGAAAATCTTCAACCAATCTTTGTCTATTCCCTATTTAAATTTGTTGTTTATATTTCTAACTTTAGTTTAGTTGAAAAAAAATGAAAAGATGGCTAGGTCTTGAAATTTGAGCCTTATTTATAGTTTGAGGGTTGAAAATACAAGTTTATCCTTTATTTTTTGAAGTATGACACTAAAGTATTGATACCTTGGGTTTAAGTTATACTTTTGAAATAGAATGGTTCTATTTGGGGTTTTTCAACCAAAATCTAGATACTTGCTTTTCTAGATAGCATGTCTCGAGACCTCCTATAAAGTTTCAAGACTTTATTCATCCCATGAATCAAGTATCGATATTCCTTAGCCAAGTCTCAATACCTTGGCTCCAAAATGCTATTTAAAGCAAAAAAAATAAAGTCTTTTGGTCCCATTTGAATTTCAACTTTCCCAAAACTCAGTTGAAACCATTTAAAGTATATTCCTAAACCAAATAATGTTTAAAATCATTCACAAAATCTCTAAATCTTTACCTCAACAAGTTTAGTTAATACTCTTTATCTTTTAGTTGCAAGGTAGGATTCCACGATCTTCCAAGAAAGTAATGCTTTGGTTGACTTGATGGCTAACAAAGGTTTTTCTTTGGTTGAAGAATTCATTAGTTCTGATTTTCCTCTTGTTGGAGCTTGGAATTTGTTGATGAATGATGTTATGGCCGTCGGCCTCGCTTGTATGATTAAGCTGTAAAGTTTTGTTTTTCCTTTCAAAAACAATAAAATAATAGCATCAACCTCCCTTTTATCGGAAAATAATAAATGATAAAAAATACTAAAATAAGGAGGCCCAACTACTTATCTCCAGAATTACAGGATCACACACCCCGAAGAAATGCCACGTGGAGGCTCGAAAACTGGCTCAGGGCCCGTTTTTTTTAACGCCACTCATCAGCTTCCGCGCACCTTGATCAGTAACTCTCTCCAGTCCCTGCCGCCATAACCTTCTTTATACTCCTTCGCCAACCTAAACCATGTCCGTTTCTATACCCTCTCTACCCCATGCGCACGCTAGACCTTCCTTGCTTCCCATGTCTATCCTGCGCCGCCTCCCCCTCCCCCTCCACCCCTTAACCCTACGCCACCACCTCCCCCGCCGACGATTCGCCACTCTCGCTGCAGTTCGCCAAGACACCAGCGTCTGGACTCCAACCCCAATCTCATCAATCGAGCCCGCCGCCGAATCCCTCTTCCACGTTAGCATCGACGTGTCGGACTCTCCGGACCTAGCGTCCTCACATACTCTGCCTGGACAGTACCTCCAGCTGCGGCTGCCGGACGTGGATAAACCGTCGTTCCTGGCCATAGCATCTCCGCCGTCACTGGCGGCAGCTGGTGGAGTGTTCGAGTTTTTGGT
The DNA here is from genome assembly GCF_053813885.1 of Theobroma cacao. NCBI lineage: Eukaryota > Viridiplantae > Streptophyta > Magnoliopsida > Malvales > Malvaceae > Theobroma > Theobroma cacao. The sequence goes on along the minus strand of NC_142640.1, from coordinate 20,967,361 downwards.
GAAGAGCGTTGCAGGATCGACGGCGGAGCTTTTGTGCGGGTTGAAGAAAGGGGATGTGGTGGAGCTTAGTCAAGTGATAGGAAATGGCTTCAATGTTGATAAGATCGATCCGCCTGAGGATTATCCGACGGTTTTGATTTTCGCGACTGGGTCGGGAATCAGGTTAGGGTTTTTTGTTGGAGTACTTTAATAACCAATCTTTATGCGGTATTTGAATTAATTCAATTTAAAAATTGAAGCTCTATTGTTTTATCATGCTTTGTTTCTTGTAGAATTTGAACACTTCTCACATTTGAGATGCTAAATTAGGTGAAAATTTGTATGAACATTTTGCGCTCCAGGTTTTTTTCTTATTCTTACGTTGAATTTGAGCAAAGCCCTGGTCTTGCTCTTAAGGTAGTGAAAGATTTGTGGTAGTAGAATTCTCTGCACAGTAATTTTAGGACTGCTTAATGGTTCTGGAAGAACTTGTAAACTGTGCACTCTGAAGTTCAAAAATTTACTCTTTTCTCTTTTTGCACATAATGGTATATGTATCTTCATTTGGTACATGGTCTTACAAAATGTTGTTTGATGCTTTTAGGATGGAAAATTGACTACTAAGTACTCCATTTTGGGCTCATACTTTTTAATACACCAATTTGACATCATTTACAAAATACCCTGCCCTCACTATTTTGTATCTACTTCATGTTTGATATTGTTTTTTTAATTTTCTTTTTAGCGTAAACCAACTGTTTGAATCTTTATAGTCATTCATATTCAACAGCATGAAGATTGCATTGATGATACCATGATGCATGATTCTTTAATTCATCAACATTCATGTGTGTTTTAAAGGTTTTAAAGCTTTGAATGGTTAATATCTAGAGATGGATATAGTAATTGCCACTGATTTCTGCATTGGCATGCTCATGGGAATCGTTTATATGTATTGTTTTCTTGTTTGCAGTAATAGCTTTCCCTTTCGATATGACTAATGCACCCCTCCCCCAACCTACCTTTTTTTTTGTTATCTTATTAACTGCAGAACAATCATTTTCAAGTCCATTAAATCTCGCTTCTTGAGAACTGGAACAGAAATTGAAATATTTGTGTATTGTTTTATTATTGGCTGCTGTGATGCACAAAGGTGATCATTCTTTATTGTATTTCCTACTTTGGAAGAAGATCAGTTCCATCACCTTCTTTTTATTTCAACATCTTAAGCGTCTGGAAGAGTTCTGTTAGTAGGCACTTATTGGCATTTAAAAGGAAGAAAGAGTAGATCCTGTAAAGTGTGCATATGTGTTTGTTTTGTTGCTTCTATTTGTTCATATGTTTTTCTTTTTTACTATTTTGCTCGGTAAACTGATTTATTGATTGTAATAGATATCTCCGAATGGCAATACAGTTTGATATTGTTGACTATTTAAAAATCCTATTATTATACATTTCCTGCAGGCATTTCTTTGTAGCTTACTTGTTCTGTTTACTTTCTCTTGTCCAGTCCAATTCGATCTCTCATTGAGTCAGGATTTGGTGCTTATAAGAGATCTGATGTGAGGCTTTATTATGGGGCTAGAAACCTTAGGAGAATGGCTTACCAGGTCTGGTTCTTGATTGTCCACTTTGTTAGACTTTTCTATATTCTAGAATAAGCAAATCTTTTCTGCTTGATTTTGAAGGTCTTGTTTGTTCCTATTATAGGATAGGTTCAAAGATTGGGAATCTTCTGGTGTTAAGGTTGTGCCGGTACTATCACAGCCTGATAATAGTTGGACTGGCGAAAGTGGCTATGTACAGGTAGAGTGCTCTATTCACATGTTTTAATATTGTTTGATCCTGTGAGAATCGAATTATCACAACCTGCATTGACTTTTGCAGGCTGCCTTTGCTAGGGCCAAGCAAATTCGTAGCCCTAAGGGCACTGGTGCAGTGCTTTGTGGACAAAGACAAATGACCGAGGTTTGTTTCTCCTTCTTTTTAATTCAACGATTGTCACTGATTTCTTTGTTTAATCTTTCTGATTATCTCTGGAATTTTGGTGGATATCTATCACTTGGTTCTTGTCTGTTGTTATTTTCCTTGAGAAGCAATGTTTGGGATTATTGCAATAATTAACCATTGATACAAGCTTTCTCTTTTATTGAATAATAGGAAAAAGTTTTGCATGTTAATTAACTTTAGTGTGTGCTTCAAGTAATGGTGTAATCTCCTTAACCATTGACTTCTTCTGTTTTTGAGTGTATGATAGAATATGTATTGAAGTTTTTTGATCCTATGCCTTGAACAGTGAGATGTCTTCAGTTGAATCACTGAATTTGGAGTAAAACTGTCAAGTGTTCTAGATTATATTAGGCCTGTGGAAGAGCAACAATATGCTATAATTACAAACGTACATACTTTTTTGGCTGCAATGCAAACCTAGACATTGGTACAATTTTGGGTCGTGGTACAATTTGATACAACTATTGGATCGCTTATAATATTTGTTATATGTAATCCAATATTTTCCATTCTTTGTTAACATACCAAATTTCATGAAATAAAGTAGTTGTTTTTGGCTAATATGGAGCAAACGTCCATGGCCTTCTTTGTCAAGAAAAAAAAATTGTTTTGAATGGCAAGAAGAGATTTTACTATAAGTTTTAAGTTAGCCAATTTAAATCAACAAGATTATATGAAGATATAAATAAGCCCAATACCTTTTTTTTTGGGCTAGACTATAATAACTTGTTAAACCCAATTATGATGAATGTACAAAGCTCTTCTGGAATGGATTATGGGCCGGAAGATTTTGAACCCAAGGTGGAATAAACTGAAAGCCTTAATCTATTTGGCTTTGTTTTTGCTTCTTCTTCATGTAGCTGCAGCAGCATAACATAGTTCTGCTTGTTGAACTTGAAATCCTGCCCTCCCTCCTACCCGTGCCTATCTCTCTCTTTCTCTATGAAAAATAAGCTCATGATTGAACTTTTCGAATGCCATATTTTGAGCTAAGCGCTAACTCATATCAAGCAACGATCACATAACTTTCCTTTGCTCTGTTTTATGAATTGCTTTTGCAAAGATGCCTTGTCCAAATTTTTAGTGCCATGCTAGACACATAAATCGTATCCCTACTGTTTAGTACCCATTTTTAGGGATCTAGGTCGTGCATCAAGAGTTCCAAGAATGTAAAGGTATGGCAATCTAGATCCCAAAATCTGGTTCACAGTTCGAGGGGAGGTATTAATATTAGTAACTATGCACATAATGCTATGAAGCACAAATATGGCTTAACACTTTACCTGTTTGGTTTCATTTTCGTGTCCAACACTGATATGGTTTGATAGATAGCCAACACAAATGAAACACCTCAAAATATGTAAATAAATAAATCCGGCATGGGGTACGCATGCAACAATTTAGTGTGCACTCACCTTGGAGGTTTCAAATTCATCCCCATAGCAACCTGTTACCAATCATCCGCCCTCAATACAATTAGAAATAAGAACCAAGCAATGAAAAGAAAGTAGATTTAAATATTAAAGCTAATGGGGAGGGAACATGATAAAGGACGAAGGAGTTGAATTTGCAGAGGGAATTGGGAAGAGGAAGCAGGAATGAGTTCCATTTCCTCATTTACATTGGAGGTAGACATTGTTTTGATATTTGAGCTTTGATGGTTGACTCTTGATTTTGATTCTGAGGAGGCTTGACCTAGTAATTGGATTTTTTCTATTTATTATGGACATATGCCTAAGCAATGTTGGGCTTTCTGTATCCTATCAAAAGGTTGCCCTGCTTTAGAAAGTAAAATGTTCATGGATTTTTGTTAGCATAAAAAAAGCTACTTTTTAGGAAGCAGAGTTAACTGGATTGACTTTGTAAAATTTGTTAATGGTGAAAATATAACTAATTACATTGGAATGAAAAGATTCTATAGTTATTGATAAATGATTATATATCAGTTATCATGTTATTTAAGATACAATATGGAAAATTTGGGGGCCTTAGTTTGTGAGTTGAAAAGTATATTGAAAAATATATTTTAGTTGAATCAAAATGGCCTAATGTCCTTTATTCCTTGCTTCCTGTTTGCTTCAGCTGAATGTCTTGGATATATATATTTTTGCAACTCAACTTCTTTCCTTACGAACTTATTCTCTCTCTCTCTCTCTCTCTAATATGAGATGTCTCTCACGACTCACACCCTTTGGCCTCAGTTTCTCCAACATTCTTACTTTCATGTATAAGCAAGGTAATAAGCAGAGTTTTGTGGTGAAATTAATGAATTTGTTGTGGTTGATTTTTCTGCCAAACTCTGCAACATGTGTTCCCAATTTCTTCTATTATCTTCTCACTGCAACTGGCAATGGGAGTTGAGGCTGTATTTTTGGCTATAGTAAAGTCAGAGGTATGACTGACCAAATGGAAGTGGAAGATATAAATTTTTTAATGGGAGTTGAGGCTGTATTTTTGGCTCAAATATGTAGAATTTTGGTTGTTGGGTTTTTGTCTCTTAGGTTTCTTGGGTTATTAGTATTATTAGCCGATCAGTATTCTGTTTAAGGTAGGTGTTTCTAATAGAAGATCAGAGGAGCTTTTCTTTTTTTTGTTGCTGACAATAAATTGGGTTGAAGTTGTTAGTGATAGTCCTTGTAAAATTTGTAGGTGCTGTTTTTTCTAATAGTAGTTGTGTAATATTTTTGGGTTTATTAGTATTTATGGCTGATGGCTTTATAGGAGATTTGGAAGATAATAAGAGCAGGAAAAGTTCATGGCTCCCTCTGATTGTAAGGAGTCAAAAGGAATGAGAAAACGGTGTTGTATACATCTTAATTGTTGCGAGCTGATCAAGTAGCTGACATGTCTTGAAGGGGTTTTGTTGCTTGCTTCTTCCTTCAAAGTTTTGCAAAGGTGCTGTTTTTTCGAAGAGTAATTGAGTCTGATTTCTTTTTTTTGTTTTAAATTTCTTGGTTTGAGTCATCGTTGTTCAATTTAGATTGTATGGTGTATCAAAATCTTATTTTTTAGTATTAAGTAATATCATATCATATTGTATCGTAAGATACAATAAAAAATTTTCAAATTAATTATAAATATCATATATATATATATATGTAAAATAAAAAAAAATTTAAAAATGTTATAAATATTAATAGAATTGAAGATTATATGGCATAAATTGAAAAGATAACTTTTTTTATTTAACTCTCAACATGTTATTTAATAATATATATTTTTAAATAAGAAATGTATTTTTCATGTTAATTTATTAATTAAAAATTAAAATGATTTAACATTTTGAAGTCAAAACGGGAAAACAAATTTTTTAGTATCCTTTTTAAATCTCAATGACTGAAACCCATAAAAAGTAGTTTTCCATGTTTCAATCTAAAAACCATAAATACATAAATGGGTTTTGGAGTAATTGAATAGGATAAAACTTATAAAAAGTGTATTGTATACGTATTGCATATTGTGCAATATACTTTTGATTTGTATTATTTTTCATTATTATCGTTACATATCGTATGATATGTATCATATTTTGTACGATATTAATAACTATGGTTTGAGTTGATTAGTATGTGTGTTTTGGTGGGTGATAGGCTGATGAGAAAGGAGAAAATTGGGTTTGAGTGTGTTTTTTTATAGTAGAATTAGAAGATCATAGAGAGTGAAAGATCTTGGCTCCCTCTAAATTCCAAGGATTCAAAGGGATGAGAAAACCAGGTTGTATTGTATTAACTGCTGAGAGCCGATCAAGTAGCTGACACATGTTTTGGAGGGGATGTTGCTCGCATCCTCCTTTAATTTTTTGTATGGATTTGTGAATATGGGGCCTAAGCTTTTGCATTCTTCAGTTACTTCGAGCTTCTGATTGAAATGAAATCTTATATGTTAAACAAATGCATGGCTGAGATGCAACTGATTGAGAAGATAAATGCTTGATCTCCATGGAATGAATGACTAGGTTTTTGGATGTTGGTAGACATTAGAAGCTTACAGTAGATTGTTAGGACTTAGCATATCCTAGGATATGGCAATAGTCGCCGTAGTGAATTTACCAATGGGGAGTAAACAACAGCAGAAAACTGTTTTATATTATTATTATTTATTATTTTGTGCTTGGGTGGTAAATTTGCATTTTAACTGTGTTGGGGAGTTAGACATGACATGTAAGCTGAATGTTGCTAAATCAGGGCATGAGTAACAAATGTTGCTGAGCTGATTTTGCAGGAAGTTACTTCAATACTTGTAGCGGATGGAGTTTCGAGTGAGAAGATTCTAAAGAACTTTTGATGAAATTCAAACGGGATTCATGGTGTTGTATCATTGTTGAGGGACATCTGATGATTATTCTTTTCCTATTATTGCTAAAAACGAAGCATGCTTGGCTAATAAGGTCAATTTTGGGAATTCGTCCAGGTGTGCTGGCGTAGCACAGTTCAAATTGTATGCTGGCGTTTGTAACCTGATATTCTGACCTAGCAATGCCGAAAGAGGCTAGCAGCCACTAACATTACTTTGATTTCCTTTTTCTTTCTTCTTTTTCTTGGAAAAGGTGACTCAAATGGTGGGAAAAATAATAGACCACCAATATTGTTGACTTTTAACACTGTTTGGCTAGAGAAGGAAAAAGGTAGACAGAAACATTTCTTTTGTTTGGTTGAAAGAAAAAATAGAGAGCAAGTGTAAAAAGTTTTTAATACCCTTTAGATTTTCATCTCTTGCACCAAATGTATAAAGTGGAAAAACGAATATCTCCATCTATCATGCATTTCTCTCTTTCCCGTCATTTGCTGTCGTAGCTGGGGCATGGACAAAAGTATTAGTTCCCTGGGTTTGCGCAAAAGGATAAATCTGTTTAAAATTAATTGAATAAATGATAAATTAAACATACCTGTAGGATATAAAGAAAACTGTAAGTGCACAGTAGACGAAAGAAAAAACCGAGTTTGATTCAGGTCTAAAGACCAATAGAAAGAGTTTTGTCGTCTGCCGTGCTTAGTAATTAGGATTCCATTGGGTAAAATACAAATACGCTGAAATTTGGTTGAACACATTTTTTTTTGAAAAAGTATGTGTTAATTATTAAGTTAATTTTAAGGATAAGGACAAGTATGTCCATTATTATTATTCTTTTCCATATAATATTTTATGCTTTATTTTGTTTTTCTTTTCTCTTTTCCTTTTCCCATTGTTCTTGTTTTCAGTTGCAAAATTGTGAGATTTAAGTAGTTATAAATATGTTTGAAAGATCTAATTAGTTGTAAGATAATTTTTACTTACTATCAAATTGAATTTTAATTAGGTTAAACTATTATTAAACTATGTATTAATAATTGTTGGGAGTCTATGTTGGTTTCTACAAATACAAAATTTAGTCAGGATTTACCACAGGAAAATTATAAATCAAGATAAGGATATCTCAAAAAGTAATTCAAGTGCCTTACCTTCAAAGGGATTCATGCTTCTTGTTGCTAATTAATTCTAATGATCAACTAAGTAGCAGCCCTTAGCTATGGACTTAAATTCATTAGACCCAATTCATAGTTCAAGAAGACTTATATATAAAACCCAAAAGAATAATATGTGTGGGATTCTTATAGATCTCTCTACAGCTATGGGACCAGGACTATGTTATCTCATGACTAATATTTTACTTAAAATTTCGTTTAGTCTAATATTATCATTTAATTTTCCTAAATTAATTAAGAAACCTTATTTACCCATTCATTGTAATAATGTCTATCAACACATTGCAACTAACCTTCGTAGAGAAAAGAATTATCAATGAAGTCCCTTTTATTATGATCTTTACTAATTAGTACTTTCACCATACGATATTCCTCATGAGCTCTATGGATAAGTAATTTGCATTGCCACATCCAACCCATGTAATTCCGATTCATGATTTTCATTCTTGCTATACTTTGACAAATATTTTTCTTCAACAAAATACTTATATATAGCATTAATATAAATAATATCATTATAAAACACATTTTTTGAAAATACACCAACCAAATTTCTTGAGTCTAACAATCTTATGAAAGTCACTTGAATATCTTTCTCAATAGAGAATGATGAATCATTTATTGAGCATTCGATAATTTATTTAGCATGCACATAACCTAATGTACCAAGCTATAGCCTTTAAATTTTGCATCACTTGTTGACATTAAAGTCATTTAGATACTAAATATAATATATTGACCTCTCAAGTCTAAGGACAATTAATAAATTTTAAGAAAGCTCTTTTTAATTATTCACAACGACAAGCTTATAAGGTGCTCTTTAATTAAATCTTCTATGTATCTCATACACTACACTCACTTGTTTGCTTTAAGGTCATTACCTTAATGGTGGAGTTAAAAAATTCTATCTTTTTGATAGAGACATAACAAGTGTAGGCTTTAAACAATTTGTCACCTTTAGCCTATAACAATTTTGGAAAACAAAGAATTAAAGAACTATAACTCCTCACTTAAAAGTTAATCAACTACTAGCATAATTTTTCTACAATGTTACCAAATAATTTATGATTATATCATATATGTCCTAAATAAATAAACACCCATTAAAATATAATATATGAAATCAATAATTGATGTAACAATTTATTTATTTAATAAATAAATAATAAAATTGGTTTTTAAGGATGTAAGTCTAACAATATCCCACTTGCACTTAAAACCAATCATACACATATTTTACACCAATTGATTCTAGGTGCTTTTCAAACACCTTTTGTGACAAAGATTTAGTTAATGGATTAGCTATATTTTAAGCTAAAGCAATCTTTGTTATTATAACATCCTCTCTATGTATAGTATCACAAATCAAATGGAATCTGCACTATATGTATTTTGTTTTTTGATGAGGTCTTGGCTCCACAACCTGTACTACTGCTCCAATATTATCACAATAAAGAGTAATGAGAGAATTTCTAGAGAGAAGAATCTACACTCTTGTATGAATTTTTGAATCCACACAACTTCCTTTGTAGCTTCACTCGCAGCAACATACTCTACTTCAGTGATGGAATCCACAATAGTAACTTGCTTGCAATTTTTCAAGTTATTGCTCCTTTACCGAAAGTGAAAACAAACCGATCTTGATTTTCTGTCATCCACATCTGATTAAAAATCTGAATTCATATAACTTGTTACAACTAAATCTTTTCCACCAAACACTAAACAATAATGCTTACTTTGATTCAAGTATTTCAATATGTGTTTCACTATTGACCTATGTACAGGATATGGATTAGATTGGTATCTACTCATAACACCGACTATATAACAAATATCCACCTTAGTACATATGGTGACATACATGAGACTTCATACTACTAATACATAAGGATAGTTTCTCTTATTCTCTTTTTCTTCTTGTTATTTAGGAGATATTCTCTTAGGGAGATAAATTCCATGTCTAAAGGGTAAAAACCTTTTCTTGGAATTTTGCAAGCTAAACTTAGTCAATATCTTGTCATTGTAGTTTGCTTAAGGCAATCCCAATTGTCGTTTCCTTTTGTCTCAAAACAACTTGATCCTAAATATATAGGATACTTCACCAAGATCTTTATAAAGAAGTGCATAAATAACCAAATCTTTGTTGATGACTCACTAATGCCCTGCAACATTCATGGACTTAACGAATTAGGTTTTCATATCACACTTAGATAAGTTTTGTGAAACTCCAACCTTACGTTAAGTGACATTGTTTAAATTTAAGTGAATGGATTATGCTTTAATATAATTTGGATGTTGGATGAGTTTTTTCAACTATATTGTTATGAGTTCTCTCTATTATTGTGTTGATTTGATGTGAGCTTGATGGATAAAGGAATGGTAGGAAAAGGAAACCAAAGAAACGTATTTTTGCAAAGTAAGGCATGTAGGGTCAATCTTGTTGGTCCTAATAGAGTGCTAGAGGGGGGGGGGGGGGGGGTGAATAACACTTCATAACAAATCTGAAGGAAACTCTTCAGGTAGAAAACTTTTGAAAGATTATGAAAAGGAGAGTTTAAAACTTGTTAAGGCAAAAAGATACCAAGTAAAGAGAAGGTAAAGAGAAATGGATAAAACAAAAATATTTATAATGGTTTGGTCCCCTTAACCTACATCTATTATCTTGATCTTCCAATCAAGGATTTTCCCCCTAACTTCATTAAACTAGTGGAATTGACAGCTTCCACCAAGCTTTTACAAGGTGAGCTTTTAACCCAAGCTCAAAACCTTTATAAGATTCCCCAAGCTTTCCTAAGCTTAGTCTACCTCATAAAGTGTCTTTCACACTCTAAGTAAAAAAGAATACAGTGAAAATGCAGTGCAATTGATCATCTAGCTGATCTAAAATGTACAAAGTTAAGCTTAAAGCTCTTTTACAAAGATAAGAGTGAAACACACTTGAAAAGAGAACTTTTGGACACTTCGTGACACAGCCCAAATACTGGGCCATGATTGGTGCATGGGCCTAATGGGCATAGCCCACTAAGCCCAAGTAAGCCTTTTTGTGCAAACCCGATCATCATTCCCAACCATCATTTTTAAAACCACATATTGAAATTCTGAACTAAAAATATTTCAGTAATATTCTATAGTGACCCAAAACTCACAATTTTATTATGTCAAAATAATGTCACCCATTTGAAACTCATAGTGGCATCAATAATCAAATATACATAATTGACTTATAATATGGATCATAGCGGATTACATTATATATACGCGTTCATAGGTAACAGACCCTTGACCGTCAGCGAAGTGACCGTGGGTGAAGGTACAGCTATTGAGATGCCATAGTACCTACCAAGAAGGTGAGCATATGTGGACAACTCAATCTAGGTCCCAACTGCTTCCAAATCTAAAAACATGAAGTTTAAAAACGTGAGTATAAAACTCAGTGAGTGAACATAAGAAGGGAAAAACCAATCGATTTAATTTGGAAATCATTATGCACTTGTTTCAAAAACAATGCAATTGATTTAATTTCTTACTAAAAAACCCCTCATTTCAAACTTTGATCAATAACCTCATAGTTTTGCAAAAACCCATGATCAATCCATGAAGTTAAATGGGTGAAAAATAGGTCAAAATCAAGCAAGGTAGCAAGCATGGCAGGAAGTTTCTCGCTGCAGCGAGAAATAGTCTCAGTTTGCATATATTTCAATTTTTCTATCATATCTCCCAATAAAGAAGTTCAATTAACCTGATTTTTAAACCATTAGAAATATAAGAGGCAGGTCTACAACTTTGATGTTTACCACTTTTCCCATTTAGGATGAGAATGTGGTCAAAATCTTTGTCGAAGTGAAAGCACTGCACTAGAACCTGAGAGTTTCTTGCTATAGTGAGATTTATTCTCGCTGCAGCGAGAACCAGGCCAGTGTGACCCCCAAAACCCGAGAGTTTCTCGCTGCAGCAAAAATGAATCTCGCTGCAGCGAGAAATAGAGCATTTTAATTGAAATAGGTCTTGTTACATTCTCGTTGCAGCGAGAAACAGAGCATTTTAATTGAAATGGGTCTTGTTACATCAAAAGTCATTTTCTTGTTGAAATGAAAAGCAATTTGAGAGCAATTAACAATGCCAACTTGCATCACAATCACAAATATTTTCATAACTTTCTATAACACACACATATATATACATATGCATTCATCATCATGTGTGCACTCCTTACTCGTACATTTCAACATCATCATGTGTGCACTCCCTACTCGCACACTCTAACATCATCATGTGTGCACTCCCTACTTGCACACTTCAACATCCTCACACAACATTATTCATCAATGCACAATGTATATTCATATACATACATACCAACATAATATAGGAGCACATGGATTCATCCTTTTACACATTTCACATTTCACAACATCAAAGCATTTTATCAAGGGCTTGTTCCTCAGCACACATTTTTAAGCAAAGGTTGGATAAAATCATTCAAATGTTTCATCTAAATACATTTACATCTTCCAAAGCAAATTTTGAAATGCAAGTTCACTCACCGGTCTGGTTAATTCTTTTGCTTGACTCTAACCTCAACTAATACTCCAAATGGACATGTGAGGCCTTGTTGGAACCTATACACACACAACATCACAACCAACCCAAATTGGCATTAATATAATTCAAAAGCTCTTTCCTAATCAAGTTCCACTAGTTATTCCTAACTAGCTTCCAATTACCATTAAATGGCTAGTTATTCACACTACTCTAGTCACCTTAAGAGTGAATAAACAACCTCAATGATAAAACACTCACAAACCCCATTGTTAGCCATTATCAACAACTAAAGAAATTTAACCTTAACTTATACTCACCCTGATGGTCTTGTAGTTGAATTCTCTTTCAAAATTCTTCAAGCTAACAAGGAAAATCACTCTCTCTCTCTCTACATGTCCAGCTAGTGAGAGGAAGATGGAAGTAAGACTTTTTAAGGGTTTTAAGGTGAGAGAGTGAAAGAGCACAAAAGGTTCTATGAAAAAGTGCTCAAAAGCATGAAATTGAAGCTAGAGAGAGAAAGTTATGGAAGCTTTAAGGGAGGCTCCCATGGAGATGAAGAAACGTGAGAGGGGAAAGGAAGAAGAAATGGTTGGAAGCTGTTGGAAATTGTTGGAGCTTTAGATATTTATATCTAAAGTTTATCCATTTCTCACTTAAATTACCAAAATGCCCTAAACATGGTGACTTTGTCTTCTTCTCATCCTTTGTGCAACCTTTTACTCTTTTGACACTAGGGCAAGGTCCATAATAGTCTAGAAATACTCGAGTTCATGAAAACATAAAAATTCATACTCGAGATGCAAAATGACAATTTTACCCCTATTATGGAAATTATTATTATTTTTATCTTATTCATTTATTTACCATCATAAACATCATTTATTCATTCCTTAGGCCTATTTAGACCTTAATAGCATCAAACAAACCCCACTCGTAGAAGCTCACTAAGAGAAATTATGAAATTACCCCTGGTCCACATTATCGAGTCTACTTCTAGTTATGTGTCTATAAAGATAGAGATTTTACAGGTTCACTTTTGAATTACCCTTTTTAACTCAGTAATTAACCTTAATTGACATATGTAAACTTTATTAGCCATCGTATCAAAATACGGGGTACTACACTTCGTAGCTCTAATCATGCTCTTACGTGGTTTTCTCTTACATTTATGACCGTTTGAAGCCTCTTTTATAGCTGGAGGGTGAATTCTAGCCATTAAAGACGTTTAGAAGGAATTTGCCTATTATTTTGTCTTTTAGCAACTTTTTAATTTGGTCAACTAGCCTATTTAACCGCGTAAAGTGAGCTTTAATCGATTAAAGTCTTTTTGCTTGTCTCATTATTCTTCATGGATTAATCAATTAATCTTGGCTTTAATAGATTAAAACCTCTTTGCTTCCTCTTTATTGAGTAAAGTCTTTTTAAATTCAAAATTTTTCAATTAGCACCTTTCAATGGTCATATTGAATTTCAATTTACACTTTAAAGCTCTGACATACCTTCTATTTGAATTTTAATTAATTAAACCCTATGGTTCATCAATTAATCATGTTTTAATATCTTTTCCAATACCTCTTTAATCTATTAAACCTTATATTAATCAATTAAACTTGTTCCTACACTCTCAATGTATCTTCAAGTGTCACTGTAATTGGTTAAACCTTGTGTTAATTGATTAAATTCTTCGTTGAACTTCTAAATCCTTTCTTCTGGGCTTGATTGATTGATTAAACTAATATGTTAGTTGATTAAACCTTTGAAAATGTCCTCTAACTTGCTTTAATCTATTTCTTGAGACTTAAAACATATTGTTAAATTACAACTTTACTCCTACACACTTAAGTAACATAGTTAAACTTAAAGAATGAGGAATGTTTTGTTGTTATAAAAAACATAAGGAGTCAACAATCTCCCCCTGTTTTTGATGATGACAAAGCACCCCTAGATTTAAGAGTGCAATGTCTTTAAAACTATGTTAAGTAGTTAGATATTTCAAGAGCGAATGCATGAGAGTTTTTAACATGAATAATTTAAATGCAAAACTCATTCAAGCAATCTTGACTATTTTTGTCATTTTAAAACTATAACAATTTAAAACTAATAAAGCTAACAATCTCCCCCTTTTTGATATGATAAAAACTTTGAGCAAATGTGTTGGGTTTTATGCAGCATAGAAGAGATCATACATAACAGTTATGTTATATGCAACAGAAAAAAAAATCTAAATAGAATCCCATGCTGCCACCCATGGATCACCTTAGTGGTTTTAATACAAACAAAAACATTAGTAGGATGCATATTGATGCACTACTCATATAAATGAGTATATTAAATGATCCAACGTGAATGATTGGATAATAATCTCTATTCAATGGAATAAATTCAAAGTAGTTGAATACATTGAATAAGATAAACATATTTTGTGCACATCATAAGGTTAGTGGGAATAAGATAAATTACTCATTAAAAGTGTATAAGATTCATTTGCCAGTCTAAGGAAAAAAATGAAATAGGACTAAACATTTAGAGCCTAAAAAAAGACTCAACAAAAGAATTTAGGATGACATGTTAAAGGAATTTATCATAGAGAAAATCTTAACATGTTAAAAGACTAAATAATCATGATTGACCTGTTATATTCGAATGGTTCCAAAACAAGAGATAACTATACGATTATATCTATAATCAGATATAAGCCTTTTGTTTAGGCTACAAAAGGAAAGATATTTGGATAATTGGTTTAATAAACCAATAAATGATTCCGATTTGTTAAAGTAACAACAAGAGCCATAATAATGAAATCAAGGTCTTGTTGTGATCTAAATTAATATTTCAATTATGACAATAAAGATTGTCAAACATATAAATTAACATATCCCTAAATATTGCAATCTAAGTTGTCTTAGTAAAGACACAGTTGCTAAGCGAAAGAGTTCAATATTGGATACATTAGCAATTAACTTAAGTGCAAGTGGGAGATTGTTCGTATATGCCCTTGAGCTAATTGGATTGATCAAGGAATATATATTGTCATTTAATGCATATTTAATCACATAACTATATGTGATAGAGGTTTTCCTTCATGTTAGTGCAATAATAAGGAGTTACTAAGTACTAATTGAATGAAGCCATGGAAATAAAGGCCTTACAAGGGAATTGTAAATTTGTTACAATTATGAGATCATTATGCATCAAAGCCATGTTCCTAAAATTGTTCTTGGTCATTGTATTGTCAATTGACAATGCTCAAAGATTGGTACATGTTAAGCTACCTTAGGAAATAAGCAATTGATCTCATAGATAGAAGCATATGGGATACTTGAGGATAACATGTAGGTGTTTGTTAAAGAGCAAATTCACTAAACATGACTCGTTATGAAAACTTCATTTGGTATTTCACTCAAGTGTCTATGGAATATGTTCTCATGTAATAGTCGTGCAACTAGTCCTCAAACTTGAGATATCTAGTAATCTTGTATGGAGAATGACATACTTTGATTTCACCCTTACGGGCCTGGAAGTGACTAGATTCTTAAACAGGGTGTTTTTGGGTATGCCATAAAGCATGCAAAGATGGATGAGTGGTAAAGAGAGGATTCATCATCCCAAGTGATATGAGGGGATGTATCTCACTTGTTTTCAATTCTAGATTAACTTGTATATAGTCTTTGGCCAACGTATGATGAATTTGAGGAAATTTAGTTTCCTATTTATAAGGTTAGTCATAAATTATGAGAACAAATATGGAATGTCATAAGTAGACACTAAGCCATGCTTTATGACACATTTGAGATATTTGATGAAAAGAACGTATTGCACTAAGAGGCTTATCATTGAAGGGCTTGTCAAAATTTTTAATTGACTCTCTAACATTTGGGTGATCATGATGTCACGACCCGGTACTCTCCTCGAGCCCGTGACAACCGCCATGATGTCCCGATAGACATTCATTACCCAAAATGCCAACCGAAACCCCGCAAGGCTTTAATATCAGTTTTCTCACCTCCCTTGCGAGCAACAGTTGCTAATATCATATTTTAAAAGATTATAAGCTATTTCCAAACCAAAATAATAAAAAAATAATTTTTGTCTCATAAGGGTATTTTGGTCATTTTTCTTCAAAAATTTCGAAACCATCTAAAAATGTAGTATATGAGTGAAAGATACATATTTCATAACAAAAAATAAGTTTAGATGTCAAAAACATTCATTTAAAGTGAAATGATAGCTATTAGAATAAAATAAAAATATTAAATAAAATATTCTATTTTCTTATGAAACAATATTTTTAGAGATATCCGTAAATAATTTTGTAGCATAAAAGCAAAATAAATTCGTACATACAGTAACACAGTGAGCCAAAGTGTGTAATTTAATTTACAATGACACGTGGGCCCCCCCGAATGACCAAAAGTAATGAAGGCTGCGAACCTACGATTTTTTAGGATACAAATCCAACTGTAGCCCTCGACGAAATCAGCTATCTACAGACTAACCTGAGCTTGAAATGAGTGGAAAGGAGGGTGGTGAGTTTATATAAACTCAGTGAGTAAACAAACATCATCTAAAATATCTAAAGTCAAGTAAATGGAGACAACTTAAAATAGTTCATCGTACTATGATTCATAACGTTTCAAACTCATTTCAACTAAACAAAACAAATTCATTTCACTCAAATAATCAACATGGCTTATGAGTTTCTTAAAAATTTGGCTCGTGCCAAAACTCATTCTCAGGGATACCTTGGTCGAGGCCTCTAACTGAGTCCGCCAAGGCTATTAAAGAAAAGTTCATATACACATAAAACGCATTTTTACGTTTAAAAGCATAGCCGTTCCTTGGCATTGGCTGAGTTCACCCTCACGTGGTGGTTTAACGTGTAGTGAACTCTAAAGCTTGACCTCAGGAGATACCCTCTACGCCTCTCGTACCGAGATAAAATATAACTGGGTTTACCGTGCCCCTCTCTAATAGGCTAGTCCACGGAAACCCACCACTGCAGTGACTAATCAATATCCCACGAAATCAATAAAAGTTTCGACAGAATGACACGATAATTATATTACTACCCAGTCTGTTAAGGCAAAACAAACAGTTCATACAATTTCAACACAATTTCTAATTCAGCCATTCAAACCATAAATTTACAACACAATCAAACCATAAATTTACAACACAATCAAACAATCTCCAATTGCTCAATTTCTAAAATCATCATTCAATTTCAAAATGATTTATAAAACTCATTTAATTTAATCAAATTTTACTTATAAAACATAAGGATTTACCATTTAAACTCATTTTTCTATAAAATCACAAAAACGAATAAAAACTACTTTAGATAATTAAGATGATAATAAGGTTACTCATGATATCGGGAGTTCGAAATACTCTTACTCTTGGTCCTCTGGCACAATGTCTTTACCCTTGTTAGAAGACTCACCACCTATACACAATACATAACAAATAATTCAATATATTATGTCATGTCATTATAAATCTATTTCAGGCTCTATATGAATGCATGAGGTCCCTCGGATAGTCACTTAAAGACGGTGTTACACGTTGGTTCAATTGTGATAGGAATGGATCGATTTTCGACCTAATTCGAACTTTCCACCTTTGATTTAACCAAAACATCCAAATTGACTCCAATTATATTCATCACACTTCCAATGACCCAAAATACACCAAAGTGCCTCAATGAGCTTGACTTTCTCATTGTTATTCAACTTATTTACTAAAAGAACTATACTTTAAAATTACCATTTTCGATTTTCATCACCACCATTCATTAAATTCTAACTAAATAACACAAGATATCACAAGAATCATCATCACTAGGTTCCTTATGAAATTCGGCCATGGTGGGTGCATAAACACTATGGTTTTTCATACTTGATTTTTTTTATACCATAAATCATTAGTTCCTAACCAAATCACTTGAAATAAAATCAAATCCACCATCAACATACCATAAGGAAGATTCGGCCAATGAGGGTGATGGAAGAACATGAATTTTTCTTGTTTGCTTTTCATGCTACACATCACCAACCAACTAAAAACACTAGAATAACAAGTGTTCTAACTAAATTCATCATCAAATCTTCTCTCCCTAGGTTCGGCCAACAAGGGATCTATCATGAAATCATGAATTTCAACCATGGAAAATGAGAAAGAATGCTTAGGAAAGATAGATCTCAAGATAAAATTGAAATATCTTACCTTTTGTCACTTGATTCCTTGAAATTCCAAAATTTTCTCTTGAATTTTTCTAACTAGGGTTTTGCTCTTTCTTTCTTTCCTCTTTTTCTTGGTGAGGCCGAACATATGGGAGTGAAATGGGAGAGTCATGTGCAGATTTTTAATGTAAATTATAAAGAAATGAAAGCTTGCCACTTGTCACCATTCCATTGGTCCATGTTTAACACTTAACAACGAAGCTTTCTTTCACCACCACATAAAATATCTCAATTATCCATAACATAAAATGTTAATGGATGAAATCCTTAGGAATGACAAGTGTTGAGTGGTGTAAAATTCCAATTTGGCCCTTGGGTGGCAAAATGACCATTTTGACCCTACGTCATAAAAATTCCAATTTGACTCCAAATCAATCCTCGAACTTCGAATCACCATATTAAGTCATTCTGGGTTTTTAAAATTCTCAATTTCATCTTAAAATCTCTATTTCGACTTGTTCGAGGCTTAATTCAACTTAATCGTACAATTAGGTACAACATCGTCTTTTAACGATTTCTAAGACATTCAAGTATGCAGACATTCTATCAAGTACCTATACAATATGGCAAATATATTATACAGCTGGGCTTGACACATGATGTGTTGCTAGATACTGTTCATAATTTATAAATATAAATCAATTATCAGATTGATATTTGATTATGATTTATATTTATTGCCAACATGTCAGAAGCCTAATGGGTTACACACATTAAGTGATATGATTGAGACTAAATAAGGATAATCAATTAAGTTGGACTTAATTGAAATAAACCAAAATTAAGTGAGAAAATTAATTAAGTTCACAAGGACTTAATTGACTAAAATTACAAATGTTGTATCTAGGGTTACAGCTTAGTTTGGCTATTTAAATATGTTATGTTAGCCAACTAAAATTATGATGAAGAAAAAAAAAAGCCTTCAGCCTCTTATTAGCCATTTCATAAAAATAAGAAAGGGAAAATAATTTTCTCTATTTGATAGAAATAAGATTCGGCAAGAACTTTTGGTCTTTTTGTTTTAGAAACAAAACTTGCTAGCACAAGTAAAATCATACTTTTGAGAAGGTCTTATTCGATCATTGTGTGGATTATTGTTGGAGGCCAAACACTTGGGTGGCTGAAGATTTGACAAATTTTAAAGGTGAAGAAGTAAAGATTTCGACTACAGGATTTCACATAGTCTTATTCACTTTTAGGTTACTTGCTTCATCACAAGTGTTTTTGGATTTAATTGGCTCTTGATTACGATATCTAGAGCAAGTTATGTAATACTCAAACATATGAATGTTCATAATTAATTTGAAAATTACATGAAAACCACAAAAATTGATCTTGTGAGATTCGACTATTTCTTTGATTAAATGCATGCTTTATTTTTCTACTGCATTATTTTTTTAATTTCATAATTAATTTCATGTTTGAGCATGAGGTCAAATCCTAGCACCTACCATATCTCAAAACATCATATCTGCATTATACTTGGCACTATATGATTATTTTGATTTTAGCATTAAGTGCAATTGTTGTTCTTTCTCCAAGGGAGAGATGTACTATGGTGTGGGGACACATTTAAACGGTTTTTATATCCTTGATCCAAATGGACCTATACTCAACATAGAAGTCAAGGAAACAAAGAAAGGTGATCCAATGCTGTCCTACATCTGGCACTGAGGGATTGGCAAATCAATGAGACTTGCTTTAACCAAGCTACACAAACAAGGTTATATCGATCCATTTGATTATGAAACTTATGGAACATGTGATTGTTGTTTCCTTGGTAAGATGACAAAGTCACCTTCCATCAGAAAGGGTGAAAAAGTTGGGATGTTGCTAAGACTTATACATTCGGATGTATATGGTCCTATGAACACTGTTGGCTCCATTAGTTTTTTATGATAATAAAGCATTTCCACTCATTTATGTCTAACCATACTACTTGAGTGTGCAAGATGAAAATATATGTCAATGATAAATTAATCACTCAAAAGCAAATATCAAAACTCATAAGAATAAAAAGCTACAATTGAGCCACAAAATCGAAGCCTCTTAGTCAGATAACTAAGGGATTTAGTCAACTAAAATTCAAAAATGAATTTGGCTGGGTTTAGAGACAGAGACAACTTAATTGACTAAGAAGCATTGTTAGTCGACTAAGAGCTCATTGCTAGAAACTGGGTTCAGAGACAGAGATGACTTAATCGACTAAGAAACATTGTTAGTCAACTAAGAGCTTACTGCCAGAAGCTAAGATCAGAAGATAGAAACGACTTAATCGACTAAGAAGTATGTTAGTTAACTAAGAGCTCTCTGTCTAGAAATTTGAATTTGAATGCTAGAAGACAGATTAACGGCAAAAACTAACTCCAAACTATTTCCTAACGGTTAGAAACTGTCCAACATACATCAGAGTTGGTTTTTCAAGTATATAAGGCACTTCCAATGGCTAAGAAAAAGATGAGATGCTTCCAAGATAAAAAAAGCTCAAAAATAGCAAAAACTCTTTGCATACTTTCTACACTTCACTCAAATCCTTGTAATAGAGTTAAGCACTTCATCTGGTACCATTCAGATCAGGTTAGTGATCAGAGGTACTCCTTTATTTCTGTTTTCCTTGATTACTTAGAGTGTGTGAGTCACTCTAAGAGGATTGATCAAGCTTGGGTTAGCTTGATTGGGTGTATAGGTTCTAACTCAACCTAGGAAAAGTTAGTTTTGGAGTTTGGTTGATCCCAGGAAAAACCATTGTTAAAAGTTGTGGCTGAGCTTGTGAAAAGCCATGGTAAAAACTTGGGAATTCCACCGTTTATAGTGATTTGGTTTGAAAAATCCTTAGTTAAACAATCAAGGTAGTGGATTTAGGTCTTTGACCGAACCATTATAAATCTTTATGTATTGTCTGCTCTGT
Organism: Theobroma cacao; assembly: GCF_053813885.1. Classification (NCBI taxonomy): domain Eukaryota; kingdom Viridiplantae; phylum Streptophyta; class Magnoliopsida; order Malvales; family Malvaceae; genus Theobroma; species Theobroma cacao. The sequence continues at coordinate 20,946,218 of NC_142640.1, read as the reverse complement.
TTTATTTTTCATTTTCATTATTTCTTAGATCATTCCTTCATCTTGCATCAAATTTCTCATCATTGACCTTCAATTTGACCCAAATTAGAAATCAAGTTTTGTGAGAGCCAAAAAGTGTTATTCACCCCCCTCTAACACATTTACTTAGGACCAACAAGTGGTGTTAGAGCCTATCCCTTTTTCTTAAGGCTTAAAATCTTAAGGGAGGTCTTAATGGCTCTTCAAAAATCTATAGTTGCTGAGGGACAGTCCACAAACAGGCCACCTCTATTTGATGGATCAAACTACCCCTATTAGAGCACTAAGATGTCAATCTATATAAGGGCAATAGATTATGAGATGTGGGATGCTATCACTGATGGACCCTTCATTCCCTCAACCATAAATGTAGTGACTAATGAAATGATTCCTAAGCCAAGGGCTGAATGGACTGAAGCTGAAACCAAAAAGGTTCAGACAAACTTTAAGACAATAAATACTTTATATTGTGCTTTGACCCTTACTAAGTTTAACAAAGTGTCAAGCTGTACCACTGTCAAACAAGTATGGGACAAATTTAGAATTATCCATGAAGGGATTTCACAAGTCAAGGAGTCCAAAATAGCTCTTCTAACCCACAACTACAAAATGTTCAAAATGAAACCTGGTGAAGACATCACCATCATGCTTGATAGGTTTACCAACATTACTAATAAACTTAGTCAGCTAGGAAAGCTAATCCCTGAACATGAACTAGTGAAAAGACTTATTAAAAGCTGACCCAAAACTTGAAAGCCAAAAGTGATTGCCATTAGAGAAGCTAAGGATTTAAATGTCATCACTCTTGATGAAATATACGGGTCTCTTTTCACTCATGAGCTGGAGTTTAAAGAAGAAGAAGAAGAAGACAAGAAAAAAGCAAAAGAAAGAAAAAAAAGCATTGCCTTAAAAGCAAGCACTCTTGAAGAAAAATTGGATAATCTATCATGTGATGATGATGAAGAATTAGCAATGGTAGCAAGAAGATTCAGAAAACTTATGTGACAAAGAGATAGGTGGTTGGCCAAGAAAGGTTACAAAAGGGAACAAAGTTTTTCATGGAAAAACAAAAGTAAAAATAAATCCAACAAGAAGAAAGATGTCATTTGTTATGAGTGCAAGAAACTTGGACACTTAAGATCAAAATACCCCATGCTGAAAGAGGAAATACCTAAAAAAGTAGAAAATCAAAGAAGGCTATGGTGGCTACAACTTGGTCTGATAGTGATGTTTTAAATTCAAATGTTGAAGAAGAGAAAGTGGAGGAAAGAGCAAACTTATGTTTGATGGCCAGAAATGATGAATCCGAGGTATCTTCTACTCCTTGTGATATCTCAATGGATGAAATTCAAGAAGAATAAGAATGCCTCTATGATGAATTTGAAAAGCTAGCATCAAAATATAAGGCTTTAAAAAGAAAGACTACATCTCTTGAAAATGATTTGGAAAAGATAAGACATGAGTTCATTTCTGTTTTTGAACAAAGAAATTTTCTTCAAACTGAATTAGAACATTCAAAAACAGATTTTGAAGTCCTGAAATTAGAATTAGATAACAAAACTAAAGCTTTACAAAAAGTAATTGATGAAAATACTACTCTTAAGAGTTTGAAAAAGGAAACATCAAGAAGAAACACATACTCTAAGAAAATTATGATAATTTCTCATCTAGATGTTATGTTTGTAATAAACTTGGTTATTTATCTTATGACTGTTATAGAAGAAGAAGCATGCAGAAAACAAAAAAGATTTGGGTTCCAAAAGGATCCTATGTAGCAGCTAACCTTCAAGGACTCATCAAGGTATGGGTACCTGTTAAGAAAAACAAAAAATCTGTCTTGCAGGTTGAGCCAAACCGATAAGACATATGTTCAAGAGCTCAATTGAAGGAGAAGCAACCATGGTACATTAATAGTGTAATACCCCACACTTTGATATGATGTCTAATAAAGCTTATCGGATGCCAATTAAGGTTAATTATAATATTTAGAAATGATGAAAGATGAAAGAAATAGTTGGGATAAAATATTCTACACGTGAGGAAATAGTAATAAAATAATAATATTTTTATTGAGAAAGAATTTACGAGATAAAAAGTGATTCGGAAGTAAATTGAGGCATAATAAGGCATTTTGGGTACCAAGGAGACGAGGAAATTTTTTTAATAAAATAATATTAAAATATTAATATTTTATTCAGTATCAAAATTTTCCATTAAGGAGGAGTATATGGTCAATCTAAGTGGGGGAGAAGAAGAATGAGAAAAATTTTGAAGAAAAATGACGTTAATGGGGCCGATTGTCTTTACTAAGTAAAGATAGCACGGGTAAATAAATATTTTAAATATTATGGGGACACTTCATTGGAGTACAAACTTTATACTTCATTTGTACATGTGTAGAAGAAGATAATAGAAGGAAATTGGAGTTAAATGAGTATTGGGAGGACTAAATTAAAAAGGGAAGGAACTAGAGGGCAAAACGGTAATTTTGCACAAAGTTTGGTCAAAGCTTCCAAAGGAAGCTTTGACTTTCATCTTTATCAGCCAAAACCATCCTATCCTCAAACAAGATATTTCCTTCTTCTTCTTCAAGCTTCCAACACTATTTTCTCATTCACCACCATGAAAATGGAGTTTTTCAATTTCTTTTCCTTGTTTTCTTCTCATTTCATTTCTTTTCTTACTTCTTTCTTCTCCAAACTTCTTGGGCACTAAACCTGAAGCTTTTAACCCCAATTTCCAACACATCTAAATCTTAAGAGAAGAAGAAAGAAAAAGAGTGAAAGGAAGAAAAAGCTTGGTTTTGTAATTCAAGCAAGCTAAGGTAAGGATTTTTGTGTTTTAAGTTCATGATTGGTTAAATCTTTGGAAAAATAATGAGTGAATCATTTTGTGGTAGCTATGGTGGCCATGGGTGTGAGGGAATTAGGAACTTTGTTGGGTGAAATCCAAGCTAAAACCAAGTGGTAAGCTTCATGCTATAATTTGAAGCCTACAATTGGTTTACTATAGTGAGAATGATTGTGTGCAATATGTGGTATTATTGTGGTGTCATGGGTATGGTTGGAAGGCAATTATATTAATTGGAAGTTTAGAAAAGAAATGAATTGTGTAGATATATGTGTTGTTAGGAAAAGCTTAAAAGGTTATGGATGTTGGTGTGTAGGAATGGATATTGATGTTATGCTTGGTGGCAACATGTAAATAAGAATAGTGTTACATGTAAACTTAGAAAGTGTTTGATGGAAGAAAATTGGTAGTTGTTGCCATACATTAGGTAATTGTTGTGGAAATGATAGTTAAACTTGATAAATATCCTTAGACAAATTTAATATATGTGTTAGAGTTATAAATAAGTTGTCGGTATCTATAATCTAAAGAATTACGCAAGTAAGGGATAAAGGAAACTTTGGTAAAAATGTGTCAAGATGTAAATTAGTTGAATGAGGATTCATGATTGAAGGAAAAAGAGAAGTGGGAATGATGTACACTAAAGGTATTGCATTTGTATGGTTGCTAAGAAGTGCAAAGGTAAAGTTAGAGTACTGTGTGGTGTGCTAGGGGAAATAACGAGCAGTCGACAAGTAGAAATAGCTAGATACACCTTCGAACCAATAACGATGTAATATCCCTCTATCGTAAGGTGAATGAACTTGCATTAAAATGTTTTGGGATATAGACATTTATATTTGATTGAATCCCCTAAAACGTTTTATTAGTTTTCTTCAAAAACTCGCACCGGAACAAGCCCTTATGAAATGTTTTTATGTTATGAAATGGATAGTGTGATGAATCCATGTGTTTCTGTATAATATTGATATATATATATATATATATATATATATATATATACTATGTCATAAATGGTACATTGTGTGACAAAATGCAACCGTGCATGTGCGGGGTGAGTGTGCACTTGCCGGTGATGATGGTGGTGAGGGAGATGGATGGTGATATTGCCCATGTGCACAATGGGGGGCGATGCACACAATGGCATTAACTATGCACGATGTGGGGGGATGCACACGATGACTCTAGCTATATGCACGATGTGGGGGGATGCACATGAGCTGGGTGAGATGGTGGTGTATGCTTATATATATATTTACTATATAGAGATGTTTGGATTTAATACGTGATTGCATTGACTGTTGAAAACTTGAGTATTGTCAATGTGTTCAATTTAATGTGCAATGTGGCATGAGTGGATTTTCCCGGTGGTAGTGAAAGCCCCTTGGATTTTATCTGGCCCGAATTTAGTTGCAGCGAGAATGCCTTTTCGCTGCGGTGAGAGTCTATCTATTATGCTTGGCTTGCTTGAACTCTACTAAAGTTTTCACTTCTCAACTTATTTGCTGTTCATGGATCTTTCGTCATCAAGTGACTAAACGACCAAGGGTTTGAATAAGGGGTTTTTAATAAGAAATAAAATAAATTGCATTGTTTTTAAACTTAAGTGCATCATGATTTCTAAACCTTCTTTAACGTTGCTTGTTCCCTTCTTATGTTCACTCACTGAGTTTATACTCACGTTTTCAACTTCATGTTTTCAAATTCAGGGATGGTTGGGACCTAGATTGAGGTGCCCACATACGTCCATCTTTCAGTAAGTATCCTGGTATTCAGTAGTCATATTTCCCATCCAGAGTCACTTCGCTGACGGTCCAAGTCTTTGTATATGCTCAATGTGAATTGATAAAATACATTTGACAGACTATCTATGTATATTTTGAATTATGATGTCAATGTGAGCATTCACTTGGGTTCTATGAATTGTGTTGAAGAAATTGACATTTGAACACTTTAAGTATAGATCTTAAAGAAATATGATAGATAGATGGACTAATATACAAGTGCATATAGAGAGGCTTGCATGGGCCTAGCGGGCTGTGCCTATTGGGTCCTTGCGTCGGTCATGGCCCTAAAATTGGGCTGTGACAGATAGTGGCTGCTCAAGACATATGACTAGAAACAAAATATTGTTTTCTCAGTTGGACAAGAAAAAAGAAGGCACTGTATCTTTTGAAGATGATTCAAAGGGTAGAATTCATGGCATAGGAACTATTGGTAAGAATTCTCCTGCTCAAATTAGTCATGTGTTGCTTGTTAAAGGTTTAAAACACAATTTATTAAGTATCAGTCAATTGTGTGATAAAGGCTTTAAGGTATGCTTTGATTCATGTAAATGTGAAGTGATAGACATTAGTACCAACAAAATTTCATTCATAGGAAAAAGAATCAAGAATAGGTATGTTATATTTCTTGAAGATCTTGAGCTTAATTGTGAAACATGTGTTATGGCAAATGATGAAAATGATAGTTGGTTATGGCATAGAAGACTAAGACATGTAAACATGCATACCATCTCAAAATTGATGAGAAAAAATCTGATTATTGGATTGCTTGAACTTAAATTTGAGAATGATAAAATTTGTGATGCTTGTCAACTAGGTAAACAAGTTAGAACATCTTTCAAAATCAAGAAGATTATTTCAAGCTCTAGACCTCTTGAATTGCTACATATTGATTTATTTGGTCCAATAAACATAACTAGTCTAGGAGGCAAATCATATGGTTTTGTGATAGTTGATGACTACTCTAGATACACTTGGGTCTACTTATTTGCTCATAAAAATGATGCATTACCTGCATTTGCAAATCATTGTAAGAAGGTTCAGAATGAAAAAGGACTTGTCATTGTTAGTGTTAGAAGTGATCATGGAGGTGAGTTTGAATGAGATGATTTTGAAAATTTTTGAAATAAAAAGGGGTTAGATCACAATTTTTTCTACACCAAGAACACCTCAACAAAATGGGATTGTAGAAAGGAAGAATTGAACTTTAAAAGAAATGGCTAGAACCATGCTTTGTCAAAACAATTTACCAAAGTACTTTTGGGCAGAAGTTGTCAACATAACAGCCTACATTCTTAATAGAGTCTCAATAAGGGCCATGATATCAAAAACCCCATATGAATTGTACAAAGGTAGAAAACCAAATATCTCTCACTTTAGAAGTTTTGGCTACAAATGCTTTGTATCGAACAATGGAAAACATTCTCTTGGAAAGTTTGATGCTAAGAGTGATGAGGTAATATTTCTAGGATATGCATTGAACTCAAAAGCTTATAGAGTTTTTAACAAAAGAACTTTAACAATTGAAAAGTCCATCCATGTAGTTTTTGATGAATCAAATGCCTTGCAAAAGGAAGTTCTTGTTGATGAAAATGATGCAAAGGACTTTGAAAGACAAATGGAAGAAATGAGTCTAGAAAACACAAAAAACAGTGAAGAAAACTCCCTTGGAAGAGAAGCAGAACCTCCACCCTTAGAAAATCTACAAAAAACTGAAAGTCAACACAATAACCTTCCAAAGAGCTGAAAATATTCCAAAGATCATCCACAAGAGCAGATCATTGGTGATCTTTCACAAGGAGTCAAAACTAAGAGAGGAATAAGAGAAACATGTGAATTCACAACTTTCATCTCACAAATAGAACTTAAAAGCTTTGAAGAGGCAGAAAAAGAAAAAAGCTGGATATTAGCCATGCAAGAAGAACTTGAACAATTTGAAAGAAACCAAGTATGGACACTGGTTTCTAGGCCATTCAATCAACAAATTGTTAGCACAAAGTGGGTGTTCAGAAACAAGGTAAATGAGGAAGGTAATGTTATTAGAAACAAATCTAGGCTAGTGGCTCAAGGATATAACCAAGAAGAAGGCATTGACTATGATGAAACATTTTCTTCTATTACTAGGATAGAAGCCATAAGATTATTGCTTGCATTTGCATGTTTCATGAACTTCAAATTATTTCAAATGGATGTGAAAAGTGCATTTTTAAATGGTCTCATTCAAGAAGAAGTCTATGTCAAACAACCCCCCGGATTTGAGGACTTTGAAAAACCTGATTATGTTTTCAAACTACATAAGGGATTATATGGATTAAAACAAGCTCCAAGAGCTTGGTATGAAAGACTCTCAAAGTTCTTAGTTGAGAAAGGATATGTTAGAGGAAGTATTGACACAACACTATTCATTAAGAAATACTTGAATGTTTAATTATTGTTCAAATTTATGTGGATATATTGTATTTGGTGCTACTAATGAAGCTTTGTGTAAGAACTTTGCAGAAGAAATGTAAGGTGAGTTTGAGATGAGCATGATGGGTGAACTGAAATTTTTTCTTGGCCTTCAAATCAAACAATGCAAAGATGGCATCTTTATCAGTCCAGAAAGATACATTTAAGACATGCTGAAAAGGTTTGATATGCTGAAGTTGAAGTCAATCAGCACACCAATGAGTCCCTCTACTAAGCTTGATAAAGATGAAAAAGGAAAAAGTGTTAATCAAAAGCTATATAGAGGTATGATTGGATCTTTGCTTTACTTAATTGCTAGTAGACCTGATATTCAATTTAGTGTATGATTGTGTGCACGGTTTCAATCACAACCTAAAGAGTCACACTTAACTGTTGAAAAAAGAATCTTTAGGTATCTCTTCAACACACAAAATTTAGGATTATGGTATCCTAGAGGAACATCTTTTAGTCTAATTGGATATTCAGATGCGGATTTTGCTGGAAGTAAAATGGATAAAAAGAGCACTAGTGGCACATGTCAATTTCTAGGAAACATGCTTGTATCTTGGTCAAGTAAGAAACAAAACTCTATTGCACTTTCAACTGCTGAAGTTGAATACATTTCCTTAGGTAGTTGCTGTGCTAAGATTTTATGGATTAAACAGCAATTAAAAGACTTTGGAGTAACCATGCACAATGTACCAATATTTTGTGATAACACGAGTGCCATCAACATCTCAAAAAATCCAGTTCAACACTCTAGGACAAAGCACATTAAGATTCGACATCATTCTATCGGAGACCATGTGCTTAAGGGAGACATTAAAGTTGAATTTGTCAACACCTTGCATTAATTAGCAGATATATTGACCAAACCCCTAAATGAGGAAAGATTTTGTGAAATTAGGAGAAATCTAGGAATGATTAATGTACAAGAGCTTTAGGTAAATTTTTTATCCTTTCTCTCATAAGACAGTATATACTTAGTTGATTAAGAGAATAACTTAACCAACTAAAAGCATTCTATTTCTTTTAATGAAAGACTTAGTCAGATAAGGATAGAACTTAGTCAATTAAGAAACTAAAATAAAAATAATAAAACTTAAGGAAATGGAGTAGCATAACAAGTGAAGAAGAAGAGGAAAAATTACTTAACTGAAAAATAAAATGGGAGGGAAAATTTTGAATTTTGAAAAAGGGGGTCACTGACCACATTTAAAAGGGGGAGTCTGACAGTTTTAAAGAAGAATAACAACCTCTCTTAACTCTTTCTCTCTTCATTCTCTCCCATCAGAAGCCACTCCTCTCAAAACTGAAACCCCTATCCTCTCAAACTCTCCAAACCCTAAGTCTAAAATTGCCCAAAATCGATGGCCAAATCCACACTACCTAGTGATATTTTAGAGAACAAGAAAGGTAAACGACCCATGGAAAAGAATCCACCATCCAAAATTCAAAAGAAGAGGAAAAAGGATGAGTCAACTTCAATGATTGAGAAAACTGGAAAGAGACAGAACGAGAAAGAGCAGAAATCAAAGAAAAAGAAGGAAAAAGGAAAATTCACCAAAAAGGCAATCCTTCATCCTCAAAATTTAGAAATAAGACTCATGAAGATAGATTTAGGAAGATAGAGAATGCATCCATTTCATGTGGGAAATATATTGACTAGGAGAGCTTTAATGAGGTTCCAAAAATTAAAGAGGGTTTATCGGATTACTTTGAAGAAATAAAATTAAAGAAAATGAGTGTTTTCGAGAAAAGAACCTATAGTGCCAGTCTTGTGAAGGAATTCTATGCTAGCGTTGCACTAGATGAAAATGAACTTGAAGACCTTGAGGATTTTGTTGATGATGGTCTGAATGTGTTTCTAAATGGTAAGGAGTTTGTGGTCACTGCCACTGATTTGGAAATTTGCTCAAAGTTGAGTGTAATAAGAGAGATTATGAAATCCATGAAGACTATGATCCCTCATATTTGTGGGAAATAATCACAAGAAAAAAGGAAAGGTATTCCTTTAAAAGTTATGAAAGTTTCATTAAAAGCCCACAAATTAAGATTCTTCACTATTTTGTTGATTTAACAATTCATGGAAGAAGCAGTAACTTTGGCTACGTAGGCCTTCAAGACATATGGCTGATGGAGCATGCCTTTAATACTACTCCCCTCTGTTTAGGTAGATTCATGATAGAAAGAATGAAAGGAACATGTCAAGTTGACAAGGTGAATCTGCCTTATGGAAACATAATCACCTCTCTAGTGAAGCAAAAGGGGATATGGAGTTCCATATATGAAATGGACCAAGTTAAGAGCAACGATCAGGCAATCTATCTAGGAAGTTTGCCAAAGATGGGGTACAAGCTAGAAGGAGAAAAGTTGTCAATACCCCCAAAAATATTCCAAGGGATGAGCATGTCACTTCTACTTAGACAAAGGCAACTCCTTCTCTGATTTCAAACGAAATGATTCTGAATTTACTGATGAGAATTTATGGGAAACTCACTGATCAGTCTGCAAGAATTCAGAAAATTGAAGATAAGTTGGAAGAGTTGGGAAATTTGATGAAAGGAAAAGGAAAATCACCTTCTGGTCCTGCAACTGAAGATACTTCTGCAACACCAAGTCTAGCACTAATAGAAAGAGTTGCTAAAAGTCCTGCTTTCCAGGCTGAAGGTGATAAACTAGAATTTGTTGTAGCAAGAAAAACACCTACTCCTGAACTTGAAATTGAAAAATAAGGCAGTGATAACACAAAAGTGGTAGGATCATCTAATGACAATTCTCCACAACATGATGAGGCACAGACAGATAAACCGTCTCCCACAAACTTTGAGGAAATTCTAACCATGGATGTCTTTCACCAGATGGTAAGGGAAGAGGAAGTTGAAAAGGAAGCAGCAAAAAGCAAAGCACAAAAATTAGCACTTGCAAGAGCATCCCCTAAATCAGTTCATACTATAAAGAAGAGTGAGCAATCTGGTAAAGAGAAAGGGAAAGTTGCTGCATCTACACAAGATAAACCCAAACTAGCTTGAAAAGGCAGAAAAACTATGGCAACAAAGACCAAGTTCCTTAAGAAGAGAAAGTCTTCCAAATTAGCTGACAAAGCCAAACCTTCAGTCAAGTCTTTTGTTTAGGATCAAATCCAAGTTCCAAACACATCTTCTCCTGATTCTTCCCCACAAAAATCCTTACCTATGCCATCTACTGAACCCCTTTGTCATGACCTAGTACTCCTTTCAAGCCCGTGACATCCGCAACAATGTCTCATAGACATTCATTATCCGAAATGTCAATCGAAACCTCGCCAGGCTCTCGCATCAATTTTACATCTCCCTTGTGAGCAATAGTTACTAAATATCATGTTTTAAGAGAATATAAACTATTTTTAAATCAAAACAAAAAAAAAATTTCTGCCACACGGGTATTTTGGTCATTTTTACCCAAAAATTTTGAAACCTGGTAAAAATACAGCATACGATTGAAAACTATGCATTTCTTATCTAAAAATAGTTTTAGTAATCTAAATCATCCATTTAAAATAAAATTTTGCCTAATCAAACTAAATAAAAATATTAAATAAAATATTCTATTTTTTTATAAAACAATATTTATAGAACTCTGCACAAATAATTTTTGTAGTGTAAAAGCAAAATAAATTCATACATACAGTGGCACACGTAGCCAAGTATACAAAATATTCTACAATGACATGTGGGCCCCTAAAATAAACATATATGTACAAGACTATAGACCTAAGATTTCTAAGGGTGCAAACCCAAAAGCAAACCCTCGACATAATCTGCAGTCTACAGACTACCCTGAGCCTGAAATGGGTGAAAAAGAAGGGGTGAGTTTTTATAAACCCAGTGAGTAAGCAAAATTCATCTATAACATCTAAAGCCAAGTAATGGAGACAATTTAAAATATCTCATCATAATATGATTCATAACATCAAATCTCATTTCATTTCATATAAATCAATTTCATTTCATAAAAATCAACAAGGCTTACGATTCTCTTAAAACTTGGCTCGTGCCAAAAACTTGCACTCGGTGACACCTTGTGTCGAGCATCCAACCGAGTCCGCCAAGGCTGTTAAAATAACATATAAGTATAAAACTCATTTTTTACATTTAAAAGCACAGTCGTTTCTTGGCGTTGGCTAAGTTTCACCCTCACATGGTGGTTCGACGTGAGGTGAACTCTAACTTTACCTTAAGAGATACCCTCCGCGCCTCTCGTACTAAGGTAAATATAACAGGGTTTATCGTGCCCCTCTAATAGGCTGGTCCACGGAAACCCGCCCACTGTAGTAAGCTAATCAAATAACCCACCAATTCAATAAAATTTTCGACAGCATGACATGGCTAATATAATATTACCAGCCTATCAAGGCAAAGCAAAACAGTTCATATATTCCACACAAACACAAATCTAGCCATGCTTGCCATCACATTGTCATAAGCCATCAATTCAAACCATATGTCAAAACATATATATAACACGAGTATACAGTCTCCACTTACTCAATTTTCGAAACCAGTATTCAATTTCAAAACAAGTTATAAATCTCATTTCGTTTAATCAACATTTCAATTATAAAACATAATAGTTTTCATTTTAAATTCATTTTTCTTTAAAACATAAAAACGAGTATAAATTACTTTAGAAAGTTAAGATGAAAGTCTGATTACTCACAATAGCAGGAGTTTGGAGTACTTTTATTTTTGGTCCTCGAGCACAATATCTTTACCCTTATCAAAGGGCTCACCACCTATACATAATACACGACATGTAATTCAATATATTTGTGCCAAACTGCTACAAAACTATTTCAGGCTCTATATGAATGCATGACATTGAATGAGAATTGTTCAAATAATCACTTAAAGATGGTGTTCTACGTGGGTTCAATTATGATCGGACTAAATTGGCATTTGACCTAACTCGTACTATGCCTTGTTTAATTAGCCAAAACATCCAATTCAACTCCAAATATATTCATTACACTCCCAATAATCTAATATACCAAAGCATTACAATGAACTTGATTTTTGACTAACTTTACCATTTTCCGAAATTCATTTCGATTCCGAACTAACATACTAATCAATGTCTACACAGTCTCGTAAATCCATATATATATCATTAAGAAACAAATCCAAGTCCATTTACTATGATTTTCTCATTTTCCATCAAGCCATTTTCTAAAGGAACTATACATTTCAATAACCGGTTTCGATATCCAACATCATAATTCATTAATTCCTACCTAAATAACATGGATTACAACCAAATCCATCATCAACATGCCCTATAGAAAATTTGGCCAAATGAGGGTGGTTGAAGAACATGTGATTTTCTTGCTTGTTTTTCTTTCCAAACATCACAAAATGACTAAAAACACTAGGATATTATGAAATCTAGCAAAATTCATCACCAAAACTTCTCTCTCTAGATTTGGCCAGCAAAGGCTCCTTCTTGAAAACTTGAATTTCAGCCATGGAGAATGAAAAAGAATGCATGGGAAAGGTAGATCACAAGCTAAAATTAAAAATCTAACCTTTACTTGCTTGATTCCTTGAAATTCATCAATTTCTCTTGAATTTTTCCTTCCTAGGGTTTGTTCTTCTCTTTTTCTCTTTGTTCCTTTGTTGGCTGGCCATAAGAGTGATTTGGGAGGAGTGTTTGCTGGTTTTTTTAAAGGGAATTATAAAAGGATTAAAATTTACCACGTGTCACCATGTAATTGGTCCAAGATTAAAAACTTAACCATTAAGCAATTTCTCACCACCACATGTAATCCTATAATTATCCAAAGTATAAAATGATAATAGGTGAAATTCATGGGCTTGACAAGTGTCATGGTGGTGTAAAATTTTAATTATGCCCTCATGGACAAGTGAAATGACCGTTTTGTCCTTATACTCAGAAAATGTTGAAATTGAAATTTTTCACTCCACAATTTCAAATTATGCTCCAAATAGTCAAACTTGGTCAAAAATCTCGTCCAACATTCCTATTTTGCCTTTAGGTGGCAAAATGATAATTTTGCCCCTACGTTATGAAAATTCTTGATTGGACTCCAAATCAATCTTCGAACTCCGAATCACCATATTAAAACATTCTAAGATTCAATAATTCTCAAATACATCGTAAAATCTTTATTTGGCCTAGTTCGAGGCTTTAATCAACTTAATTGTACCATTAGGTACAATACCGATTTTTAACGATTTTTTGATACATTCACTTATGCATACATTCTATCAAGCACATGAATGACATGACAAGTATATAATAGAGTAGGGCTTGACAATACTACCCCCCTTAAAATAAAATTTTGACATCAAAAATTCACTTATCGGACTCGAAGAAAAGATGTGGGTATTGGTTTCTCATCTGGTGCTTAACTTCGCACATCATCTCCTCCATCCGAGCATTTTTTCCATAACACCTTAACCATTGGGATGCTCTTATTCTTCAACACTCGATCCTTTCTGTCTAGAATATGTACAGGTTGCACCTCGAACTTCAAAACTTCTTGCAACTTAATCAGAGGTGCCTCAAGGATATGAGAGAGATCAAGTACATACTTTTTCAGCATCAAGGTGTGGAAGACATTGTGAATTCGATCCAACTCCAGGGGTAATTCTAGACTATATTGTCACTGGCCCAATATGATACAAAAAGGGTCCAATGTATCTCGGATTGAGCTTTCTTCGCTTTGCAAATCGAATCACACCTTTCATTATTCAACAAGATACCACAATAGTATAATCAAATAAGACTTAATACCTCAAAATATTCAAATCATTACATTTCCAAGGAGAAATCTTAAGAAAAACTCCATCATCAACTTCAAATTCCAAATGTTTTCTCCGTCTATCAGAGTAACTCTTCTGCCTATCTTGAGCTGTCTTTAATCGCTCTCGGATAACCTTGATTTGTTGTCATGTGAGACATTTTGTCGCAAACTCGACTATGTCTCGTTTCATACCCAGCCACCAGTAACTTTCATCATTGTATCAACTATACAGCTCATTAAACACGTCGAATTCAAAACTCAAATCACCATGAATAATTCTTCACTTTAGTTGATCACATAATCATCTCTCTCTATATATATATATATATATGTGTATGTCCATATACATTTAAGCGCCATCATCCATCACTATCGGTAAGAACCCTCGTCAACTACGTTCGAACTAAATTGCCTCTATTCATTCTAATCCATAACTAAGGTTCAATGTCATATTTTCGTAGCACATGTTTCCCCTTTTTACTTTTCTATTTTATTCCCATAGGTCAAGTTTAATCCATGAATATTAGGGTATAATCAACTCCAAATTACCTTTTTGGATGTTTGAGTACCATTTAATTTACATCCTACCATAAATTGTTTCTTATGTAATCCATACGGATTCTCATTGTGCCTATGCATAACTTCACATAATTTACATGCTTATACTTTTTTCTTATCATTCTCAATCTTATGTATAAGCTCCATCATACCACGCATCCTTGCATCACAATGTCATTAACCACATTTCAATTATTAAATATCATTTTCATCTAATCACAATCCTGGATCCACATATGATTTAGCTTTACAATCTTATTGATCCTTCAGAGGTTTTCTTTAATTCATCCTTGCATCTTATGCAATATCACAATTCCTAAAAGTCATCTTTGTTTCTTATTTACCTTGTATACTTCCATCATATATGTCCTTATTCATTTCCATATTAGTTAATCACTTAAGATTTAAATTCATTGAAGTCGTGTGCACTTCTTACATTTTGAATACTAGTTTCCCTCGTTAGGAAATTTTCATTAACTAACTTCATTATCAGGATTACCTTCAATCATCTTGTACTATTTCTTTACACAAATATACTCATACGCACTCTTTAGCGTCTGCACAATCAACTCTGATATTTATAAACTTAATATAGATTTTACTGAGGTATCCCTCGACATCATCGCCAATACCTAATTTCAACCTCACATTAAGCGACCTTATAACTTATGCTTTAATCATTAAGCTCCTTGACAATTCCAAGTTCCACATTTCCTTATCATATATATAAAATATTTTAAAGCACTACTAACCATTATTCTTGACACTTGCAGTTCGGTTTATTCATTTCAAAACTCTTATGCATTGCCAATATATAAGTCAACGAAGAAGCTTTTCAATTCATTCATATAAATACCTTCCAAAACCTTAAAACTCCAATTAACGAAGCTTAACATCAAATCTAATAATCTTAATTCAACTCGTAAGTTCAACTTCCCATCTTTCACCTAGTATTCCTACGTCCTAGATATGAGGTGTTTCTAGTGCGGCGACACGGTGGCTGCTGAAGTTTACTTAATCAACGCTATTCGTCTAAATTTAAGGTTACTATATTAATCATCCTCAACTGTTTGGTTTTCCTCCAAGCTTACGTCGCAATTTCCATAACCATTATATTCTCTTGTGCTTATCGCATATAATAGACCAAGCCAATATTTTCAAATTCATCTCATTCTTTAACACTTGTCAACATCCATTACCACAGGTGAGAATCCCTTCTTACTTTCCTCAATTTCTACATATCTCAAATTGTACACCACTTATCGTCGAGATCTTGGCTTTACTCTTCAGTTTTTAACCAATTACATTTATAAAGTGAATACTTTACTTAATTATTGCATCTCGCCTTTGCGGTCATAAGATCAAAGTTTCTTAAGCTTAGGATGCAGAAACTTCCTCTTAGAGCATATCTGAAAATCAACATTTTCTGAATCCGTTACCTTTGAAGAAATCAATTTTAAGACTAATCATTTGCACCATAGTTTGCATACTAATGCAAGTAGACTTTCAAATTGATCCTTACAATAATTTGTATATCAAGCTCCAATATAAATCTCCTTATGGCATTTAGACTAGAATCAACATTTTCAAGTCATTTAATTTCAAATTACTAAATCCATATCTAGTCCTTTAATCCTTTGGCTCCACACTAAGCATATCAAAATTCAAGCTCATCCTTAGAGTAAATCAATAGAGAATTCAAGTTCTCGATCAGGAGGTAGTCCTGGTAATTCATCCGAAAACACATCAAAGAACTCATTTACTATTGGGACATCCTTTAACTTAGGTTCCCCCTTTGATGTATCAATTACATGTGCTAAATAAGTCGGATACCCTTTCTGCACTAGTTTCAAAGCTTTGATAGCCGAGATTGCACAATATGGTAATACTCGACGTTCCCTTGCAAATACAACTTCTACTCCTTCAGAATTCTGAAGTACAACTTCCTTCCTGAAACAATTTACATTCATCCGATGTGCAGTTAACCAATCCATACCCAATATCAAATCAAAATCTTGGATTTCTAGGGGAATTAAGTCAGCCCTGAATTCTTCCTTACCAACTCTTATTCCATAGTCTCTATATAATAGGTGTTTCTAACCAACTGCTCTCCTAGAGGGGTATGAACTACAATTTCCTCCTCTAAAAGTGATAAGTTTCTATCAGAAAAGGATGCAAATGTCGTGTTCACATAAGATCTAGCGAGAGGTGGATTCCATGTCGAGGAGACATGATAATTTATAAGAAGAAAAAAGATGAATTTACACAACTTCAGGTTCTATATGCAGATGCATGCATTCAACTCAATCTAATCTAACTTGGGGCCACATTGACACTGTAGTTCTTAAAATAACTTTAAAGCCAAAAGCTCTTATACCAATAGAAATGTCACGACCCGGTACTCCTTTTGAGCCCGTGACATCCGTCGCGATGTCTCGATAGACATTCATTACCTGAAATGTCAACCGAAACCTCGCAAGGCTCTCGTATCAATTTTACATCTCTTTTATGAGCAATAGTTACTAAATATCATGTTTTAAGGAAATATAAACTATTTTTAAATCAAAACAAACAAAAAAATAATTTATGCCACACAGGGATATTTTGGTCATTTTTACTCAAAAATTTTGAAACTTGGTAAAAATACAGCATACGATCGAAAAATATACATTTCTTATCTAAAAATAATTTTAGTAATTTAAATCATCCATTTAAAATAAAATTTTGGCTAATCGAACTAAATAAAAATATTAAATAAAATATTCTATTTTCTTATAAAATAATATTTATAGAACTATGTGTCAATAATTTTTGTAACGTAAAAGCAAAATAAATTCATACATACAATGGCACACGTAGTCAGGTATACAAAATATTCTACAATGACATGTGGGCCCCCAAAATAAACATATATGTACAAGACTATAGACCTGCAATTTCTAAAGGTGCAAACCCAAAAGCAAACCCTCGACATAATCAGCAGTCTATAGATTGCCTTGAGCCTGAAATGGGTGAAAAGAAAATGTGAGTTTTTATAAACCCATTGAGTAAGCAAAATTCATCTATAACATCTAAAGTCAAGTAAATGGAGACAATTTAAAATATCTCATCATAATATGATTCATAACATCAAATCTCATTTCATTTCATATAAATCAATTTCATTTCATAAAAATCAACAAGGCTTATGATTCTCTTAAAACTTAGCTCGTGCCACCTTGCGCTGAGCATCCAACCGAGTTCGCCAAGGCTGTTAAAATAACATATAAGTATAAAACTCATCTTTTACATTTAAAAGCACAGCCGTTCCTTGGTGTTGGCTAAGTTTCACCCTCACGTGGTGGTTCGGTGTGAGGTGAACTCTAACTTTACCTTAGGAGATACCCTCTGCGCCTCTCATACTAACGTAAATATAATGGGATTTACTGTGCCCCTCTAATAGGCTGGTCCACGAAAACCCGCCCACTGTAGTAAGCTAATCAAATAACCCACCAATTCAATAAAATTTCCGACAGCATGACATGGCTAACATAATATTTCCAGCTTGTCAAGGCAAAGCAAAACAGTTCATATATTCCACACAAACACAAATCTAGCCATGCTTGCCATCACATTGTTATAAGCCATCAATTCAAACCATATGTCAAAACATATATATAACACGAGTATACAGTCTCCACTTACTCAATTTTCGAAACCAGTATTCAATTTCAAAATAAGTTATAAATCTCATTTCGTTTAATCAACACTTCAATTATAAAACATAATAGTTTTCAATTTAAATTCATTTTTCTTTAAAACATAAAAATGAGTATAAACTACTTTAGAAAGTTAAGATGAAAGTCTGATTACTCACAATAGTAGGAGTTTGGGATACTCTTATTCTTGGTCCTCGGGCACAATATCTTTACCCTTACCAAAGGGCTCACCACCTATACTTAATACACGACACGTAATTCAATATACTTGTGCCAAACTGTTATAAAACTATTTCAGGCTCTATATGAATGCATGACATTGAATGAGAATTGTCCGAATAATCACTTAAAGATAGTGTTCTACGTGGGTTCAATTATGATTGGATTGAATTGGCATTTGACCTTACTCATACTATGCCTTGTTTAATTAGTCAAAACATCCAATTCAACTCCAAATATATTCATTACATTCCCAATAATCTAATATACCAAAGCATTACAATGAACTTGATTTTTGACTAACTTTACCATTTTCGAAATTCATTCCGATTTTGAACTAACATACTAATCAATGTCTACATAGTCTCGTAAATCCGTATATATATCATTAAGAAACAAATCCAAGTCCATTTACTATGATTTTCTCATTTTCCATTAAGCCATTTTCTAAAGGAACTATACTTTTCAATAACCGATTTCGATATCCAACATCATAATTCATTAATTCCTAGCTAAATAACATGAATTACAACCAAATCCATCATCAACATGCCCTATAGAAAATTTGGCCAAATGAGGGTGGTTGAAGAACATGTGATTTTCTTGCTTGTTTTTCCTTCCAAACATCACAAAATGACTAAAAACACTAGGATATTATGAAATCTAATAAAATTCATCACCAAAACTTATCTCTCTAGATTTGGCCAGCAAAGGTTCCTTCTTGAAAACTTGAATTTCAGCCATGGAGAATGAAAAAGAATGCATGGGAAAGGTAGATCACAAGCTAAAATTAAAATATCTTACCTTTACTTGCTTGATTCCTTGAAATTCATCAATTTCTCTTGAATTTTTCCTTCCTAGGGTTTGTTCTTCTCTTTTTCTCTTTGTTCCTTTGCTTGGCCGGCCATAAGAGTGATTTGGGAGTGTGTGCTAGTTTTTTTAAAGGGAATTATAAAAGGATTAAAATTTACCACGTGTCACCATGTAATTGGCTAAGATTAAAAACTTAACCATTAAGCAATTTCTCACCACCACATGTAATCCCATAATTATCCAAAGTATAAAATGATAATAGGTGAAATTCTTGGGCTTGACAAGTGTCATGGTGGTGTAAAATTTTAATTATGTCCTCATGGACACGTGAAATGACCGTTTTGCCCTTATACTCGAAAAATATCAGAATTGAAATTTTTCACGTCACAATTTCAAATTATGCCCCAAATAGTCAAACTTGGTCAAAAATCTCGTCCAACATTCCAATTTTTCTCTTAGGTGGCAAAATGACCATTTTGCCCCTACGTTATGAAAATTCTCGATTGGACTCTAAATCAATCCTCGAACTCCGAATCACCATATTAAGACATTCTAAGATTCTATAACTCTAAAATACATTGTAAAATCTTTATTTGGCCTAGTTCGAGGCTTTAATCAACTTAATTGTACCGCTAGGTACAATATCGACTTTTAACGATTTTTTGATACATTCACTTATGCATACATTTTATCAAGCACAGGAATGACATGACAAGTATATAATAGAGTAGGGCTTGACACCCTTAATGTCTACTTTGGCATTGATGAGTCCACCCCCTCTGACTCTTCCAAAACTAGTAGACCACCCTTGTTTTACTAATGAAAAAAAAGGGGAAAAATAGAGAGCAAAAGGGGAGATTGTAAAACCCGACCCTATAAATGCATGTCATAACATACATGCACTGAGTAGCATGTTATTATGCTAGGAAAGTCCCTAAGAATAGACGAAACTCGGTATTGTACCTAACGATACACTTGAATTAATTTAACCTCGAACTAGTTTAAATAGGAATCGTAGGATGAAATTTAATATTTTATAGTCAAGGAATGACTAAAAATGATTGTTCGGAGTTCGAGGGTTCATTTGGGGAAAAATTGAAAATTTTTATGTTCAGGGGCAAAATCGTAATTTTTCCACCAGTGGACAAAATTTGAGATTTTGAGAGAATTTAGATCACATTTGACAAATTGGAGAATGGTATGAGTATAAGGGATGAAAAATATGTCTATGGGCAATTTTTCAATTTTTTGGGCAAAAATGTAATTTTTCACTTTTACGGGGGTAAAAGTGTAAATTTCAAAAATTACTCCACCGAGACTTTGGATAAGTCTGAGAATTTTATCTAAGCTACGGATATGTGGGACAAGTGTATGGTGAAAATTTGGAAACAAATGGATGAAATTTTAAAAATGGGCCAATGGGAAAGTGACACGTGGCATTTTTTTAATGATATAATATTATTTTAATGAAAAGTGAGCCCATTTAAACCCCATTTTAAGTGCTGGTAGGCCATAAGGGAGAACAAGAGAGAAAATAGAGAGGAAAGGAAGAAACAAAGAAAAACCAAAGAGAAACAAGAAAATTCAAAGGGGAATTCGCGTTTTTCGCCCGTTTACGCGTCTAACAGTAAGATTTTTTGACTTTAGCTTGATTTCTACCTTTCTTATGCCTTTGTTTCCATTTAGCATGCTTGAGGAGAGAGATCTAAAAGTGACATCAAGGGCTGGATGAAATTCTGGGGGAGAGATTTTGAAATTTTTAGGTTTTGATTTTTAGTTAAATTGGTAGTTTTAGTTAGTTAAATGTGTTTAGAAATTAAATTGGGCAAGAAAGCATTAAATTTTCACAATACCCACCCTTGGCTGAATCTGCAATGAGGTACAATGATGATGATCTGATTTTTATTCTAAGAGAAATGAAAAGAAAATGATGAAAAATGGTTAAATGTGATAGAAAAATAAAGTAGAAAATTTACTGAGTTAATGTCCCATTTTTGGCTGAATTTTCCAAGGAGGAAAGTGAACTGATTGTGGTGATTTTAGAAGGTTATTGGCTGATAATTAATGGTTAGAAATGTTGGAGAGAGAATGGGACAATTTAGAGATAAAATGGAGCGCGTTAGCAATTTATCGGGTAAAGTGCCAAAAATAGGTTAATACAGCGTTTAAGCCAT
The DNA here is from genome assembly GCF_053813885.1 of Theobroma cacao. Taxonomy (NCBI): domain Eukaryota; kingdom Viridiplantae; phylum Streptophyta; class Magnoliopsida; order Malvales; family Malvaceae; genus Theobroma; species Theobroma cacao. The sequence goes on along the minus strand of NC_142640.1, from coordinate 20,924,851 downwards.
TTTTGGCTATTGCATTTCATACCATGCATTAGTATAGGATTTAAGTCAAATATATAGTTATTTAGCATTAATGTGATGAATTGAGTAAATTTTTGCAATGTGTCTAGGAGGAGAACCTTTCGGTAAAGGTAAGGAAATCGTACCCGACGAGTAGTTATCGGGGCACCTAGAAAGCTTTTAGTTTGTACAAACGGTGAGTAAACCAATTATTATTGTGAATTATCTAGAGTTTGTTTTAAAAATGCTCTTTTATGTATTTTATGAAACGAAAATGAGATTAAAACGAGATTTTTGATGTTTTAGAAATAAATGTGACAAAAAAAATATATTGTGTTAATTATGAAATTGAGTAATTGGAGGCTGTTAACTGTCTTGAAAATTATATATTTTCCTATGAATGGCTTATGAGATATAAGTATATGTGGCTATATTTTGTAAGTGCATTGAGAAATTTATGTAAGCTGTTTTTACTATGCAAGCTGGATAAATAAATAAAAGCCACGTTATACTGTCGAAATTTTATTAAAATTGGTGGGTTAGTCACTGCGGTGACGGGTTTCCGTGGACTGCCTATTAGAGGGGCATGGTAAACCCGATTATATAGTTACTCCGATTGTAGAGGCGAGGAGGGTAACTCTTGGGGTAGTATTAGAGCTCACTTCACGTCGAACCCCCACTTGAATGTGTAACTCGGCCAACGCTAAGGAAGGACTTATTTTAAAAATAAAAATGTGTTTCACATGTAAATGTTATAACAACCTTGGCGGACTCGGTTAGATGCCTCAGCCAAGGTATCCCCGAGGATTAGTTTTGGCTTGAGCCTTGTTTTTAATAAAAGACATAAAGCCTTAACAACTGTTTTGGTAAATTACAAATATTTTATGATTTAAGAAAGAAATTGAAAACATTATGAAATGGTTCGTAATTTGTTGTTTAAACTTGCCTCCATTTTACTCGCCTTTAGATATTTATGATAATGTCTGTTTACTCATTGGAATTGCAAAATCTCACCCACCTCCTTTCCAAACATTTCAGGTCTGTGGTAGCTTGTAGATACCCTATTTTGTCGAGGATTCCAGTTGAAATCTCTACCACACAGACAGTAGGTTTCTAGCACCAACACTAGGTGTATTTTGGGCCACTTGTCATTGTAACCATTATTGTACATTATAACTTAGTAAATTTTTGTATGTATGAATTTATTTTACTTACACATTACAAAAGATTTCTTACACGTGTTTCTATAAATATTGTTTTATATAAAAATGCTATATTTTAATCAATATTTTGAATAGTGATATTTGTCTATAAATCCTTTTAAAAAAATTTCTTTGGATTTATTTGAACCGAAAACGATCGGTAATTATTTTAAATGGAATGTTTAACAACGATTGCTCACAGAAAAGGAAAGAATCTGATATGTAAGCCTTGCGGGGTTCCGGTTGGCATTCTGGGTAATGAGTGTCAATCGGGACGTCGCGGCGGTTGTCATGGGCCCGAGGGAGGTTTCGGGTCATGACAGAGATAGAAAGTAGAAGAAATTTAGGGAGAAAGTAGAAGTAATTTAGGGGTAATTTAGGAAATTTGAATCTGACTCTGCTGATAGCTTATTTCTATTATGCTTTTATGATTATTTTTGTTGGATTGTGAATGGCAAATGTTTTTAGAATGAATATGGATGCTAATTATGATTTCATGATATTTCTGTTGGATTGTTAATGGCATTTGTTTTTGGAATGGATATGATTTGTTAAAAATATGCTGATGACAGTTAGTCATCTATCGCTGATTGTTCTATAAGCCTGTATGAAGATATTTTGTCAAATGTTTAAATCTCTACCTATTCTTTTTTTAAAAAAACTAATAAAAAGTTGCTCACTTACTAAGTTGGATAATAAAATAACCTCAAAAGATCATGCATACATTAAGGGGGAGCCCACACTCAGGGGGAGAAATCCTAATCTATTGCAAAACAAAAAGAACTAACAAACACTGTGCTTTTAATCAAGTAATATTTTGTCATCATAAAAAAGGGGGAGATTGTTGACTCCATTAGTTTTTGATGATAATAAAACATTCCCACTCATTTATGTCTAACCATACTACTTGAGTGTGTAGGATGAAAATGTATGTCAATGATAAATTAATCACTCAAAAGCAAATATCAAAACTCATAAGAATAAGGAGCTACAATTAAGCCACAAAATAGAAGCCTCTTAGTCAGATAACTAAGGGAGTTAGTCAACTAAAATTCAAAAATGAAGTTGGCTGGGTTCAGAGATAGAGAAGACATAATCGACTAAGAAGCATTGTTAGTCGACTAAGAGCTCATTGCCAGATACTAGGTTTAGAGACAAAGACGACTTAATCGACTAAGAAGCATTGTTAGTCGACTAAAAGCTTACTGCCAGAATCTGGTATCAAAAGACAGAAACAACTTAATCGACTAAGAAGTATGCTAGTCAACTAAGAGCTCTCTATCTGAAAATTTGAATTTGAATGCTAGAGGACAGATTAATGGCTAGAACTGACTCCAAACTATTTTTCAACGGTCAGAAACTATCAAACATCCATTAGAGTTGGTTTTTCAAGTATATAAGGCACTCCCAATGGCTAAGAACAAGATGAGATGCTTCTAAGATCAAAAAGAGTTCAAAAATAGCAAAAACTCTCTACATACTTTCTACACTTCACTCCAATCCTTGTACTAGAGTTAAGCACTTCATATGGTACCATTCAGATCAGGTTAGTGATCATAGCTACTCCTTTCTTTTTGTTCTCCTTTATTACTTAGAATGTGCGAGTCACTCTAAGGGGATTGGTCAAGCTTGGGTTAGCTTGATTGGGTGTATAAGTTCTAACTCAGCCTAGGAAAAGTTAGTTTTGGGTTTTGGTTGATCTTGGAAAACATCGTTGTTAAAGGTTGTGGCTGAGCCTGTGAAAAGCCATTGTAAAAGCTTGGTGGAAGCTTGAGAATTCCACTATTTATAGTGATTTTGTTTGGAAAATCCTTGGTTGAATAATCAACATAGTGGATGTAGGTCTTTGACCAAACCACTATAAATATTTGTATACTGTTTGCTCTATTTTATTTTTCATTTTCATTCTTTCCTAAATCATTCCTTCATCTTGCATCAAATTTCTCATCATTGACCTTCAATTTGCCCCCAATTAGAAATCAAGTTTAGTGAGAGCTAAAAAGTGTTATTCACCCCCTCTAGCACATTTGTTTGGGACCAACAAACACAAGTGCTAGAAGAGCATACTCCTACTTCATCACTTTCACAGATGACCATTCTCGCTATGGTTATGTGCATTTGATGAGATATAAGTCTGAATCTTTTGTAAAGTTCAAAAAGTTTAGAGTGGAGGTAGAAAAACAAACTAGGAAAAGTATTTCTGCTCTTACATTTGGTTGAGGAGGAGAATACCTTAGCCAAGAGTTTCAAGATTATTTCAAAAAGAATGGGATTCTTGTACAATGGACTATTCCAAGGACTCCACAAAACAATAGAGTGTTAGAAAGAAGAAATTGAACATTGTTGGACATGGTTCGATCCATGATGAGTTGTGCAAAGTTTCCTATATCTTTCTAGGGACATGCCCTAGAAAGTGTTGCTCACATACTAAATAAGGTTCCTACCAAGTTAGTTGATAAAAACACCATATGAGATATGGAGTGGGAGGAAACCAGATTTGTCTTATACGAGGATTTGGGGGTGTACTACTTATGTGAAGCAAAGAGTGTTTGATAAGCTTGAAGCGAAATCAGACAAATGTAAATTTGTGGGATATCTTAAAGAATCATAACGATATGTCACGACCCAAATTTTCGGGCCATGACCGACGCAAGGGCCCAATAAACGTAGTCTATTAAGCCCAAGCAAGCCTATCGATTGATCCTACTCATCATTCCATCAAATATCGCTAAGTCATATTTCATACTTTTGAATCAAAATAGTGATATACATTGCCAACTCGTACTGGCATTACTCCTTAAAAATTTATATACAATGTCTACAACATGTATTCTAATAATTTACATTAAGTTTGTCTATACAAAACAAAATAACACTCGACTTCCAGCGGAGGGACTCGAATGAATGTACAACTACTGAATGCCGAGTCAACTACCAAAAGATGGACACAGGTCTACAAGGACACCTCGTCCTAGTTACCGGCTGCCTCGTGATCTGAAAACATGAATTTGAAAATGGTGAGTATAAACCTAGTGAGTGAACAAGGAAGGGAGCAAGCATACCGTAAGGAATCTTTAATGAAATCATGATGCATTCTTTTTCAAAACGATGCAATTTGTTTCTATTCTTATTAAAAACCCCTCATCAAGCCTTTAAATGATTAATCATTTGAAAATCATTAACCCATACATAACAAACCATTTGAAGAATAAAAGCTTCAATATTACACAAGTCAAATACGACAGCGAAATTTCAACCCAGAAACATAATGTTTCTCGCTACAGCGAGATTCAATCTCGCTGAAGCGAAATTGCAACCCAGAAAATAGAAAGATTCTTGCTGTAACAAGAATGCATTTCCCTACAGCGAGAAGCTACAGTGTCATTCTCGCTGCAGCGAAAATGCATCCTCGCTGCAGCGAGTTTTCGACCAGTGTATCCCTCCAAATCCGAAAGTTTCTCGCTGATTCTCGCTACAGCAAAATACAGGGCATCAATGCAAAATGTACCTTTCTCCCAAAGGAAAAACCACCCTGTTTGAAATGTTCAAAACCAATATGAAACACATAACAATTTCTCAAGGTTTCACATGTCAAGTTTCACATGCATTACAACCATAAACCATTATCCATCAATTTCCTATAACACACATATTTACATATATATATATATATATATACATATATACCCATCATCATCATCACACCATCCCATCATCATCATCACCAACTCATGCGCACTCCCTACTCGCACATGGCTAGGTCATCACCGGGTTATGTGCACTCCCTATTAGCACATAACCGGGTCATCCTCGGCTTATGCGCACTCCCTACTCGCACATAGCCGAGTCAATATAATTACACAACATTATACTCAAGCATATATGTATATCAACATAATGTAGCCACATAGAAATCCATAATAATCACATTTCATAACATAAACCTTTTCTCAAAAGCTTGTTCCCAAGGCATTCATTCTCATGAAAATTGTATAAAATCATTCAAATACTTTGTCAAATCCATCATATTCCCAAAATCAGTTTTGAAAGTAGTCCACTCACCAATTGATTGTAGAACCTTTAGTTGACTCAAATTCCCCTAATGATCCAATTGGAATGATGGTGCTTCTTTAAAACCTAGGATCACATTAACATAAACAATAGATCAATTTACACACTATGAACTCTAAAAGCTATCTCTTAGCTAGTTTTCAATTGCCACTTTAAATGGCTATATATGTTCACTATCTTAATCACTAAAAAGTAATGAACATACTAAACAATAAAACAGCTCATAAATCACAATTACTAGCCATCTTCTATGGCAAAAAATCAAACTTGGTGCATCACTCACCCTAAGGTTCCTTTGTAGTTGGATTCTCTTCCAATAGCTTCCAAATCAATGGAATGATTCTCTCTTTCTCTCTCTAAAATGCCCAACTAGTGAGAGAAAGTATGAAAACAAGATATTTCAAGGTTTTTGAAGTGAGAAAATGAAATAGCACAAGGGTTTATGGAAGGGTGCACCAAAAGCATAAAAATTGGAGCTAGAGAGAGAGTTGTGGAAGTTTGAAAATCAAGCTTCCATGGAGTTTGAAGAAACGTGAGAGAAGAGAAGGGAAGAAGAAGACCAGCTGCTGGAAAATTCAAGAAGATGCTAGAAATTCAAGGTATTTATAGGCAATCTTATCCTTTCCTTTAAAATTATGAAAATGCCCTTCCACCAATTAACTTACTCTCCTCTAATCTTTTATGCAATCTTTTTGCTCTTTTAACACTAGGACAATATCCATAATGGTCTAAACATGCTCGGGTTCATAAAAACTTAAAATTTTAACCCGAGGTGAAAAATGACCATTTTGCCCTTATTATGAAAATTGTTGAAACTTCTAGTTTTCTTCGTGTTTTCATCAGCACACATCATTTATACTGTCTTATGCCTATTTAGGCCTTAAAATGTCATAAAACTTTCTTTTGGAAGCTTATTAGAGAAAATGACGAAACTACGCCTAGCTCATATTATTATATTTATACTTAGTTACAAGCCTATAGAAGTTGGGGTATCACAGGATATGACTTCTATAATCCCACTGAGTAAAAGGTGTTTTCGCAAGGCATGCCACTTTCTTTGAGAAAGAGTTCCTAAGTGAAAAGGCTAGTGGGAGTAAAGTTGTACTCGAAGAAGTTTGAGACACACAAATTGATATTTCAAAGTAAACTGAACATGAGGTTGCGGCATCTGATGTACAACCACAACCTCAAGAGACACAACCACTCCAAAGGTTTGGTAAGATACGTAAAGCTCTTGAGATATATGGATTTCTCTTGGATAGAGACATATTGCCAATAAATAATGAGCCAACAACCTATGAGGAGGCAATGTTGGACATCGATTCTGAAAAATGGAAAAAAGCCATGAAATTTGAAATGAATGCCATGGACACAAACCAAGTATGGACTTTGGTGGATCCAACTAAAGGGATAAAACCTATTGGGTGTAAGTGGGTCTTTAAAAGAAAAATAGGCGTAGATGGCAAGGTTAAAACCTTTAAAGCTAGACTAGTTGCAAAAGGTTATAAACAAAGACAAGGAGTTGACTTTGAGAAAACTTTTTCACCAGTGGCTATGTTTAAATCTAATAGGATTTTACTTGCAATTGCTATATACCATGATTATGAAATATGGTAAATGGATGTAAAAACTGTATTCCTTAATGAAAATTTACAAGAGAAAGTGTACATGACACAATTTGAGGGTTTTACATCCAATGTTAATGCCAATAAGGTGTGCAAGCTTCAAAAGTCCATTTATGGACTTAAGCAAGTTTCTTGGAGTTAGAATATCTATTTTGATGAAACTGTCAAAGGTTTTGACTTCATCAAGAATGAGGATGAATCATGTGTCTACAAGAAGGCTAGTGTGAGTGCCATTATTTTTTTAGTGCTATATGTGGATGACATATTGCTCATAGGAAATGATATACCATTATTGCAATCTACTAAGATTTGGCTGTCTAAACAATTCTCCATGAAGGAATTGGGAGAAGCAACTTACATTCTAGGAATAAAGATCTATAAAGATATATTTAAAAGGTTACTTGGTCTCTCCCAATCCACATACATGACAAGGTGCTAAAGAGGTTTAGCATGATGCAGTCCAAGATAGGGCACTTGTGTTGCCAAAAACTTGTCATTTAAATTTCTACCTACACAAGTATACGTATCGAATAGATAGTATATAAGCAAGCAGAGTATCGATCCCACAGAGAGTTGATCTAAAAAATTACTAAGTACTAAAATTAAAACAATTTAATTTTATCCAAACAATCAATATCAAATAACTAAATTAATTAACTAAAATAATTAACCAAAATTTAAACTAAAAAGAAAAATAAAAATAATAATAACTTGAGAAAAAATCAAATCAAACAAGCTTAGGATTACAATATCCCTCACACTTAATCTAAATCTTATCTCTCTTCCTTAACTTATTTGAATGGGTTGAATTGCTAACCTAAAGTCCTCAATTATTTATAAGGGTCTCTTGACTCATCTTATAAAAATATCTATTTTAACCAAAACACTATATCCCTATGTAAATTGAAATCAAAACAGACTCATTAAGTTTAGGTTCTAATCTAGCTACATATGGCCTATGGCTATATCCCTATCCTATACGCAAATCAATTAATATGATCATATGCTATCCCAATTTTAGTCTACACTAAACTCCCTTTCCCAAGTTTGTTTAGGTTCCTAAATAAATTTGATTGGTGATCAGGCAATTAAAAGCATTAAGAATAAATTGGAATAAACAATTCAAATCCTATTAAAGATAAGCAAGAAAGAGATTAAAAATTTAGATTACATGTGAGTTCAATTGCAATCCTAGAAAAAGAAAATTAACTACTCATGATTGCAAAAACAAATAACATTATATATAGTTCAACCATTGAGAGTAATGAAAAATAAAAGCTAAGGAAGAAACAAAACAAATATTTTTAGTTTTGCTCTCCAAGTTTCAGCCTCCACTTCTAGCTTCTTGAATCTGCAAAAGTTGTCTCCTTAATGTATCTTGAAAATATCCTATTTATACTAACAAACTTAACCTATAGTTCCCTAAGTTGACCTATGATTTAATTGGGCTTAAAAGTGTAATGGAAGGCCCAAACATCAATTGTCATTCTTTAAAAATTGTAATTCCCCCCATAGTACGTCCAACCATTTTTCGATGCAGTTTTCTCTATCTTTGAAGAAGAACTGGTAAAGTGATCTTCATTAAAGTTTAAGCTCTGTCTCTTATCTTTCCAATGGTCCAAGAATTGTAGCATTTGGAGTTCTGTAGCGCAAGTTATGGCCAAAACACTGAAGCATATGCAAGTAGACTTTCAAGTCTTTCAACACTGTACTTTCCAAAATTGAGCCGAATTCCCTTAGTTCTTACAAAAATATAAAAACTAATAAATAATAACCAAATTAAAAGAAATAACATAAAATTAAAATAACTCACTTAGAAATAAACTAATTATAAAAACAACTAAAAATAACTAAATTATAATTAAAAATTAAGGACTTAGCTAATATTTAATAACAAAATTGGACTAAAATAATTCTATAAAATAGAATTATCAAATGAACCCTGCAGCCAATTGAGATTGGTCAAGGCTTGGTTTCAATCATGCAACGATATCATTCATATTGAATGATTAAGGGTTTTTCTTCATTAATAAGACATTAATTATAATGAGTTATAAGTCTAATTGGATGAAGTCCATGAGATTAATATTGCCTTGCAAGGGAATTGTAATGAGTTACAGTTATGTGATCTTTATGCATCAAAGCATAATCTCAAAATTTTCTAGGCTAATGTATCATTGAGATTGGACATCAATGATGCTTAAAGACTAGTACATTCTATGTTCCTTACTTTGGAAGTAAGCAATTGATCTCATAGATTAAAGTATAGAGATATTTGGAACTAAAATGTAGGTGCTTGCCTAGGAGAGCAAGTTCATTGAACATGACCAGCCATGAGAAGTGCATTTAGTAATACACTCCAGTTTCTATTAAACACTTCTCATATGTTAATCATGTAAATACTCTATAGACTTGAGACACCAAGTTGTCATATATATGGAGTGTTATGCTTTAATTTCATCCCTATGGCTGCTTAGCCAAGGATGCCTAAACAGAATGTTTTTGAGTAAAGCATGAAATATGTGACGGCAAATGAGTGGTCAAGATAAGAATCATCACCTTAAGTGTTTTAGGGACATATCCTATTAGTTCTTAGTTAACATTAGCTTATTGAAGTCCTTGGTTAAGGCGACTTGGAGATTATGAAAAGGTTTCATAAGTTTCTATAAAGCTAATGCTCAAACTATAGGAATGAATATGGAGGTCCATAAAAGTTGACATTGTACCAAGCTCTCCGAGATATAAGTCACACACAATGATTGCATTTGAATTAAATTGAGAGAGTGATGATTTAAGTTAGACTTAAATCACATGCTAGGTAATTAACTTCTATAAACTTAATTAAAAGAGTTTAATTAAGTTTTTTAGCATAATATATAAATAGTTATAATTATAATGCCAAAATTGCAATATCGCAAAATTAAAGTTAATCTTAACCTAGTTATATAAATCACATTTAACTAGTTTTCCACATATGAGAAAGAGTTGTCAAAAAAGAAAAGAAAAAGGTTTCTCCTTGTGTGTCGCCACCTACATTGTGAGGAAGAAAAGTTGTTTTAAAGCAATTTTTCAAGTGTGTGATTCGGGCATCCTTGTGAGAAGTGAATAAAGAAAAATGTTGTCCCCTTTACTAGCACAAAATCATAGTTAAAATCTTCCTCATTTGTTGAAAGGTTCAAGTGAAACCATGTGTAATATCATTGGAGGCCAAAAGCTTGATTAGCTAGGGTTCTTGCTTCTTTTAGTGTTCACGGGTTACATTGAGGAGACTGCTATTTCGATCAGAAGACTATTTTGATGGTTAGCTTCTGATTTTATGATTTTATATGCCATTCTATGTGTTAAAATATTACCATGGTGATTTATGGGTGGAGGCATGTTTTGGTTGTAAAGTTTTAATTTTCTTTCCATTGCATAATTTTGAGCATGCTGTCCATAGCCAAACCCAACATTGGTATCAAAGCCATCGATGGCTCAATTTTAACACCTTAAGATTGTCACGACCTAAATTTCGGGCCATGACTAGCACATGGGTCCAATGGACGTAATCCACTAAACCCAAGCAAGCCTATTATTTATCTTACTTATAATCCCATATATTATCACTAAGTCATATTTCATAACTTTGAATCAAAATAGTGATATACATTGCCAACTCGTACTGGCATTACTCATTTAAAATTTACATTAAGTTCATCTATACATAACAAAATAATACTCAACTTCCAGCGAAGGGACTCGGATGAATATACAGCTACCGAATGCCGAGACACCTACCAAAAGATGGACACAGGTCTACAAGGACACCTCGTCCTAATTATCGGCTACCTCGTGATCTTAAAACATGAATTTGAAAATGGTGAGTATAAACCCAGTGAGTGAACAAGGAAGGGAACAAGCAACAATTAGGGAGAATTTAAAATCATGATGCACTTGTTTCAAAACGATGCAATTTAGTTCACTCCTATTTAAAACCCCTCCAAACCCGAGAGTTTCTTGCTACAGAGAGCATGAATTTCGCTGCAGCGAAAACGGAGCAACAAGAGAAACATTTTTCCTCACTCAACAAAAAGCCATCCTGCTAAACTAATAAAATCAACATAAAATTCATGAAAATTCTCAAAGTACAATGTGCCAAATTCCACATACATTACAACCATAAATCATTGTCTATCAATTTGCTATAACACACACATTTACATATGTATATATATATATATATATATATATATATACGTATATACCCATCATCATCATCTCACCAACCCATCATCATCATCACCAGCTCATCATCATCATCACCAGCTCATGCGCATTCCCTACTCGCACATGGCTAGATCATCATCGAGTTATGCGCACTCCCTACTCTCACATAACCGGGTCATCACTGAGTTATGCGCACTCCTTACTCGCACATAACCGGGTCATCATCGAGTTATGCGCACTCCCTACTCGCACAAAACCGGGTCATCCTCGGCTTATGTGCACTCCCTACTCGCACATAGCCGAGTCAACATAATTACATAATATTATATTCAAGCATATATGTATATCAACATAATGCAGCCACATAGAAATCCATAATAACCACATTTCATAACATAAACCTTTTCTCAAAAGCTTGTTCCCAAGGCATTCATTTTCATGAAAAATTTCATAAAATCATTCAAACACTTTGTTCAAAACAGTCATATTCCCAAAACAATTTTGATAGGCAGTCCACTCACAGGTGTCGAAAATCCAGATTCAGGGTGCACTCGGACTAATAGTCCTCAAGCGTAATTCTTTTGCCTTTTCCGGACGTCTCACTACCTTGACAAATAACAAAGTTGAGGAATTTACTATATTGTCCCTAAATTGATATAAACTACTTTAAATTACTAATTCTTGATATGTAAATGCAAAAATACATTCGATTACCGCTTAATCGCGGTATCGATTAAATTTGACCGATCACCCGATTAATTGGCGATTGTGTCCAAATCACCTCTAAATTAAGTCATTTTTCCTCTAATACCTTAATTTACCATATACCATTTAAATAAAGCCAAATTCAGCATTAGAACCCTCAAAGTTCCTTATAGAAAAATTTGGTCATTTGGTGCACTAGCACCGAAATTTTTTTCTACATAACCGTTTCACCTTAATTCATCATTTTCCAAGCCGTTTTCCTTGAAATAAAAACAATCTCCCATTGATATTCAGCCCTCATGGTTTGACCAACAAGGAACCGTAGAGAAATTAAATATTTCTTTTGTGTTTTTGTTCATAACCATGCTTAAATATCCCTAAACACTAACATAGTCTAAAATCAAATTATTCCAACAACAATTCCTCTTCCATACCCATTTTTCAGAATTGAATTCATCATGATAACTCAATATTCAACCATGAAAATCAAGAACAAAAGCATGGGTAAGCTAGGTATCAAGGAGAATTAAAGAAATTTTAACTTACCTAGCTTGTTTCCTTGATTTCTTCACTTTTTCTTTGAATTTTCACCTAGGTTTTCTTGTTTTTCCCTTTGTTCTTCCTTTTTTCTTGTTGCTGGTTGTCTAGGCCGAATATGGTGAGAGAATTGGGGATTTAATGGGCTGATTTCTATAGAAAATAATAAAATAATCAAGCATGCCACGTGTCACATGCTTATTAGCCCAATTTTTAACTTTTTGACTTTTTCTTCTTAATTTTCCACCACAATTATTCTGGTATTTATCCAATCCTACGACATTTAAAATCCCTTGGTCTTGACAAGTGCTGGGGCCAAAATTTTACCGATTTGCCCCCGGGACAAAAAAATTAAGATTTTGCCCCTATACTCTAAAATGTACCGGAATCACATTATTTCTACTTTTCAACCTCAAATAACACTAATATTGATCAATATTAACCAAATGGGGTAAAAATAATTTTTTTTTAAATTCCCGTTTAGTCCTCTAGTGGTAAAATTACCATTTTGCCCTTGTACTCCAAAAATACAGGGATTCATAATTTTTCACTGCTAAACATCATTTTATAATCCAATAATCATAATTCTATTTCATATAATTATTCTTGGTCAAATGTGATCAAATCTTGGCTAGAAATCTCCATTTAATCATCAAATGGTAAAATGATCGTTTTGTCCTTAATCGGTCAATTTTCCTAATAAACTCCAAACTGGACCTTGAACTTCGAATCACTATTCTAAGCCATTCTGTGGGTTTCAAAATTTTCAATTTCCTCTTAGAATTTCTATTTGAACTAGTTCAAGGCTCGATTTAACTTAGTTGTACCACTCGATACAATACCGTCTTTTAATCGAGCTTGACAAGGTCTCACATTCTCCCCCACTAATAAAAATTTGATCCCCGAATTTAAACTCAATGTAAAGTGGGTTACCTTTACATATCGAAGAGGTGTGGATGCTTCGTCATCCTCAGCTTCCGATGTTACCTCCTCACTAGTGTGATTCCGCCACAACACTTTCACTGAGGCTACATCCTTTGAACGGAGCTTTTTAACTTGCCTATCAAGGATGGCTATCGGTTGTTCCTCATAGGTTAGATCATCTTGTAGCTGAATGGTTTCATACCGTATTACATGTGATGGATCTGGGTTGTACTTCCTAAACATGGACACATGAAACACGGGATGGATATTCGAAACGTCTGGCGGTAATGCCAAACGATATGCCACTGCTCCAACCCTTTCTAAGATCTCGAAGGGTCCTATATACCGAGGACTTAACTTCCCTTTCTTGCCAAACCTCATTACCCCTTTAGATGGCGAAACTTTCAAAAATACATGATCTCCTACTTGGAACTCCAAGTCTCTCCGTCGGTTATCAGCATATGACTTTTGTCTACTTTGTGCTGTTAACATCCTCTAACGGATCATGCGTATTTTCTTAGTGGCATCCTGCACCAACTCAGGCCCCAAAAGTTTCCTTTCTCCTACCTCTAGCCATCCAATGGGTGACCTACATCTCCGTCCATATAATGCCTCAAATGGTGCCATTTGGATGCTAGTTTGGAAACTGTTGCTGTAGGCAAATTCCACTAAGGGTAGATATTGCTCCCACCTGACACCAAGGTCTATCACACAAGCCCTCAACATATCCTCCAATGTCTATATGGTCCGTTCAGATTGTCCATCAGTCTAAGGGTGGAAAGCTGTGTTGAAATCCAACTTAGTGCCCAATGCTTCTTGCAATTTTCCCCAAAACCTACTAGTAAACTGAGCTCCTCTGTCAGATACTATAGAAATGGGAATACCATGTAGTCGTACTATCTCATCCACATACACTCGAGCGTATTGGGCAGCCCCGTAAGTAGTCTTAACCGGAAGAAAATGAGCTGACTTTGTTAACCGGTTTACTACTATCCAAATTGAATCATATCCCCCATTGGTTCAAGGCAAACCCGTTACAAAGTCCATAGCAATATGTTCCCACTTCCACTCGAGTACTGGTAATGGCTGTAGTAGCCCTGCAGGCTTTTGATGCTCGGCCTTAACCTGCTGACAAACTAGGTACTTGGAGACAAACTCAGCTACATCTCTCTTAAGTCCTTCCCACCAATACACCTCCTTCAAATCTTGATACATCTTTGTAGCCCCTAGATGTACCACATAAGCTGCCATGTGAGCTTCCTTCAATATTTCTCTCCTCAACCCGTCACCATCAGGCACATAAAGTCTGGTTCCATACCTCAACACTCCATCTGTGCCTTTAGTAAACATTTTTCTTTTCCTACCCTGAGGATCTTCTAAGGCCTTAGTCACAAACTCATCTTTACTTTGTGCTTCTTTAATCCTGTCCATTAAAATAGGCCTCACTCTAAAATGTGCTAGCAAAGCATTTGTCTCTGCAACTTCCAAACGCACACCTATGTCTCCCAAGCTATGGATCTCTCTAACCAAGGATCTCCTATCAGTAGAAATATGTGCCAAGCTTCCCATTGATTTTCGACTCAAGGCATCCGCCACTACATTGGCCTTACTGGGATGATAAAGAATAGTACAATCATATTCCTTTAGCAACTCCATCCATCTACATTGCTGTAAGTTAAGATCCCTCTGCTGAAATATATACTTCAGACTTTTGTGGTCCGTGTATATCTCGCAAGTCTCACCATACAAGTAATGTCTCCAAATCTTTAAGGCAAACACGATTGCTGCCATTTCCAAATCTTGTATGGGATAATTCTACTCATGCCTTTTAAGTTGCCTAGATGCATACGCAATCACCTTCCCATGTTGCATTAATGCACATCCTAAACCAACCCCCGATGCATCACAAAACACCGTATAACCCCTTGTGCCTTGCGGTAGGCTTAACACTGGAGCTGTGGTGAGACATGCCTTAAGCTTCTCAAAACTATTCTCACAAGCATCAGACCACTCAAATTTTGTATCTTTACGTGTCAGCTTAGTCAGAGGGGCAACTATTTTGGAGAAATCCTTCACAAAGCGACGATAATAGCCAGCTAAACCCACAAAGCTTCTAATCTCCGTAACTGATGTTGGCCTTGGCCATTTTTTCACTGCTTCAATTTTCTTTGAATCAACTTGTATCCCATCCTTAGATACCACATGCCCCAAGAATGCAACACTTTCGAGCCAAAACTCACACTTGGAGAACTTAGCATACAATCGATGTTCTCTCAAAATTTGGAGCACTATCTTAAGATGCTGCTCATGCTCCTCTCAGCTCTTTGAATATATCAAGATGTCATCAATAAACACCACCACAAACTTATCCAAATAAGGCTTGAACACTCTGTTCATCAAATCCATAAAGGCTGCGGGAGCATTCGTGAGCCCAAATGACATCACTAAGAACTCATAGTGCCCATATCTTGTTCGAAATGCGGTCTTGGGTACATCTTCGTTTCGGATTCTCAACTGATGGTACCCAGATCGCGGATCTATCTTAGAGAAACATTGTGCTCCTTGTAGTTGATCAAATAAATCATCTATCCTTGGGAGAGGATACTTATTCTTCACCGTTACTTTATTAAGTTGTCGATAATCAATGCACAGCCTAAGTGACCCATCTTTCTTCTTCACAAATAACACTGGTGCTCCCCATGGGGATATACTAGGATGGATGAAGCCTTTATCCAACAAATCCTCTAATTGATCCCTAAGCTCTTTGAGCTCTGCCGGTGCCATTGTATATGGGGGTATGGATATAGGTCTAGTGCCGGGAATTAAATCTATGCAAAATTCAATCTCCCGCTCAGGAGGTAAACCTGGTAGCTCCTCAGGAAATACATCCACGAACTCCTTCACCACCGACACTTGACTTACATTTCCAACCTTCGCCTGAGTATCCCTTACAACAGTCAAGTAACCTATACAACCCTGTCGTATTAACCTTCTAGCAGAAATGACCGATATCAAATTGGTTGGAGCATTACTCCTATCCCCCTGAATACTAAATGATGATTCACCGGGAAAATCAAATCTAACCAATTTATGATAACAGTCCACACTAGCATGACAAGGTGATAACCAATCCATCCCCAAGATCACATCAAAGTCTAAGGTGTCTAACACCACCAAATTCACCAAAGTGTCATTGTCCTTGACTCGTACTACACAGGACTCATATTCCCATTCGGCCACAAATATCTCCTTTAAAGGAGTAGACACTATTAATTGTTCCTCTCTCCTAACATGATCTCTACCCAACCGAGATGCAAAACATGGAGAGATAAAAGAATGAGTAGCACCAGGATCAAATAGTACCCGAGCATTCATATCACAAATTGAAAGAATACTTGAGACCACGGCATTGGATGTTTGGGCCTCCTACTGTGTTAAAGCAAACACCCTTGCCTGGCCTCTACCAACAAAACTCTAATGTCCAGACCCAGATGGCCTGCCCTGAGAGAAAGTACTAGCACCTCTACCCCTCGATCCACTAGCCTCCCGCCCAAATGAGGCAGCAACTGAAGGAGCAGACGAAGCTAGCTGGGTGGAACCACGAGCAAAATCTTGTGATTGATGAGCCCTCGGACAATCTCTCCTAATATGCCCAGGTTGACCGCACCCGAAACAAGTTCTTGTGGTAAGGAAACATCGTTCACTATGTCGTCTCCCACAAATATCACAAGGGTGGGTGACTTGACTACTCTGTCTTGAATCTTGTTGTCTCCTAACATTGAAAGTTTTCTGTCCTATCCCAACACTAGCACTAGGCAGGTCACTCCTCTGTTGGAATAATAGTAAATCCCTCTGTGGACCCTGACTGTTAGAAGACGAACCACCACTACTGAAATCTCTCGGACCTTGATAACCCTCAGTCTTGGCCCTCTTTGCCCTATCCCTCGGAGCCCTACTCTCACTGGTCTTCATCTCAATGCACTGAGCACAATCTACTGCTGCAGAATAGGTAGTGAAATCTCGAGATGCCACAGCCCTAAACAGTGGCTCTACTAACCCATCCACAAACCTCTGAATCTTCATCTCCTCAGTAGAAACGAGGTAGGGAGCATAGCGAGACAATTGTGTAAACTTGATGTCATTCTCCGACACTGTCATACTCGAAGTTTGTACCAAATTCTCAAACTCTCTAGCTCTGGCATTACGTACACTGAGTGGTAGGAACCAATCCAAGAAGGCTGCACTAAACTCACTCCAAGCCAATGGTGCTGCATCCGTCAGTTTGCCTCTAAACAAGGAGCTATACCATTCCTGCGCCACATCCTCTATTCGGAAGGTGGCTAACTTGACTGATCAGAGACTAGAGCATCCCAAAACTTTACGTATCTTCTCCATCTTATCCAGGAAAACCTGGGGTTTTTCTAATGCATCAGACCCTGAAAATGATGGAGGCTTAAGCTTTAGGAAATCGGGAAGAGAAATCTCTAAGTGACCCCTCTTCACCTCACGATATTGGCGATCGACCTGTCCTTGGGAGCTAGGAGATTCTTGTACTGTAGGTCTCCCCTCTACTACCCTCTGTATATCCTCCACACGAGACGCCATCATCTCTACAACCCGGTTAACTCCCTGTAGGCCTGTTGCCAAATCCTCAATAGTAATACCCTCAGCTGGGTGTCTATCTACATCACTTGAGGACTGTCCCTCCTTTTGCCTACTCATAGGAGTATCCGACCTCACAGGCCTAGTGACCCTGCCACGTCTACCTCGGTCTCTCCGAGTGGATGCCCATGGTCTATTTACCATCTCAATGGGGGCATCTTGCTCCCCTACCTGTCTTGAGGAGGCTCGTGTCTTAGGTGGCATTCTTACCTAGACAAGAGCAAACACCTATTATTAAACACATATTATAATCATACTTAAGGAAAAAGATGGTTTCTAAGATAGGGAATCTATGCGGTCACTTCACAACCGAAGTTCCCACATAAAAACCTGACACTCCGCTGGACCAACAAATGGAAGTTCTATGACCTAAACAAACTTAGGGTTTTGATACCAACATTGTCACGACCCAAATTCTGAGCCATGACCAGCGCATGGGTCCAATGGACGTAATCCACTAAACCCAAGCAAGCCTATTATTTATCTTACTTATAATCCCATCTATTATCACTAAGTCATATTTCATAACTTTGAATCAAAATAGTGATATACATTGCCAACTCGTACTGGCATTACTCATTTAAAATTTACATTAAGTTCATCTATACATAACAAAATAATACTCAACTTCCAGCAGAGGGACTCGGATGAATATACTGCTACCGAATGCCGAGACACCTACCAAAAGATGGACACAGGTCTACAAGGACACCTCGTCCTAATTATCGACTGCCTCATGATTTGAAAACATGAATTTGAAAATGGTGAGTATAAACCCAGTGAGTGACCAAAGAAGGGAACAAGCAACAATTAGGGAGAATTTAAAATCATTATGCACTTGTTTCAAAACAATGCAATTTAGTTCATTCCTATTTAAAACCCCTCCAAACCCCGAGAGTTTCTCGCTGCAGTGAGCATGAATTTCGTTGCAGCGAAAACAGAGCAATAAGAGAAACATTTTTCCTCACTCAACAAAAAGCCATTATGCTAAACTAATAAAATCAACATAAAATTCATGAAAATTCTCAAAGTACAATGTGTCAAATTTCACGTACATTACAACCATAAATCTTGTCCATCAATTTGCTATAACACACACATTTACATATGTATATATATATATATATATATATATATATATATATATATATATACGTATATACCCATCATCATAATCACCAGCTCATGTGCACTCCCTACTCGCACATAACCTACTCATCCTCGGCTTATACGCACTCCCTACTCGCACATAGCCGAGTCAACATAATTACACAACATTATATTAAAGCATATATGTATATCAACATAATGCAGCCACATAGAAATCCATAATAACCACATTTTATAACATAAACCTTTTCTCAAAAGCTTGTTCCCAAGGCATTCATTTTCATGAAAAATTGCATAAAATCATTCAAACACTTTGTTCAAAACAGTCATATTCCCAAAACAATTTTGATAGGCAGTCCACTCACAGGTGTCGAAAATCTGGATTTCGGGTGCACTCGGACTAATAGTCCTCAAGCGTAATTCCTTTGCCTTTTTCGGACGTTTCACTACTTTGACAAATAACAAAGTCGAGGAATTTACTATATTGTCCCTAAATTGATATAAATTAATTTAAATTACTAATGCTTAATATGTAAATGCAAAAATACGTTCGATTATCGCTTCATCGCGGTATCGATTAAATTCGACCGATCACCCGATTAATTGGCGATTGTGTCCAAATCACCTCTAAATTAATTCATTTTTCCTCTAATACCTTAATTTACCACATACCATTTAAATAAAGCCAAATTCAGCATTAGAACCCTCACAGTTCCTTTTAGAAAAATTCGGTCATTTTAAAAAATGCACTAGCACCGAAATTTTTTCTACATAACTGTTTCACCTTAATTCAACATTTTCCAAGCCTTTCCCCTTGAAATAAAAACAATCCCCCATTGATATTCAGCCCTCATGGTTCGACCAACAAGGAACCCTAGAGAAATTGAATATTCTTTTGTGTTTTTGTTCATAACCATGCTTAACTATCCCTAAACACTAACATAGTCTAAAATCAAATAATTCCAACAACAATTCCTCTTCCATGCCCATTTTCAGAATTGAATTCATCATGAGAACTCAACATTCAACCATGGAAATCAAGAACAAAAGCATGGGTAAGCTAGGTATCAAGAAGAATTAAAGAAATTTTAACTTACCTAGCTTGTTTCCTTAATTTCTTCACCTTTTCTTTGAATTTCCACCTAGGTTTTCTTGTTTTTCCCTTTGTTATTCCTTTTTTCTTGTTGCTGGTTGTCTAGGCTGAATATGGTGAGAGAATTGGGGATTTAATGGGCTGATTTCTATAGAAAATAATAAAATAATCAAGCATGCCATGTGTCACATGCTTATTGGCCCAATTTTTAACTTTTTGACTTTTTCTTCTTAATTTTTCACCACAATTATTCTGGTATTTATCAAATCCTACCACATTAAAATCCCTTGGTCTTGACAAGTGTTGGGGCAAAAAATTTACCGATTTGCCCTTGGGACGAAAAAATTACGATTTTGCCCCTATACTCTGAAATGTACCGGAATCACATTATTTCTACTTTTCAACCTCAAATAACACTAATATTGATCAATATTAACCAAATGGGGCAAAAATCATTTTTTTTAAATTCCCGTTTAGTCCTCTAGTGGCAAAATTACCATTTTGCCGTTGTACTCTAAAAATACCGAGAATCATAATTTTTCACTGCTAAATATCATTTTATACTCCAATAATCATAATTATATTTCATATAATTATTCTTGGTCGAATGTGATCAAATCTTGGCTAGAATTCTCCATTTAATCTTCAAATGGTAAAATGACCGTTTTGTCCCTAATCGATCAATTTTCCTAATGGACTCCAAACTGGACCTTGAACTCTGAATCACTATTCTAAACCATTTTGTGGGTTTCAAAATTTTCAATTTCCTCTTAGAATTTCTATTTGAACTAGTTCAAGGCTCGATTTAACTTAGTTGTACCACTTGGTACAATACCATCTTTTAATCAAGCTTGACAGGGTCTCACAAAGATGTCTAATGATTGTTGATGCCTTGTTTGCAAAGGTTATGAGGTGTTCAAGTTTTGTAGGAAACAAAGAAGTAAGTCTTAAACTTTACAATGTGTTATAGTTATTTTGATTTCTGGATAGATTGTATTGTGAATTTTTAAATCTTACTTATCACAACAGTAATCTCATTTTAATGTTAATTTTTTGAAGATTAGTTAGTGCAAAAGATGCACAAATTAATTTAGCAATTAAAGTGGTAATCCGATGACACTGTGGTGCGTTATCTATAAGAGAATCCGATTCTGCCCAGCTTTGGTAAAGGTCTTGTTTTTAGCCTTTAAGTGAGGTTTAAGTGCCTCATAAAATGTTGAAAAATTAAAGAATCAATATACATTAGAAATGTTCCAAGATGGATCGTTATGTTTGGCTGATGGTAAAGGTAAAGCTACCAAAATGTGACTGAAACAGCTGCTATTTGCAGCAATGACGATCACAGTTTTGTTTGGCTTGACAAAAAAGAAAGGCCTAAATTTGTGCAATTACTTGCACCAATTGGTTGAGGATTTTTATGAAAAGGTTCCATACGTTACCCAAATTCCTACCAAGAATTTTAAGGATTTAAATCCCTAAAATTAAGCCTCCATAAAACTGAGTTAGTGAAGTCAAAACCATTACTACCTCTACAGTAGCAAGCCATGGTTTTTGAATTTTTTGACAGTCAAAAACATTTCCTAAAATCTTGGAAAATTATTATGGAATTGATCCATAAGTTGCCTATCAAGAAAAAATTTAATTGGGAATTAAATTCATGATTTTACACCACCAAACAGTTTCAAAAAGACTCAAAAGCTAATTCTACCACCAGCAAATAAAGGTCATGGTTTTTGAATTTTTGGAATAACCAAATCACCTCCTAAAATTTTGAAAATTTATTCTAGAATAGTTCCTTGAGTTATCTATTAGGATAATTTTTATTAAGAATTAAATTCCTAAGTTTAAGTCACAAAGAGTTTCAAAATGTCTCAAAAATCGATTCTACTACATGCAGATAAAGGTCAAGGTTTTTTAATTTTTTGAATAGCCAAATCAACTCCTAAAATCTTGAAAATTTATTCTACAATAGCTCCATGAGTTATCAATCATGATAAATTTTATTAGAAATAAATTCTTAAAGATAAACTTGTTAATATAAGCCCTACAAGCCAATCTGTGGTTGCATGGGAATTGCAATTTTGAGATATTCATGTATGACATATTGTTATTCATAATAACATTGAGGTAGTTCTTTATCCATAAGTTTATGATTTAATTACTTTTTGTACTCATGCAGATAAAGCCCACGGAACTATATATGCCTTGCAAAGGACTTGTATTGGGATACAATTATGAGATCTTTATCCATTAAAGCATTATTCCCAAAAGTTCCTTATTATTGTATTATTAAGATAGGGAATCAATAATGCTCAAAGATTGGCACATGTATGTTCCTTACTTGTGAATTAAGTAATCGCTCTTATAGGTTGAAGTATAGCAATACTTTGAACTAGCATGTGGGTGTTTTCCATGGGAGAGCAAGTTCACTGAGCATGACCCACCATGAGAAGTGCATTTGGTACCTCACTCAAGTGTTTATGCAATACTTCTCATGTGTTAGTTGTGTAACTATTCGTTAAACTTGAGACATCAGGGTATCTTATATGTGGAGTACTATGAATTGATTTCATCTGTACGGGTTCCTAACTAAGGATGTCAAAACAAGATGTTTTTGGGTATAGTATGAAGCATATGAAGGCAAATGAGTGGTCAAGATAGGAATCATCACCCCAAGTGATTCAAGGGGAAATATCTCATTAGTTCTTGATTGACATTAGCTTAATCAAATCCTTAGCCAAGGTGATTAGGAGATTATGAAATGAGTTTTATAAGTCTCCATAAAGCTAATGATCTAACTGTAGGAACAAATATGGAGGTCAATAAGAGTAGGCACTGCACCAAACTCTTATCATCTCCGAGATATATAATGAAGGAATAAATTACATTGAAAAACTATACACTGAAAAGTTATCAAAGAATCCTTTGACTCTTTTAACAATTAGGTGGCCATGATGCATTGCTACATGCCAACCATGGTCTATGGAATTGAATCAGTTAATTTAAAATTGAATATGATTCATTTAAATTAATTAATTAATAATATTATAATTCAATTCCATTACCAACATGTTAGGAACCTAATGGCTTACACACAAAGGTTGCAATTTGGATTAAATTGAGAGTGTGATGATTTGAGTTAGACTTAAATCAAATTCTAAGTTTTAACTACTAATGACCTAATTAAAAGAGAGTAATTAAGTATTGGTTAAATATTATAATTGTTATAATATTAAGGACTTATTTTGCAAATTTTAATAAGTTAAACCTAGGTATAAATATCACATTATAGCCACTCTTTTCTAGAAAAAAAAAAAAAAGGAAAGCCAAAAGAAAAAAAATAGTTTTTCTCTTGACTGCTGCCACTCTTGAGAAGTTTTTTTGAAAACTTCTCCTTTGATTCTTTGCTAGAAATCAAAGAATAAAAGAGGAAAAATTGTTGTCCACTTGCTAGCACAAGCCCATGGCATAAAGCTCTCTCTTTGAAAAGGATCCGTTGCAATCGTGTGTGCATCATTGGAGGCCAAGAAATTGAGTGGCTGGGATTATTTCACACAAAAGGTGTTCACGTTTTATCACCAAAAGGAATCCATTTGATTACGATATCACTTGGAAAGGTAAAATTTTTTCTGATTTTGTATGTTGGTTAACTTTGCATTAAACAACCAAGGTTATCCAAAGGTAGGAGGCATAGTTTTTATTTTATTTCAATTTTTGTTATTCTACCGCGTTGATGCTCTAATCATGCCATTCCTTGCAGTGGTATCAGAGCCTCCCTTAGCTCATTTTAATGCAAAGGTATGTCTTGTTATTGTTTAATTCCAATTTTGATTGGAAGTGAGGTATTTGGAAGAGAGCAAGTAAGTGTTAAATTTCGATTATATTTTAAATTAGTTTATCACATTCGAGTTTCGATTTTTAATACTTATTTATTTCAGCAACAAATCTTGTTGAAGTGTCTCAATTTTTCATAACAATATGCGCATGAGATGCACAAAAGAGTTTGGCTAAAAAAGGATTCGAATTCATGGGAAACAAGATGTGGTTTGGTGATAACATTCAATTCCACCAGATTTGCATATGGTTTGATTTTTAGTTTAACAGGGGATTAAAAGACTCTAAAAATTCTGAAAAAATTTGGAAGTAATATACATTGAAAGTCATTAATAATGATTACTTACCAGCTGAAAATGGTGAAGGAAAGGCTTTGAAATTGTGACTGAAACCATTGCTGCCAGCAGTAGTTTTAGGTCACAATTTTGGCTGAGAAACTCATCTTCAAAGAGTCATAAGATTGTGCAATTGTTGTACCTTTTGCATAAATTTTAAAGTTTGAATATGTTCAAAAGATGCTTGGAAAGATTACTAAAATTAAGGGATTTAATCCCTTAATTTAAGCCTCCATAATGCAACATATTCAACCCAAAAATTACAGCTATGTATAGAATACATAGGCTACATTTTTTTGGGATTTTGACCAGCTAAGTCAAGTCCAAAAATTATAAAATTTTAATATCGAAAGGTTCCATATGTTAGTTGGCCATGGTTAAAATTTTGGAATTAAATTCTTTGATTTGGTGCTACATCAAGCCACAAAACTATGACTAGTTTTTGGGATTTTAGTGTCCATATTTGCAGCCTAAATTGGTGCAATTAAAAACACTAATTCACTAGACAATATCTTATGGAAAAGTTCCAGAAAGATAAATTTTGATATATTTAAATTAGGGAATTTGATTCCTTAAAATAAAGATATCATAATTCAATTAATCACATCCATAAATTTAGGAATTTGATTCCTACAAATATGGGTGTGCAATAAATATGGACAAGATAATTATCATGAATTAATTTCCTTCTTTAAAGAAGTGAAATTCGAATAGGACACTTAAATATAATTAAAGATAATGTTGTTTTAAATATTATATTTAAATTATCTAATGAGATTAGATAATTGAAGACACATAGTCTTTAATTTAAAAAGATTAGTAAAAGTTACTTAAAACGTTTAAAGATTACAAATTAAAAATGTTTTAATTTGTAATAATATTTTAATTCTAATCCTAATGATATTAGGAATGGATAATATTACTAATACTAATTAGTAAAGACTTTATATAAATGGAAAGTTGTTTCCATACATGGAATTAAAAAAATGAACTTGAATTTAGTTGCACACTAATTTTGGATGCCTCATATGATTAACAATTAGAGTAAGACATAGTTTAATTTTATGTTCATATGGATGGATGGATGTGGATGATTATGGACTAGGCCTAATATGATTGTGGATGTATGGTTAAATTTTATCATGGCATTTATTTATTAAATAAGGTCTGCGCACCTTGCCTTTCTCTTGATTTTCAGGGATTGTAAAATTCTTTCCTCACCTAACTCCCCTTGGATGTACCACAAGGTTTCTTTATTAAAATGTAATTAATTATATATAAGTGTAGAAGTAGGATTAGTTTAGGAGTTGTTTTACAATTCGAAGAGGAAGACCTAAAGGCGCCATGAAGATACAAGGAGGAAGATTACAATATATTGTATGTTATCCTCTAGGTTTGACCAAGCTAATTTCCTTTGATGGCTCAAGGAAATTAGTATAGATAAAGTCCATAATCATCCAAAGTAGAATGCATGCGATAGATTTATTTTATGCTGTTTAATAAATTCTATGTGATGCAAAGTAGTATGTATGAGATAGATTTATTTATGCAATTAATAAAAAGTATGCATGCGAAAATGAGACCTTAACTAAGTCAAAAATAAAAAAATCCCTCAGTAAATATTGAGTCACATGTCACGCATGATTAAGTTGCCTTCCACCATATAGCAAGATAACCTAGTTGCTCTTTTAATCGGAGACTCGTTGAGCACACTCAAAGTCACACTTTTACATGAGTATGTTTGAGCTATTGGTGGGTCTTACTCAACTAGTTTCATAAAATTCGAATGCTTGGAAACTTGATTATTATGGACACTAGAGGCAATGGCTAGGCGAAACATATATGATATGTTTAGGCAATGTGTTGTCACTTAGCTGATCTAGGAGTTGTATAGAGATACAATTGGTAAGCTCAGTTACCTACCTAATCCACCTATCATGGTTTGTTAAGCACACTCAAGGTCATGATTAGAATGGATAAGGATCCTAGCCCACTACGAGAATCCTTGTAGAGATCTCTTGAGGTGATATTGTGAGATCTTGACCTCCATAGATGTGTAACTAGA
Source organism: Theobroma cacao (assembly GCF_053813885.1). Lineage (NCBI taxonomy): Eukaryota > Viridiplantae > Streptophyta > Magnoliopsida > Malvales > Malvaceae > Theobroma > Theobroma cacao. The sequence continues at coordinate 20,898,485 of NC_142640.1, read as the reverse complement.
GGTAGACTGATGAGTGCATCCAATTCATATATTTAATGGGAGATTAAATACCTAATTAGTCTAAGTTGGACTAGATTTAGGATCGAATTTAGGAATTTTTATTTATTTTATTAATTTAGTTTAATTTGTGTTTAAATGTTTGTTTTAAGTTAATAATGTTAGTTTTATGTTATTTATATTTATTTTATGTTTTTATAGGAGTAGGATCAAAAATAATTTCAATTGGTAAAGAAAGGTGCATAATGGACTGTTGCTCTATTTGCATATGTTTCAGTTTTTCAAGCATATCTCTCGTTACAAAAGCCTAAATGACATGATTTTTGGACCATTAGAAAGCTAAGAGGTAGGGCTACAACTCTAATGTTACACTTTGCCCAGTTCCAATCAAAATGTGGTCAAAATCTTTGTCAAAGTGAAAGCACTGCACTAGAAGAACAAAAAGGGGCATTTTTGTAAATTACGTAAAACTTTGACTAACTTTAGAGATAAATATCTAAAGTTCCAAACACTTTCTTCTAACTTCTAGTAGATTCTTCTTCTTCTTCGCATTCTTCTTCCCCATTTCAAGTTTCCCATCTTCCATGGAGGCCACCCTAAAAACCTCCATAACCTTATCATAGTAACCCCAAATCTCATGTTCTTGGTACACTTTTTCATAGGTTTTTTCGTTCTCTTTCACTTTTTCATCTCAAAAACCCTTAAAAGTTTTTCCTATGTACTTTCTCCTGCTAGCTGAACATTTTAAAGGGGGAGACTCTTCAAAATAGCTTGAGAAAACCCTTAAAAGAATTTTCTCCATTAAATTCTCACAAAAGGACTCAACTACAAGTTCACCAAGGTGAGTAATGAGTTAGGGTTGATTATTAAGTTGTTGATGATGGCCAATAATTAGATTTGTGGGCTGATCTATTGTTGAAGGATATTTATTTATTTCTAATGTGACTAGAATGGTGTAGATTAATGACTAGTCAAACGGTAATTGGAAACTAGTTTGGAATAACTAGTAAAGTTTGATTTAGGAAACAGCTTTTGGAATAATATTCAAGTAAATTAGGTTGGTTGTGATGCTATTGTGTGTGATAGGTTCCAACGAGATCCCACACCTCCATTTGGAGCATTAGTCGAAGTTGGAGTTGATCCAAGAATCAACAAAGATAGGTGAGTGAACTTGCATTAAAATGTTTTGGGATAAATGCATATGTGTTTGATTGAATCACTTGAAATATTTTATTGGTCTTTTCTTTAAAATGTGCATGGGAACAAGCCCTTAATGAAACGTTTTTATGCTATGAAATGTGAAACATAATGAAACCATGTGTTCCTACATTCTGTGGATATGTATGTTATGCCTTGAATGATAATGTTGTATGATAACTATAACCGTGCATGTGCGGTGTGGGAGTGCACGTGATGGTGCTGGTGGTGTGTGGTGTGGGAGTGCACATGCCGGTGATGATGTGGTGTGGGAGTGTATATGATGATATTGCTTTCTGCGGTGTAGGAGTGCACATGATGATTCTAGCTATGTGCAGTATGGAAGTGCACATAAGCTGATGAGCCGGTGATTGTATATATGTTTACACATATCATAGAGAGGTTAGAGAAAATATTATGTGATTGCAATGAATGTTGAATGTTGAAATTGTTAATTGCTTCCAAATTGATTTTCATTGCAGCGAGAAACTCTCGGGGTGGTTTTCAGCCCTAATTTTCACTGCTGCGAGAAAGTCTTTATCTTGCTTGCCTTGCTTGGATATTTGTAGTAGTTTCCACTCTTTTCAACTTTGTTGTTGGTCCTAGATCCTTCACCCTAAGGGATTAAATAATCAAAGGTTGAATTAAGGGGCTTTACAAGAAATTAAGCTAAATTGAATTATTTTTTTTTTTACATAAGTGCATCATGTTTTCTAAAACTTTCCATATCGTTTTCTTGTTCCCTTCCTATGTTCACTCATTGGGTTTATACTCACTCTTTTAAACTTCATGTTTACAGATTCAAAGGCAGTTGGGATCTAGATTGAGGTGTCCATGTGTATTCGTCTTTTGGTAGGTACCATGGCATTCAGTAGTTGTACCTTCACCCAAAGTCACTCCGCTAATAGTCAAGAGTCTTTTGCCTGTGTATTCATACTCATGATGTAAATCACTAAGATTCATAGTATAAACAATATATGCATATTTTGATTGATGATGCCACTATGAGTTGGCAATGGGTGACATTATTTTGGATTATATAAATGTAAGTATTTGATTGCCATAGTATATCATTGAATATTTTATAGTTAAAAGTTACGAAATATGATTTTAGGAATGATTGCTGAAATGACGATCAGGACTGCATGAAAAGGCTTGCTTGGGCTTAGTGGGCTATGCTCATTGGGCCCATGTGTCGGTCATGGCTCTAGAATTGGCTGTGACAAAGTTGGTATTAGAGCCCTAGGTTGTCTAAGTCCTAGGATTTTTTATTATTGGTCCAACGGAGTATCGGGTCATTATGTGGAAACTTCAGTTGTGAATTATGAACCGCGACACATTTTACAACCAAGAAATCGCATAGATTTCCTATTCTAGAAACCACCTTTTCCTTTAGGTATGATTGTAAAATTTGTTTAATAACAGCTATTTGCTCTTATCTAGATAAGCATGCAGCTTAAGACACGAGCCACCTCGAGAAAAATCGAGGAGCAAGATGCTCCTAATGAGACAATGGGTAAGTCACGGGCTTTCACTCCTAAGGGGCGAGGTAGACATGGTGGGGTCACTATGTCAAGCCCAACTCGACAATATGTTTATTATGTCATTCCTACATAAGAATACATGTTTGCTTACTTGGGTACCTTGGAAATCGTTAAAAGACGGTATTGTACCAAATGGTACAATTAAGTTGAATTAAGCCTCGAACTAGTCCAAATAGAGATTTTCAAATGAAATTGAGAATTTCAAAACCCCAGAATGACTTAAAATGGTGATTCAGAGTTCGAGGACCGATTTGGAGTCAAATTAGAATTTTCATAATCTAGGGGCAAAATGGTCATTTTGCCACCCAAGGTTAAAATTGGAATGGTGGAAGAAGTTTTTGATCAAGATTGACTATCTAGAACATAATTTGAGTTTGAGTAGTGAAAAATTTTAATTTCGGCATTTTTCGAGCATAAGGGTAAAATAGTCATTTTATCGCCCAGGGGTAAAATTATAATTTTACACAACCCAACACTTGTCCAGCACATGGATTTTACCCAATATTATCATGGATAATTTAAAAAATTTAAGTGGTGGAGAGAGATTTCTTAATGGCTAAGTATGACACATGGACCAATGGAATGGTGACATGTGTCAAATTTATATCCATTTATTTTTTTGGCTTAAAAGTCAACATAAAATCAGCCCATATCTCTCATATGGCTGGCCAAAGCAAGAACAAAGGAAGAAAAGAAGAACACAAACCCTAGGTGGAAAAATTCAAGGGAAAAGTGTGAAAATTCAAGTAATCAAGCAATCAAAGGTAAAATTTCTTGATTTTGACTTGTGATCTATCTTTCCCATGCATTATTTTGCATTTTTCATGGTTGAATCACAAGATATCATGAAGGATTCATGGCTGACCGAATTTAGAGAGAAGATTTGATGATTTATTTGGTTAAATTTTGAGTTATTTTAGTGTTTATAGTTGATTTATCATGTTTGGAAGGAAAACAAGTAAGAAAAATCACATGTTCTTCATGGATTCTTCATTGGCCAAATTTTCCAAGAGAAAATGTGAATGATTTTGCTAGATTTTATGCTATTTGACTTGTGTTTGATGATTTGGAGTATTGGGAGAAAAATGAAATTTATTTGGAGTTAAATTGGACATATTGGCCAATTAATCAAGAGATAGATCGATTTAGGCCAATACCGTTTTATTTAGGTACACAATTGAATTTGTGTAGAACACCGTGTTTAGGTGATAATCCGAAGAATTTGCATCCCATTTCATACATTAGTATAAAGCTTGAATTGGTTTTATAACAATTTAGCGCAATGTAGTAAATGGCTTATTGTGCATTATATCTAGGTGGTGAGCATTCTGGCAAAAGTAAAGAGATAGTACCCGAGGATCAAGAATCGGAGTACTTGGAATTCGACTCTTGAAATAGTGAGTAACCTTACTATCGTCTTAATTATCTAAAGTGGTTTTTATCCGATTTTGTGATTTTATGGAAAATGAGTTTAAATGGCAAATATTTATGTTTTATAAGCAAAATGTGATTAAATGAAATGATTTTATAAAATTGTCTTGAAATTGAATGATAGTTTTGGAAAATGGAGTAATTGGAGACTAATTGCTGTGTTATAAATCATGATTTGAATTGAATGGCTTATGATAATATTGGCATGCATGGTTGATTTGGTAAATGTGTTGAAAATGTATGAACTGTTAATTTGCCTTGAGAGGCTATAAAATAAAATAATTGCCATGTCATGCTATTACAAATTTTATTGTATGGTGGGTTTAGTCGCTGTAGTGGACGGGTTTCGTGGACCAGCCTATTAGAGGGGCACGGTAATCCTATTATATTCATACCTCAGTGAGAGGCGTGGAGGGATAACTCCTAAGGTTAACACTTTAGAGTTCACTTCACGCCCAACCACCACGTGAGGGTGAACTCAGCCAACGCCAAGGAACGGCTATATTTTCAAAATAAAAACACGATTTATGCATACATAGCTTTCTAACAGCCTTGGCGGTCTCAGTTGGGATAGCCCTCGGCCAAGGTATCCCTAATAACTGAGTATGAGAATGATTTTGGCATGAGCCAAAGTTTTAAGAAACTCATAAGCCATGTTGATTACTCGATTTATATGATTTAATTTTATTTGGTTGAAATGAGTTGAAAGGTGATGAATTACAGTATGTTAAATTATTTTATCTGTCTCCATTTACTCAACTTTAGATATTTTAGATGGTATTTGTTTACTCACTGGGATTATATAATCTCACCACCCTCTTTTCCACCCCTTTCAGGCTTAGGATAGTCGGTAGATAGCTCACTTTGTTGAGGGCTACAGTTGGACTTGCATCCTCAAAAACTGTAGGTTTACTGCTTTTAATACTTTTGGTCGTTTGTGAGCCCATGTGTCACTGTAAATTAAATTTTATACTTTGATTATCTGTATTACAGTATGTATCAATTTATTTAGCTTTTACGCTATAAAAATTATTATCGGTAACTCTATAAATATTATTTTATAAGAAAATAGAATATTTTATTAAATTTTTTTATTATATTCAAATAGTTATAATTTCACTTTAAATGAATGTTTTAAATATCTAAACTTATTTTTTATTATGAAATATGTGTTTTCCACTTGCATACTACATTTTTAGCTAGTTTCGAGATTTTTGAGGAAAAATGACCAAAATGCCCCTGTGAGACAGAAATTATTTTTTTTATTGATTTAAGTTGGAAATAGTTTATAATCTCTCAAAACATGATACTTAACAACTGTTGCTCACAAGGGAGGTGCGAAAACTAATATTAAAGCCTTACAAGGTTCCGGATGGCATTACGGGCGATGAATGTCTATTGGGACGTCGCGGTGGTTGTCACGGGCTCGAAGGGAGTACCGGGTCATGACACACTAGGTCAATGAGGGAAGATACGCCTGTAAGTAGACATGAAGTAAAGCCCGACCATATAAAATACTTGTCATGACATACATGTGATGGATAACATGTTTGCATGCTAAGAGAGTCTCGAAAAATTTACAAAAGTAGGTATTGTACCTAAAGGTACAACAAAGTTGATTTAAGCATCAAACTAGATCAAATAGAGATTTTAGGGTGAAATTGAAAATTTTACAGTCCAGGAATGATTTAAAATGGTGATTTGGAGTTCGAGATCAATTTGGAGTCAAATTGGAATTTTCATGACCTAGGGGCAAAATGGTCATTTTACCACTCAAGGTTAAGATGTGAGTATTGGATGAAATTTTGATCAAGATTGATCACTTGGAGTATAATTTGAGTTTCAAAAGTAAAATTTTAATTTCGGTATTTTTACAAGTATAAAGTCAAAATAGTCATTTTGCCACCCCAAGGGCAAAATTGTAATTTTACACCACCCAACACTTGTCCAGCACATGGATTTTACCCAATATTATCATGGATAATTGAGGAAATTTAAGTGGTGGAGAGGGATTGCTTAATGGCTAAGTATGACACATGGACCAATCGAATGGTGACGTGTCAAATTTATATCCATTTTTTTTTTTGCTAAAAAATCAACATAAAATCAGCCATTTCTCTTCATATGGCCCGCCAAAGGAAGAACAAAGGAAGAAAAGAAAGAATAAGAACCCTAGGGTGAAAATTCAAGAGAAAATTGGTGGATTTCAAGTAATCAAGCAATCAAAGGTAAAATTTCTTGATTTTGACTTGTGATCTACCTTTCCCATGCATTATTTTGCATTTTTCATGGTTAAATTACATGTTTTCATGGTGAATTCATGGCTAGCCGAATGGGTATGGAGAGAGAATGATGTTGGATTGATTTGATTTCAAGTTATGTTAGTATTTTTAGTTAGTTTACCATGTCTAGAAGTAAAACAATAAGAAAAGAATTCATTTTCCCCATCACCCATCAATGGTCGAACCTACCTTGTATTGAGTGAGGATGAATTTGATTTTTATTTTAAGAGAATTGGTTAGAAAATGATGAATTATGGTGAGGAAAAGTAGTAGGAAAAATCACGGTGTTGATGCACCATTATTGATCGAAAATTCTAAGAAGAAAAGTGAAGATGGATTTGCCAAATTTTAGGTTATTTGACTTATGTTTGGTGAATTAAGGTATTGAAAAAGAAATGGAGTTAATTGGAGTTGAATTGGACATATTGGCCAATTAATCGGGTGATTAATCGAGTTAGACCAACACCGCATGTAGACAATAATCCGAACAATTCGCGTTTCATATCATGCATCCATATAGAGTTTAGAATAATTTTATAATGGTCTAGCACCAATGTGGTAAATTGTTTGATTTTACATTATGTCTAGGTGGTGAATCCTCCGAAAAAGGGAAAAGAAATTGCACCCCAAGATTAATAGTCAGAGTACTTCAAAATCCGAACTCCTGACATAGTGAGTAACCTTATCATCATCTTAATTATCTAAAGTATGTTTTATTCGATTTTGTGAATTTTATGAAAAATTAATTAAATGATTAATTTTTCGATTTTGTAAACAGAATGTGATTTAATGAAATGATTTCATAATATTGTTTTGAAATTAAATGATGGCTTTGAAAATAGAGTAATTGGAGACCACTTGATGTGTTGTAAGTTTACGATTTTAATTGATTGGCTTATGGCACTATGGGCATGATTGGCTAGTTGGCAATTGCATTGAAATACGGATTGTTTATTTTCCTTGAAACGCTGTGAATTACAATAATTGTCATATCATGTTATTGAATTTTATTGATTGGTGGGATAATTATTAGCTTACTGCAATGGGCGGGTTCTGTGGACCAGCCTATTAGAGGGGCATGGTAACCCCGTTATATTTTACCTCGGTTGGAGAGGCGAGTAGGGTAACTCCTGAGGTATAACTTTTAGAGTTCACTTCATGCCAAACCACCATGTGAGGGTGAACTTAGTCAACGCCAAGGAACGACTATGTTTTTAAAACAAAAAACATGATTTATGCGTACATAAATTTTTACAGCCTTGGCAGACTCGGTTGGGATAGCCCTCGATCAAGGGATCCCTGATAACTGGGTATGAGAATGATTTTGGCACAAGCCAAAGCTTTTAAGAAATTCATAAGCCATGTTGATTACTCGATTTATATGAATTGATTTTATTTGGTTGAAACAAGTTGAAAGGTGATGAATTACAGTATGTTAAACTATTTTATCTGTCTTCATTTACTCGGCTTTAGATATTTTAGATGGTATTTGTTTACTGACTGGGATTATATAATCTCACCACCCTCCTTTCCACCCATTTCAGGCTCAGAATAGATTGTAGATAACTGATATCGTCGAGGACTACAGTTGGACTTGCCACATCCAAAAATTGTAGGTTCATTTCTTTTGATACTTTTAGTCATTCGTGGGCCCACATGTCACTGTAAATTAAATTTTATACTTTGGTTATCTGTATTATAGTATGTATGAATTTATTTAGCTTTTACGCTACAAAAAAATTATTTACCGATAACTCTATAAATATTGTTTTATAAGAAAATAGAATATTTTATTGAATATTTTTGTTATATTCAAATAGATATAGTTTCATTTTAAATGAATGTTTTAGACATCTGAATTTATTTTTGATTATGAAATATGTGTTTTCCACTTGTATACTACATTTTTAACTGGTTTCGAGATTTATGAGGAAAAATACCCTTGTAAGAAAAAAAATTATTTTTTATTGTTTTAAGTTGGAAATAGTTTAAAATCTTTTAGAACGTGATATTTAGCAACGGTTACTCACAAGGGAAATGAGAAGCTGATATTAAAGCCTTGCGGGGTTCCGATTGACATTTCGGGTAATGAGTGTCGATTGAGACATCACGGCGGTTGTCACGGCCTCGAAGGGAGTTTCGGGTCGTGACACATGAGGAGGACCAGCCTCTAGGTGATGCGGGTAGACACCCAACTGGGGGTATTACCATTGAGGACTTGGCTGCAGGTCTACAAGGAGTTAATAGGGTTATGGAGATGATGGCAAACCGTGTGGACAACATATAGAGAATAGTAGAGTGACACATGCAGCACAAGCGTCCCTTAGTTCACAAGGACAGGCTAACCACCAACATCTAGAGGTTGAAAGGAGTCATGTAGAGGTTTCACTTCCTGATTTCCTGGAACTTAAGCCTTCGTCATTTACAAAGTCTGATGCATCAGAGAAACCTCAGGCTTTTTGAATTGTATGGAGAAAATTTGTAATGCTTATGGATGTTCTAGTACCAGATCAGTTGAGCTAGCTACTTTCTGATTAGAGGATGTGGCACAAGAGTGGTATGGCTTTCTGTGTATAGGTAGGCCGACAGGTGCAACATCGTTGACTTGGAATGAGTTTAGTACAACTTTCTTGTATAGATTCTTACCAATCAGTCTACAAAATGCAAGAGCTAGGGAGTTCGAGGCATTAGTGCAAACCTCAAGTATGACAGTGTCGGAATACGACATCAAATTCACACAGTTGGCTCTATATGCACCCTATTTAGTTTCTACAAAGGAAATGAAGATTCAAAGATTTGTGGATGGGCTAGTGAAGCCATTGTTTAGGGTTGTAGCATCTAGGGATTTTGATATCTACTTCGCAACCGTGGATTGCACTCAGCGGATTGAAATGAGGAGCAACAAGAGTAGGGCTACAAGGGATAGAATAAAAAAGGCCAAGACAAAGGGCTATCAGCATCATAGAGACTTCAGTAGTGGTATTTCATCTTCTAGCTGTCAGGGCCCACATCGAGATTCACAGTTACCCCAACAGGGGAGTGGTTTGCCTAGTGCCATATTGGGGTGGACAGAAGACCTTCAGTGTTATGAGATAGCAAGATTCAAGGCAGGGTGGCCAGGCTATCAATTGTTGCACTATTTGTGGAGTACGACGTAGTGGAAGATGCTTCTGTACTATGGGAGTTTGTTATGTGTGTGGTTAACCTGGACATCTGAGGAGGAGTTGCCCAATGGCTCATCAATTACAAGGTTCTGCTTGTAATTCTACTTAGTCGGCTTTGTTTACTTCTTTAGTAGCCGCCTCATCTGATCGGAAGCTAGAGGGTCGAGAGGTAGAGGTGCTGTTGCTTCCTCTCAGAGCAGACAGTCTGGGTCTGGACGTTAGAGTTCTGCTGGTAGGGGCCATGTGAGGGTATATGCTTTAACATCGCAAGAGGCCCAGACATCCAATGCAGTGGTCTTAAGTACTCTTTCTATTGTTGATATGAATTCTCGGGTGTTGTTTGATCCTAGTTCTACCCACTATTTTGTTTCTCCATGTTTTGCACCTCGATTGGGTAAGGATCGTGTTATGAGAAAAGAAAAATTAGTGGTGTCTACCCCTTTAAGGGAGGTAATTGTGGCAGAATGGGAATATAGGTCCTGTGTAGTTCGAGTCAAAGACATAGACACTTTGGTCAATCTAGTGGTATTAGACACATTAGATTTTGATGTGATTTTAGGAATGGATTGGCCATCACCCTACCATGCCATTGTGGATTGTTATCATAAATTGGTTATATTTGATTTTTCGAGTGAGCCATCATTTAGTATTTAGGGGGATAGGAGCAATGCTCCAACCAATTTGATATCTGTCATGTCAACAAAAAGGCTATTAAGATAGGGTTGTACCGATTACTTGACTATTGTGAGAGATACCTAAGTGAAGGTTAGAGATATAAACCAAGTGTCGGTAGTGAATGAGTTTATAGATGTATTTCCAGACGAACTACCAAGTTTGCCTCTTGAGCAGAAGATTGAATTTTGTATAGACTTGATTCCGGACACTCAACCCGTATCCATACCCCCATATCGAATGGCACTTGCGGAGCTTAAGGAACTTAAGGATCAGTTAGAAGATTTGTTAGATAAAGGCTTCATCCACCCCAACATCTCACCATGGGGAGCACCGATGCTATTTGTAAAGAAGAAAGATGGGTCACTTAGATTGTGTATTGACTATCGATAGCTTAATAAAGTGACAGTGAAAAATAAGTACCCCCTTCCGAGAATAGATGATTTATTTGACCAACTACAAGGAGAACAATGTTTCTCTAAGATAGATCTGCAATCTGGGTACCATCAGTTAAGGATCAGAAATGAAGACATACCAAAGTCTACATTTCAAAAAAGATATGGGCACTATGAGTTTTTAATGATGTCATTTGGGCTTACGAATGCCCTGCGGCCATTATGGATTTGATGAACCGAGTGTTCAAACCTTATTTGGACAAATTTGTAGTGGTATTTATTGATGACATCTGCATATACTCCAGGAACAGAGAAGAGCACGAGCAACACCTTAAGATAATGCTCCAAACTTTGAAAGAACATCAATTGTATGCCAACTTCTCCAAGTGTGAGTTCTGGCTCGAAAGGGTTGGATTCTTAGGACATGTGGTCTCTAAGGATGGAGTACAAGTTGACCTAAAGAAAGTTGAGGCAATGGAAAAGTGGCCAAGGCCCACATTAGTTACAGAGATTATGAGCTTTTTAGGGTTGGTCGGCTATTATCGTCATTTTGTGAAGGATTTCTCCAAAATAGCTACTCCTTTGACAAGGCTGACACATAAGGATACAAAATTTGTGTGGTCAGATGCTTGTGAGGATAGCTTTGAGAAGCTTAAAGCTTGTCTCACCATTACTCTCGTATTAAGCCTCCCACAGGCATAAGGGGTTATACGATATTTTGTGATGCATCACGAGTTAGTTTAGGGTGTGTATTAATGCAGCATGGCAGAGTGATTACATATGCATCAAGACAACTTAAAAGATATGAGCAAAATTACCCCGCACACAATTTAGAGATGGAAGCAATCATGTTTGCCTTAAAGATTTGAAGACATTACTTGTATGGTGAGACTTGCAAGATATATACAGATCATAAGAGCTTAAAGTATATATTTCAATAGAAGAATCTTAACTTGCGGCAACGTAGGTGGATGGAGTTGTTTAAGGATTATGATTGTACTATTCTTTATCATCCAAGTAAAGGTAAATGTCGTGGTAGATGCCCTAAGTCAAAAATCAATGGGGAGTCTAGCACATATATCTGTGGATAGGAGATCTTTGATTCGAGAGATGCATGGCTTAGGAGATATAGGTGTCCATTTTGAAGTTTCAGAGACAAATGCATTGTTAGCACATTTTAGGGTTATATCTATTTTAATGGACCAAATTAGAGAAACACAAAGTAAAGATGAGTTTGTAGCCAAGGCCTTAGAGGACCCTCAAGGAAGGAAGGGAAAAATGTTTACTAAAGGCACAAATGGAGTATTGAGGTATGGAACCAGATTTTATATGTCTGACAATGATGGATTGAGGAGAAAAATACTAGAGGAGGCGCATATGGCAAAGTACGTGGTACATCTAGGAGCCATAAAGATGTATCAAGATTTAAGGGAGGTATACTGGTGGGAAGGACTTAAGAAAGATGTAGCTGAGTTTGTTTCTAAATGCCTAGCTTGTCAGCAGGTTAAGGAAAGCACCAAAGGCCCACAAGGCTACTACAGCCATTATCGGTGCTCGAATGGAAGTAGGAGCATGTTGCAATAGACTTTGTAATGGACTTGCCTCGAAGTAGTGGGGGCTACAACTCGATTTGGATTATAGCAGACCGGTTAATGAAGTCAACTCATTTTCTTTCGTTAAGACTACTTACTAGGCTGCCCAGTACGCTCAAGTTTATGTGGATGAAATAGTACGACTGCATGGCATTCCCATTTCTATAGTATCTGACAGAGGGACACAGTTCACTAGTAGGTTCTGAGGAAAGTTTCAGGAGGCTTTGGGTACTAAGTTGGAGTTCAGCACAGCTTTCCACCCTCAGACTGATGGACAGTCTGAACGAACAATACAAACATTGGAAGATATGCTGAGGGTATATGTAATAGACTTTGGGGTCAGATGGGATCGGTATTTACCCTTAGTGGAGTTTGCTTACAATTATAGCTTTCAAGCTAGTATCCAGATAGCACCATTTGAGGCAATATATGGGCGAAGGTGCAGGTCACCCATTAGGTGGCTAGAGGTGGGAGAAAGGAAACTCTTGGGGCCAGAGTTGGTGTAAGACGCCACCAAGAAGATACGCATGATTCAACAGAGGATGTTATTAACACAAAGTAGACAAAAGTCATATACTGATAACAGACGGAGAGACTTAGAGTTTCATGTGGGGGACCATGTATTTTTTAAGGTCTCACCAATAAAAGGGCTAATGAGGTTCGTTAAAAAGGGAAAATTAAGTCCTCGGTATATAGGACCCTTCGAGATCTTAGACAAGGTTGGAGCAGTAGCATACCGTTTGGCACTACCACCGGACCTCTCGAATATCCATCCAGTATTTCATGTGTCGATGCTTAGGAAGTATAACCCGGATCCATCTCATGTAATATGGTATGAAACCATCCAGTTGAGAGATGATTTAACCTATGAGGAGCAACATGTGGCTATCCTTGATAGACAAGTCAAAAAGCTCCGTTCAAAGGATGCAGCCTTAGTTAAAGTGTTCTGGCGAAACCACACCAGTGAAGAGGAAACGTGGGAAGTTGAAGAAGAGATGCAAACAAAGTATCCGCATCTCTTTAATACATAGAGGTACGCAACTTTATAGTCGGATTTAAATTCTGAGATCGAATTTTCTTTTAGTGGGGGAGAATGTGAGATCTCGACCTCCATAGATGTGTAACTAGAGGTACACTGATGAGTACATCAAATTCATATATTTAATGGGAGATTAAATACCTAATTAGGGTAAGTTGGACTAGATTGAGGATCGAATTTAGGTATTTTTATTTATTTTATTAGTTTAGTTTAATTTATGTTTAAATGTTTATTTTAAGTTAACAATGTTCGTTTTACATTATTTATATTTATTTTATGTTTTTATCTGAGTAGGATCAAAAATAATTTCAATTGGTGGAGTAAGGTGCATAATGGACTGTTGCTCTATTTGCATTTGTTTCAGTTTTTCAAGCATATCTCGCACTACAAAAGTGCAAATGACATGATTTTTAAATCATTAGAAAGCTCAGAGGTAGCGTTACAACTTTGATGTATACCACTTTGCCCAGTTCTGATCAGAATGTGGTCAAAATCTTTGTCAAAGTGAAAGTACTGCACTAGAAGAACAAAAAGGGGTATTTTTGTAAATTACGTGAAACTTTGACTAACTTTAGAGATAAATATCTAAAGTTCCAACACTTTCTCCTAACTTTCAGCAGCTTCTTCTTCTTCTTCCCATCCTTCTTCCCCATTTCAAGATTTCCATCTTCCATGGAGGCCACCCTTAAAACCTCCATAACCTTCTCATAGTAACCCCAAATCTCATGTTTTCGGTACACTTTTTCATAGGGTTTTTCATTCTCTTTCACTTTTTCACCTCAAAAACCCTCAAAAAGTTTTTCCTCTGCACTTTCTCTCACTAGCTGAACATTTTAGAGAGGGAGACTTTTCAAAATAGCTTGAGAAAACTCTTAAAAGAATTTTCTCTCTTAAATTCTCACTAAAGAATTAAACTACAAGTTCACCAAGGTGAGTAATAAGTTAGGGTTGATTTTTAAGTTGTTGATGATGGCCAATAATTAGATTTGTGGGTTGTTCTATTGTTGAAGGATATTTATTTATTTCTAGTGTGACTAAAATGGTGCAGATTAATGACTAGTCAAATGGTAATTGAAAACTAGTTAGGAATAACTAGTAAAGTTTGATTTAGGAAACAACTCTTAGAATAATATTCAAGTAAATTGGGTTGGTTGTGATGTTGTTGTGTGTGATAGGTTCCAACGAGACCCCACATCTCCATTTGGAGCATTAGTCGAAGTTGGAGTTGATCAAAGAATCAACAAAGATAGGTGAGTGAACTTGCATTAAAATGTTTTGGGATAAATGCATATGTGTTTGATTGAATCACTTGAAATATTTTATTGGTCTTTTCTTTAAAATGTTCATGGGAACAAGCCCTTAATGAAATGTTTTTATGCTTTGAAATGTGTAACATAATGAAACCATGTGTTCCTATATTATGTGGATATGTATGTTATGCCTTGAATGATAATGTTGTACAATAACTATAATCGTGCATGTCCGGTGTGGGAGTGCACGTGACAGTGCCGGTGGTGTGCGGTGTGGAAGTGCACATGCCGGTGATGATGTGGTGTGGGAATGTATATGATGATATTGCTTTGTGCAATGTGGGAGTGCACATGATGATTCCAGCTATGTGCGGTGTGGGAGTGCACATGAGCTGATGAGTCGGTGGTTGTATACATGTTTACACATATCATAGAGAGGTTACAGAAAATATTATGTGATTGCAATGAATGTTGAATGTTGAAATTGTTAGTTGCTTCCAAATTGATTTTCATTGCAACAAGAAACTCTTGGGTGGTTTCAAGCCTTGATTTTCACTGTAGCGAAATTGTATTCTCGCAGCAGTGAGAAATTCTCTATCTTGCTTGTCTTGCTTGGATATTTGCTGTAGTTTCCACTCTTTTCAACTTCGTTGTTGATCCTAGATCCTTCACCCTAAGGGATTAAATAATCAAAGGTTGAATTAAGGGGCTTTACAAGAAATTAAGCTAAATTGCATTGTTTTTTTTTACATAAGTGCATCATGTTTTCTAAAACTTTCCATATCGTTTGCTTGTTCCCTTCCTATGTTCACTCACTAGGTTTATACTCACTCTTTTAAACTTCATGTTTTCAGATTCGAAGGTAGTTGGGACCTAGATTGAGGTGTCCACGTGTATTCGTCTTTTGGTAAGTACCATGGCATTCAGTAGTTGTACCTTCACCCAAAGTCACTCTGCTGATAGTCAAGAGTCTTTTGCCTATGTATTCATACTTATGATGTAAATCACTAAGATTTATAGTATAAACAATATATGTATATTTTGATTGATGATGCCACTATGAGTTGGCAATGGGTGACATTATTTTGGATGATATAAATGTAAGTGTTTGATTGCCATAGTATATCATTGAATATTTTATAGTTGAGAGTTACGAAATGTGACTTTAGGAATAACTGCTGAAATGATGATCAGGACTGCATGAAAAGGCTTGCTTGGGCCTAGTGGGCTATGCTCATTGGCCCCATGCGTCGGTAATGGCTCGAAAATTGGGCTGTGCAAGATATGGAGGGTTATTATCTTGAAGAAAATAGTGGGAGCAATCAATTTAAGATTTATTATCTCATTTTAATTTATTATAATACATGATTACTGATAAACGTTCTTTAAATGCCTAGGTTGTTAGAATGCGAATACACATTACTTTGCTTAGCATACTTGATGTCATCATGAAATTCGGGCCAAAATGTTTTGACTGGTATATCAAGTTGAGAAACGTTCTCAAATATCTATTAAGAATATATGTCATTAAGGAAGATATCCTTGCCTTCTTGACAAGGTCAAAGAAATGAGAAACTTGTAGAAGTTTCACCTTTGACCATGTATATGATTGAAGTAATTTACCTACTATTGATTCGTCATCATGGGTATTAGATACTGGATGTGAGTCACATTTATGTAATGACATGAAGGTGCTAGAAACGAGTAGAAGATTAACGAAGGGAGAGATGGTCCTAAGAGTAGGAAATGGACCAAATGTTGCTACATTTGCTGTGGGGACAATTACCATACCTTTACCTTTTGAGTTGATCTTGGAATTAAAAGACTGCTATTATGTTCCTTCCATATCTCAAAATATCATAGTTGTGTCATAGTTGGCATTATATGATGATATTGAATTTTAAATTAAGGGTAATTGTTATCCTTTCTCAAAGGGAGATATGCATTATGGTGTAGGGACACATTCGAATGGTCTCTATATTCTTGATCCTAAGAGACCCATACTCAATATAAAGGTCAAGAAAGCAAAGAAAGATGATCCAAAACTATCCTACATTTGGCACTGTAGGTTTGGACACATCAATGAGACTCGCTTAACCAAGTCACACAAACAAGGTTATATCAATCCATTTAATTATGAATCTTATGGAACGTGTGAATGTTGTCTCCTGAGTAAGATAACCAAGTCGCCTTTCACCAAAAAGGGTGAATGAGCTGGGGTGTTACTAAAACTTGTACATTCAGATGTATGTGGTCCTATGAATACTAATGCTAAAGGAGGATACTCCTACTTCATCACCTTTACAGATCACCATTCTTGCTATGGTTATGTATATTTGATGAAATATAAATTTGAATCCTTTGACAAGTCCAAAGAATACAGAGCAGAGGTTGAGAAATAAACTAGGAAGAGTATTCTCACTCTTAAATTTGAACGATGAGGAGAATATCTTAGCCAAGAGTTTCAAGATTATCTAAAAGAGAATGGGATTCTCACACAATGGACTCTTCCAGGGACTCCACAGCACAATGGGGTGTCTAAAAGAAGGAATCAAACATTATTAGACATAGTTTGATCTATGATGAGTCGTGTAAATGTTCCTATATCTTTTTGAGGATATACCCTAGAAACTGCTGCTCATATACTGAACCAGTTTCCCACCAAATCAGTTGATAAGACATCATATGAAATATGGAGTAGGAAAACGCCCAACTTGTCTTATGCTAGGATTTAGGGATGTACTGCTTATGTGAAGCGTACAATGTCTGATAAGTTAAAAGCGAGATCAGACAAAAGTAATTTCGTGGCATATCCTAAAGAAACACACGGATCTTATTTTTATAATCCCACTAAGCAAAAGGTGTTTGTCTCAAGGCATGCCACTTTCCTTGAGAAAGAGTTCTTAAATGAAAGGGCTAGTGGGAGTAAATTTGCACTCGAAGAAGTTCGAGACCCACAAATTGACATTCCATTGGAACTTGAGCTTAAGATTGTGACATTTGATGTACAACCACAATCTCAAGAGACACAACCACTCAAAAGGTGTAGTAGAATACGTCAAGCTCCAGATCGATATGGATTTCTCTTAAAAAAGGACACATTGCCCATAAATGATGAGCCTACAACCTATGAGGAGGCGATGTTGGACATTGATTCTAAGAAATGGCTAAAAGCCATGAAATCTAAAATGGATGCCATGGATACTAACGGATCCACCTAAAAGGATAAAACCCATTAGGTGCAAGTGATTCTTTAAGAGAAAGACTGATGTAGATGGCAAAGTGCAAACCTTTAAAGATAGATTGGTAGCAAAAGGTTACAAACAAAGACAAAGTATTGACTTTGAAGAAACTTTTCACCAGTTGCTATGCTTAAATCCATTAGGATTTTGCTTGCAATGCTACATACCATGATTATGAAATATGGCAAATGGATGTAAACATTGCTTTCTTTAATGAAAACTTGCAATAGGAAGTGTACATGGCACAACCTGAAGGTTTTATATCCAATGCTAATGCTAATAAGGTGTGCAAGCCTCAAAAGTCCATTTATGGACTTAAGCAAGCTTCTCGGAGTAGGAACATCTGTTTTGATGAAGCTGTAAAAGGGTTTGACTTCATCAATAATGAGGATGAACCATGTGTCTATAAAAAGGCTAGTGGGAATGCCATAATTTTCTTAATGCTCTATGTTGATGACATATTGCTCATAGGAAATGATATACCATTGTTGCAATCTACAAAAATTTGGCTATCCAAGCAATTCTCCATGAAGGATTTGGGAGAAGCAACCTACATTATTAGAATAAAGATCTAGAGAGATAGATCTAAAAGGTTGTTAGGTCTCTCCCAATCCATATACATAGACAAGGTGCTAAAAAGGTTTAGCACGATGGAGTCTAAGAGAGAACAGTTGCCTATGTCACAAGGCATTTATCTCTCCAAGGACATGTGTCCAAAGAATAAAGAGGAGAGAAATTACATGGATAAGATCCCATATGCTTCAGAAATAGGATCTATCATGTATGCGATACTTTACATTAGGCCAGATGTATCTTATGCTCTGAGTGTCACGAGTAGATACCAAGCTAATCTTAGTGAAGGTCACTGGATAGCTGTGAAAAGCATCCTAAAGTGCTTACGAAGAACTAAGGATGTATTTCTGGTTTATGGAGGAGGTGAAGTCCAAGTTAAGGGTTATACGGATGCAAGCTTTCAAACAAACAAAGATGATAGCAAGTCGCAAAGTGGATATGTGTTCACACTCAATGGAGGTGAAGTGAGTTGGAAGAGTTCCGAACAAGAGACGACTATGGATTCTACAACCTAGGCCGAATACATCTCTGCATCTGAGGTAGCGAAAGAGGCAGTTTGGATTAAGAAGTTCATCACTAAATTAAATGTCGTTCCTAGCATTGTTGATCCAATACCTTTGTATTGTGAAAACAATGGAGCCATTGCACAAGCAAAGAAACCAAGGTCTCATAAAAAATCCAAACATGTATTACGGCATTACCATGTGATCAGGAAGATCATTGGAGGATGAGACAATTGCATAGGCGTATACCCACTGAGGATAATACTGCTAATCCTCCCACTAAAGTACTATCCCAAAAAAAGCATAATCGTCATGTTGAGAACATTGGTATTAGATACATAAGCGATTGGCTTTAATGTTAGTGGGAGATTGTTAGTATAAGCCCTACAAGCCAATCTGTGGTTGTATGGGAATTGCAATTTTGAGATATTTATGTATGACATTTTGTTATTCATAATAACATTGAGGTAGTTCATTATCCATAAGTTTATGACTTAATTATTTTTTGTACTTATGTAGATAAAGCCCATGGAGCTATATATGCCTTGCAAAGGAATTGTATTAGGATACAAGTATGAGATCCTTATGCATCAAAGCATTGTTCCTAAAAGTTTGTTATCATTGTATTATTGAGACAGGCCATTAATAATGCTCAAAGATCAGCATATGTTATGTTCCTTACTTGTGAAGTAAACAATCGCTCTCATAAGTTGAAGTATACAACTACTTGAAACTAGCATGTAGGTGCTTGTTATGGGAAAGTGAGTTCACTGAACATGACCTACCATGAGAAGTGCATTTGGTACCTCACTTAAGTGTCTATGCAATACTTCTCATGTGTCAGTTGTGTAACTACTCTTTAGACTTGAGACACTAGTTTGTCTTGTATGTGGAGTACTATGCTTCAATTTCATCCCTACAGGTGCCTAATCAAGGATGCCAAAATAAGATGTTTTTGGGTATAGTATGAAGCATATGAAGGCAAATGAGTAGTCAAGATAGGAATCATCACCCCAAGTGATTCAAAGGGAAATATCTCATTAGCTCTTGGTTGACATTAGCTTAATCAAATCCTTGGCCAAGGTGATTAGGAGATTATGAAATGAGTTTCATAAGTCTCCATAAAGCTAATGATCTAACTGTAGGAATAAATATGGAGGTCAATAAGAGTAGGCACTGCACCAAACTCTTATCATCTTCGGGATATATGATGAGGGAATGAATTACACTGAAAAGCTGTATAATAAAAGATTGTCAAAGAATCCTTTGATTCTCCTAACAATTGGGTGGCCATGATGCATTGCTAGATGCCAATCATGGTCTATGGAATTCAATTAGTTAACTTAAAATTGAATATAACTCATTTAAATTAATTAATTAATAATATTGTAATTCAATTCCATTGCCAACATGTTAGGAACCTAATGGATCACGCACAAAGGTTGCAATTTAGATTAAATTGAGAGAGTGATGATTTAAGTTAGACTTAATCAAATTCTAGCTTTTAACTAATATGGACCTAATTAAAAAAGTTTAATTAAGTATTGGTTAAATATTATAATTGTCATAATATTAAGGACTTATTTTGCAAATTTTAATAAGTTAAACCTATATATAAATATCACATTATAGCCACTCTTTTCTAGAGAGAAAAAAAAAAGAAAAAACAAAAAAAAATATTTTTCTCTTGACTGCCGCCACTCTTGAGAAGTTTTCTTGAAAACTTTTCCTTTGATTCTTTAGTGGAAATCA
Organism: Theobroma cacao; assembly: GCF_053813885.1. Lineage (NCBI taxonomy): Eukaryota > Viridiplantae > Streptophyta > Magnoliopsida > Malvales > Malvaceae > Theobroma > Theobroma cacao. The sequence continues at coordinate 20,877,852 of NC_142640.1, read as the reverse complement.
AAAAAGAAAAGAGGACAAATCATTGTCCACTTTTTTAGCACAAGCCTATGGCATAAAGTTCTCTCATTGAGAAGGATCTATTGCAATCGTGTGTGCATCATTGGAGGCAAGCGATTTAGTGGCTGGGATTCTTTCACACAAAAAGTATTCACGTTTTGTCATCGAAAGGAATCCATTTGATTACGATATCACTTGGAAAGGTAAAACTTTTTTTTGATTTTGTATGATGCTTAAACAACCAAGATGATCCAAAGGTAGGAGACATGGTTTTTATTTTATTTCAATTTTTGTTATTCCACTGCGTTGATGCTCTAATCATGTCATTTCTAACAAAACCACCATAATGCCTCATAATTAAGACATGTCTACTGTTGTCTACAGCAAGGCATTGTCTTGGTTAAGACATAGGATTTGTCGAAATATTACACCAATAAATGATCAGTTAAATTAGTTAATTGGCTGAAGACAAGTTATGGAATTAGGTAGAACAACAGCTTGATATTACTAACTTTTTTTATTATATAAAATAGCAGATTAAGTATTTTTATAACAAATAAATATAGAATTGACTACATATGATAAATATCACTTTTTACTATATAGAATAATATAGTATGTAATTTGATCATATATAGTTACAAATCTGATGATAAATAATAATACAATTATTAGAGAACAAATTTTGAAATATCTTAATAAAAATGGTATATAAATAAAAATGTAATTGAAAGGTATATAATCAATAAAATAATTATAAAAGAACAATAATATCTATGAAGCATGTGAAAAATCAATCAACATCAACATCAACATCAATATCAACAAAAGAGAACCATAATAAGTTCCAAATAATATCCATAATCTATCAACATAATAAAACACTAAAAGTCAATATTAAAGACTCCCTCTCCACTAGTAGGGGTATGCAAACTATTATTTTGGTTAGTTCGGTTTTAGATATTTAATAATCAAATTAACTAAACTCATATTTAAAAATAACCGAAACTGAACCGAACTAACAGAAATTGAACTAATTCGATTAGTTCGGTTCGGTTTTCAAAAATCGAACTTGATAATTTTATTTTGTATATATTTATTTATACTATATTTTTTTAATAAATCAATATTACAAAATATATTAAAAAAGATAATAAAAAATTATAATAAATAAGATGGATACTCATATAATAAAAAAGGAACTAAAGAGGAGAAGAGATTAGGTTTAGGATTTATTTTTCATGCAAAATCTCAATAATACGCTTACTTAAGTTCAATTAGTTCGGTTAGCTTGGTTATAAATTTTTCTATCCGAAACCGAACTGAATTAATTTTAATAATCAAAACTATTCTAATCGAAGTATTCAAAAAACTGAACTAACCGAACTCATTTCGGTTCAGTTCGATTATTCGATTCGATTTACATTTGCTCACCCCTATCGACTACCACATATACCACACAATGAAATCCATTTACAAATTGAAACAAAATATTAATAAAATTGAATAAAATTTGCATGAATTTCTTATATAGGTCATATATGAGTTATGCGGATGGACAGTGATAACACGATTAATTAAATAAGTAAATAAGTTATATAAGTTGACACAATAACACAATTAACTAAACAAGTAAATTAGTTATACAAGTTGACACAGTAACACAATGAACTAAACAAGTTAAACAAATCTTACATGAGTAAAACGAAAACGAAATTTCATGTTTTGAACGTATCACTATCAACACAATTAATATATGAAACACTATTATTCTAAATCCAAATTAGTTTATCTTTATGTCGTATTTACATGCTGCATGCAAAATTGTCAAGTGCAACATCAATTGTATCAATTTCGTTAGTTTGAGATTTTCATCAGCGACCAGTCAACACTACCTCGTATGCAAGTCTTTTTGTTAAAACAATAGAAGGCTGCATCCGACGTCATTCCAAACCTCGTTTTCTTTTTGGCTCTTATTTGTTGGGGTTCGCTTGTAAGTTTTTAACCAACTGTGACTAAGAAGTGCCATCCAAACTGCTGGCACTACAAAGAATCGCATTTACAAACACATACAGAGTCTTAATGAGTCGGTGACTACCACCGCATACAATTTGTAAAGATAAATTTAGTTAAACTTCCGAATCAACCTTTGAATAGAGCAGACACTTAAAATGTAAGACCTGACCACAAAGAAATTTCACAAAGTCTTCCACAAATTTCATCACCAATAAAAAGGTAACTGTAACTGTAGTCTAGGTAAAACCATTTCTAACATATGCAACCAATCAACTAATAGACTACTAGTCAAAAATTAGAACGGGGTTCTATCTATCAATTTTGATGATCATGAGCAATATTTTTCTCGTTCTCTTTTGGCATTTCTCAACATTCGAGATCTTCATGATTCTTTCCATTTGGTTCAGCTGAATTCTCAAACACTTGATTCTTCACTTTAGACTGCTGATGTAGATTTTTCTCATAAGACTGCAGTTGATGTTTGTGATAGTGATGGTGACGCTAAGGGTGATGACCACTTTTCTTATGCCTGGACTCATGACCATCATCTGATGACTTTCCTGAAGATCGACTCCTTCGATAACCTCTCTCATCATCAGAATCTAGGGATCTACGGTCAACACTATGACGACGCTTATGGCATTTTGCATAGCTTTTCCTTCTTGGTGCACCATCAACTTCATCACTTGAAGATTCTGAAGCACTAGACTCTGAGGGCTGATGGCATTTGTGGCGTGTAGCATGACTTCTCTTCCAAATTCTATTATCATCCGCACCACTTGAAGTATATGAATCATTAGCCTCTGAACCCCGACGGCATATGTGGTGCTTTACATGACTTCTTTTAACTATATCATCATTGTCATCATTTGAAGAATCAAAAGATTCTAAATCTGATCTTGAATCATGACACTTCCATCTTCTTTGGCTCCGCATTTTCCTCCTTGCTTCTTCATAACCACTATCACATTCATCACTGCTGTCATCACTAGAGCCTGATGATGATCGTCTCTTCAGCTTTCGGTTTGACTTCTTGTCCTCTTTCTTCTCACACTCACCTGAATCATAGTGAGAATGCTTCCGATGCTTTTTGTGGGTTCTCCTCCTCCTTTTTCTTCGTCCATAACTACTGTGGCTCTCAGGATCAGTATCAGATTCAGAAACAGACCTTTTGTGCTTTACACTCTTTGACCTCTCCTTTTTTGCCTCAGCATCTGCCTTTGCCTTTGCAGCAACTTCTAGCTTCTGTTCCCATTTCAAAAGGGCTTCTTTTTTCTCCAAAGCTCTCTTCTTTTTCTCCTCAACCAATTGAATAAACTTCTTGCAGTCCATTTATAAAAGAAAACTAACTCAATAACTGCATTTCGGTATGATGATGGTCGGAAGTACATCTCACAGAAGAGAAAACAAAATGTTAGCTTTTCCATCATCTGATAGAATCAACATAGCAGAATATAATCTTAAATTCCTTTTGCTCAAGAAAGCGTGATATGCAAGATGCTTACTACAATTGTTTACAACATAAAACCACACTTGCAAAGAGAATAAGATAAAGGATATTTAAAATAGTTTTCCTAGCATTGCAACCATTAGAACCCCTCATTTTGTTAATGAACTAAAAAATTCTTCGACAGGCCATTCAAAATGGTCATCTTTGAAATAGTGTCTACTAAATTATCAGTACTTGTATGGCTAAACAAAATCCTTGCGATTTTTTCAAACAATTTTAAGTTAACATGTTAGATGAAATCTTTGTTGAAAATTAAAGAATTCCTTAACTAAAACTCTTAAGTTGTAAGCATATACATGTTGAAAGAATATATGAATTCTTGGTAAAGTTTTCTTTTAAAAATCTTTCTAGAATTGCATTGTAAACATAAGCCTGTAGCAATACAAACACTGGGATTAAAGAAATAAAACGAAAACGGTGAGGAAATAGAAATTGGATGCAGATTCCTACCTTATGTGCAATATGGGAAAACCTCAGAACCTAAATTATCGGCAAGTTCTCCACAGGAAACCAAAGAAAAATCTGAAGAAAAAGAAAGAAAAAAAAAACCCAGTCAATCAGACAAAGGAAAACAGCAACTTAGCAGGAAATTACCAAAAATAAATAAAAGAAAGCCGAGAAGAACAAAAACACCTCACAACCAAGGATACGATGAGAAGACCAAACTATAATTAATAAACTAAAATCGATATAAATTCATCATACCAAAGAAAACTAACTGATTAAATGAAATGAAAAACTCCCAAGAAGAGGCGAAAGCAAGCGTACCTGAACAATGGGAGATTCTGACAAGGGGGGAGGGAAAGGAATGCAGACGATGGAAGAGAGATTAGGGCTTGACTTGGGGAAATCGGTTCCAGAAACGTCGATGGCTCTTTTGGAATAAATAAATAGGAGAAATGTGGCACTTTTTAATAATTCAAAATAATTTTGACTTTATTGAAAAGTTTGATTCTTTCGACACACAGTTTAATACAGTTAAGCTTTGTCAAGTACGTTTAGGAAATAAGCACCTATCTTCATGTATTGAGCCTTTTAACATTCATATTTACAATCAATTAAGCCTTGGTTTTGATGGAAAATTACCACCTCACCATCGCGGATGTAAACACAAAATTTGCATCTTATAAAGTCTAATTTTCCTGGAGTAAAGGGTAATTATCATTGAAAATTCAAGGAAGAGGATCAATCCATACTCCCTAACATGAATTGACCAAAATTATTTGAAGAAATACAAATTTGGGCCATTTTGGAACTTTCTTACCTTTTTTACTTTGAAGTGTCAATCAACATTATATAATGTTGATCAACCTAGATAAAGTCCAAATGAATAAGAATACATTTGGTTGAAATCACAAAAATTGAATAAACTTATTCATTCTTTAGGTAGGGTAATTTTTATTTATTTATTTTGAATTATTTGATGATTTTATCTTCAAAATGATAATTCTTTATTTCTAAAGGATAAACTTCATATTTTTCCCTTGTATTAAAGTCCCCAGAAGCACCATCTACCACACAACTAGGGATGGCAATAGGTACCCTATTATAAGATACTTGCAGGTATCCTGACCTGGTTATACAAGGTTAGGGTACCCTATAATCGAGTTTAAGACGGATTCGGGTAATGATTTCATTACCTGGTCAGGTTCGGATAGGGTTCGGGTATTACCCCTTGGATACCCGCAACTCAAACCCGATTATGTTAATATTCGGGTTACGTGGGTACTTACCCTGAACCCGATTCCAATACCCATATATATATTATTGTTATTTAAATGATTAAATTAAAAATAATCAACATTAATATATTTATTAAAGCTGACAAATATATTAAAAGTATGATTACTCAAATTATTAATGTGGTGACCTTAATATATTTAAATTAAAAAATTATTAGATTATTAATTATGTTTAAAATATGAATTTTATATCATAATACAAAGGAATATAATTACTATTATATATATACTTCAAATATAAATATATTTACTTTTTATTTTGTCTTAACATTATAAAAATTATAACTTATAATGTATATACTTAATGAGAGTCTTTGAGATTAGAATAGTTTTGGAATCTAACTATTTTTTTAATTTCATGTAACTAAAGACAACCCATATAGTTAATTAAATTAATTCATTAAACTATGATTATTAATTAACTTGAAATGTTTTTTCATATATACATTATATATATATTGGGTTCATTTATAAGAAATATAATTACTATATTATATATATATACTAATACTTTTATTATATATATACTTTAAATATAAATATATTTACTTTCTATTTTATATTAAAATTACAAGAATTACAACTTGTAAAATTATTAATTATAATATATACATCTTTGTTTATATAAACTTATAATATACAAACTTTAAGAGAAGTTGTAAAATTAGAATAGTTTTGAGACCTAGTTATTTTTGTTAATTTCATATAATTAAGGACAAACTAACATAATTAATTAAATTAATTCGTAAAACTATGACTATTAATTACTTTGTAATGTCTTTTAATTTATTTACTTTATATATATTGGGTTCATTTATAAAGAATACAATTACTATTATACATATAGTAAAATACTTTTAATGTGTGTGTGTATTGTTGGGATGAGCCTTGTAGCCAATTGGGATTTATTAAAGCTTGATTACAATCATGCAACTATATCATTCATATTGAATGATTAGAAGTTTTCCTTCATCAATAAGACATCAATTATAATGAGTTATAAGTCTAATTGGATGAAGTTCATGAGATTAATATGCCTTGCAAAGGAACTGTAATGGGTTTCAGTTATGAGATCCCTATGCATAAAAGTATAGTCTCAAAATGTTCCTGGTCAATGTATCATTGAGACAGGATATCAATGATGCTTAGAGACTAGTATATTCTCTGTTCTTTACTTTGAAAGTAAGCAATCGATCTCATAAATTGAAGTATAGAGATACTTGGAACTAGAACATAAGTGCTTGCTAAGGATAGCAAGTTCACTAAACTTGACCCGTCATGAGAAAAGCATTTGGTATTTCACTCAAGTGTCTATGCAATACTTTTCTTGTGTCAGTTGTGTAAATACTTCCTAGACTTGAGACACCAAGTTGTCTTATGTATGGAGTGCTATGCTTTGATTTCATCTTTACGGGTGCCTAACCAAGGATGCCAAAACATGATGCTTTTGAGTATAGCGTGAAGCATGCGAAGGCAAATAAGTGGTCAAGATAGGAATCATCACCTCAAGTGATTCAGGGGACATATCCTAACTATTCTTGGTTGATATTAACTTATTGAAGTCCTTGACCAAGGTGACTTAAAGATTTTGAAAGGAGTTTCATGAGTCTTTATAAAGTTGATGATCAAACTTTAAGAACGAATATAAAGATCAATACGAGTAAACACTGCTCCATGCTCTTATCATCTCAAGAATATATGATAAAGGAAAGAATTACATTGAACGGTTGATCACTGAAAGGTTGAGTCAAACCATCTTGACTCTTCTAGCATTCCGGTGGCCATGAATGATGGCTAGATCCTAATCTTGGTCTATGAACTCTAGGTAGTTGACTTGATTAATGCTACATTTAAAGTAATTTAAATTTATCTAATTCTAAGTTTAACTTAAGAATTGTACGTTGAGTTCATTGCCAATATGTTAGAAGCCTAATGGGTAACACACCTAAAAGGAATGTTGAAAATAAAATGGGAGACGTGATTAAGTTGCACTTAATCAAATCAGAAGTTATGAGTTACTCAAGCACTTGATTCAAATTGTTTAATTAAGTTGTGCCTAATTAATAAAATTGCTTAATTAAGTCATTGGGCCTAATTAATTAAATTGTTTAATTAAGTTATTGGGCCTAGTTGATTAAAATTGTTTAATTAAGTCATTGGACCTAATTGATTAAAATTATTTAATTAAATTGTTGTGCTTAATTAATTAAACTGTTTAATTAAATTATCGGGCTTAATTGATTAAATTAAACAATTAAGTTATTTGGGCTTCTTAAGGACTTAATTAAATTGTTTAATCAAATTATTGGATTAACTGGTAATTACAAAATAGCTTTGTAATTAAGGTTTAAAATTAATCCACGGTATAAATACCTTGCTATATGTAACAACCGCTTCCTTGGTCGCTACCGGCGTCTAAGACTTCCAAAGAATTTTCGCTAAGTCCCGAACAAGCCTTATTTAAAACTTTCGCTAGATTCATTAAACACATATAATCACGTGCGTAAGCGAATATATAAAAATTAAACTACTATTTACTCCATTCAAAATAATAACAATTCACGTTTATGAGTTGACAACATTTTTCAACATTTAGCAAATTTCGTTCTGACACAACACTAAACAATGGAGCAACTCAGAACAAGGTTAGGAGATGCCTTTTACCTACTTTATGGTGGTCCATATGCACTGATAGTTACACGTTAGATTGATCTCTATCTGCAAAAAGGGAAAATAAGAGGGGTGTGAGTCTCATAGACTTAGTGATCATTATCGACCCCGTGAGCAAGCGAAGAGGGGAAACAAACATAAAGGTGGAATGTTTATAAACCTAAGTAAGCATAGAAAATACATTCCATAAAACCAAGAGATTTGTTTTTATACCTTGTAATTCTTAAAAATAATAATTTCCAAGTAAACATGTGTGAAAACAGTTGTACTTAAGATACTAGAAAATCTTTCAACCACGACATCCAGTCATCATTAAATTCAATGATAAGTGAAAAATAAAAATTTTCAAAAATAAAAAGGCGAATTAATTGATCACCAATGAATAGATAAATTTCACTTGCCATTAAATAAATAAAAATTTTTAAGTATTAATGCCATGCATAGTAAAATAAAAATCCACAAGGGAATATCATCCTCGGGTAAATTTAAAATAGCCCTTAGGCTTACTCTCTCAGACATCATCACCTACTCATGGGAAACTGCCAATGCCACCATATATAAAACAGGGCTTCAGGTCCCCCTTTTTCTCTACTCGTGGGATCTGCCCACGTCACCATATATAAATCGGGGCTTCAAGTCTCCCTTTTTGCCTACTCGTGGGATCTGCCCACGCCACCATATATAAATCGGGGCTTCAAGTCCCCTTTTTTCCCTACTCGTGGAATCTGCCCACGCCACCATATATAAATCGGGGCTTCAGGTCCCCTTTTGCCTACTTGTGGGAACTACCCACATCACCAAATATGAATCGGGGCTTTAGGTCCCCCTTTACAATCAAATATCGAAAATCATTGCAATTTGAAGCATTTGCAAAACATAATAGTTTGTAAACAATATAATCACAAATCAATGTTGTGTATATTGTATCTCAAAGCATGGTATATTTACCAAATCAGCATGCTAAGTGAAATAGATAATTTATTCTCAAATTCCATGAATCAATACAAAAGGCCATTGGCCTAAACATCACACAAACTTGCAAGGTATGATTTTGAAGTGAAAAACCAATCAAAGGTTTATTTCCCCGAATTTAAAAACATGTAGATATATATATTTATATATATTATAAAAAAATGGATTTAAAATCCTTGTCACAAACACAAACAACCTAAAGCTTTCTACCAACTCATACTGAAATACCCCATACTTTGATATGGTGATAAACAAAGTTGATCGAATGCAAATTGAGGTCAATTAAAATGTTTAAAAGTGATAAAAGACGAAATGAGTAGTTTAGGATAAAATATTCCGAAAATGAGAAAATAACAATAAAATAATAATAATTTTATCAGAGGAGAATTTGTGAGATAAAAGGCGATTCGGAAGTCAAGTGAGGCATAATAAGGTATTTCAGGTACCAAGGAGACAAGATAAAATTTTTAAAATATTAATATTTAGCCGGATGTCGAAATCAGTCAAGAAGAAAGATCCTATGGTTGATTCAAGTGGGGGAGAAGATGACAAGCCCGACTCTATAAAAATAATTGTCATGACATACATGTGATGGATAGCATGTTTGCATGCTAAGAGAGTCCCGAAAAAAAAAAAAAATTTACAAAAGTCGGTACTATACCTAGACGTACAACAAAGTTGATTTAAGCCTCGAACTAGATCAAATAGAGAATTCACAATGAAATTAAGAATTTTAAAGTCCTAGAATGGTTTAATATGGTGATTCGGAGTTTGAGGATCAATTTGGAGTCAAACCGAAATTTTCGCTATCTAGGGGCAAAATGGTCATTTGCCACTTGGGGACGAAATGAAAATTTTTAGAAAAGATTTTTGGCCCCATTTGACTTATTGGAGTAAGATTTGAGGTTTAGAAGTGAAAAATTTTAATTTCGGTATAATTTGGAGTAAAAGGGTAAAATGGTAATTTTACCATCTGGAATCGAAAATTTAATTTTTGAAAGGATTTTGATCAAATTTAATTATTTGGAGTGTGAAGTGAGTATGAGGAGTGCAAATTATGCATTATGGCAAATTTTCAATTTTTGGGGCAAAAATATAATTTTTGAAAAGTTCAGGGGCAAAAGTGTAATTTTGAAAAATTTGCTCCACCAAAACTTTAGAAAAATCTGGAAATTTCACTTAAGACTTGGATAAGTCAAAGGGAATGCATGGTGGAAAAAGTAGGACAAATGGATGGCTAGAAAAAAAAATGAATTAATAATGTATTTAAAATATGAATAAAATAATATTATTTCATTAAACAATAAAAAAGGCATAAAAAAATCAGCCCACCCATTCTTCTTCTTCAACATTCGGCCAAGCAAGAAACAAGAGAGAGAAAGGAGAAAATAAAACCCTAGCTAAGAAATTTAAAGGGAAAATAGGTGGAAATTCAAAAATCAAGTGAAAAAAGGTAACATTTCTTAAATTTGTCTTGTGCTTTACCTTTCCCATGCATTTTCCATCATTTTTCATGGTTGAATCATGTGATTTGAGGATGATTTGAATTCTGGTCATATGGGTTTAGAGAGAGAAAGTTGTTAGATAAATTTGATTTTGAGCTATGTTAGTGTTTAGTGTTAGTTTAGCATGTTTGTGAGAAAAACAACAAGAAAAATATTTATCTTCTCCATGAATTTCCCTAGGCCGAATCTAGCCAATGGTATGTGAGGATGAGGTTGACTTTATTTTAAGAGAATTGGGTGGAAAAATGATGAATTATGAGATTGGAAATTAAATGGGAATTTTCGGTGCAATAAATTGAAATTTTTACCCACTAGGGGTAAAAGCGTAATTTATAGTCCGAACTGATAAATTGGACCAAATTCAGAATCATTGAGGTATTGTGGATATAATTGGATAATTGAAATTGAAATGGATGGAATTGGAGTCGAATTGGGGATTTTAGGACTTTACACCGTGTATAGGCGAGTTAGGTCGGACACCGCAATTAAGCGATTGTTTAAACATTTCAAATCCTATCTAGTGCATACGCATGGATAAGAGCCTGAAATAATTTATGATAAATTGACACAATTTATTGATTTTTGTGTCATAGATTATGGATAGGTGGTGAGTCAATTGTTTCGGGTAAGAGACTGCACCCGAGGGCGGAAGATAGGAGTATTTCTACTCCTAATACTGTGAGTGAACTTATTATCGTCTTAATTATCTAGAGTAGTTTTATACAACTGTGTGATTTTATGAAAAATGAGTTTAAATGGTAAATTGCTATGTTTTAAGAGAAATTGTGATTTTATAAAATGATTTTATAAATTTTTTGGAAAATCGAATATTGGTTTTGAAAATAGAGTAATTGGAGACTGCTAGTTTGTGTTGCAAATTTATGGTTTTGAATTGAATGGCTTATGATAATAAATGAGCATGAATGGCTAAACTGATTTTGGTGTTAGAATTATTTATACTGTGTATTCAGCCTTGAGAGGCTAGGTTGCAATAAATTGCCATGTCATGCTAGAATGAATTTTATTGATTGGTGGATTATATATTAATTATTTACTGCAGAGGGGGTTCCGTGGACCAGCCTATTAGAGGGGCACGGTAAACTCCATTATATTATTACCTCAAACGGAGAGGTGCGTAGGGTATCTCCTGGGGTATAGCTTAGGGTTCACTTCACGCCAAACCACCACGTGAAGGGGAACTCAGCCAACGCCAAGGAACGGCTGTATTTTTCTCAAACTAAAAATATATTTTAAGTGTATACAAAATTTTAACAGCCTTGGCGGACTCGGTTGGATGCCCTGCGCAAGGTATCACCGAGTATGAGTTTTGGCACGAGCCAAAGTTTTAAGAAATTCATAAGCCAAGTTGATTACTCGATTTATATGGATTTATTTTATTTGGTTGAAATGAACTGAAAGGTACTGAAATTACAGTATGATGACTTATTTTAATTGTCTCCATTTACTGGGCTTTAGATACTTTAGATGGTATCTGTTTACTCACTGGGATTATAAAATCTCACCCCTTATTCCTATACATTTTTCAGGCTCAGGACAGTTTGTAGATAGTCGAGTAGGACGAGAACTAAGCTCGGAACTGCATTATAAAAAGTAAGAGTTCACAGTCTTACATCCTTTTGGTCAATTGGAGCCCACGTGTCAGTGCAGATCAAAACTTATATTTTGGTTATTTGTATTTCTATTCATATAATTTTTATTTTACTTTCATGTGCGAAAAATTATTTACGAATATTTCTATAAAAATTTATTTTATGAGAAAATAGAATATCTTATTTATTATTTTTGAATAGTACTAGTTGTCAACAATTTGCTTTCAAATGAACGTTTTAGATACTTAATTGTTTTTAAATCATTAAATATATATTTTCTGCTTACCTACTACATTTTTAGCAAGTTTTGAGATTTTTGACGAAAAATTACGAAAATACCCCTGTGAGCCAGAAAATAATATTTTATTGTTCTTATTTGAAAATGACTTATGATTTTTTTTGAAATACGAGATTTAATAACTGTTGCTCACCGGGGAGATGCGGAAGTTGATGCTAAGCCTTGCGAGGTTTCAATCGGCATTCGAGGTGAAGAATGTCTGTCGAGGCCTCACGGCGGTTGTCACGAGCCCGATGGGGAGTTCCGGGTCGTGACAATTTAGATTGGTATCAGAGCATGGTTTAAAGATTAGATATTTTGATTTTAAAGCATTGGATTTTAAAGTTTTTTATTTTAAAGTTGTTTTAAGGAATCTACACTGACACTAAGTGGCACCAAGTCCAGTTATGTTAAGATAAGTTAAGATAAGTTAAGTTAGGTTAGATTGAATAGTATGTATGCATCTTCATATAGAAATCTACCTACTTTTGATATGCATAAATAATAAAACAATTACTATTTGATTGCATATAGGTTTTGAGGTACACTGGTGACATACACACCATGTCTAGAAGAGGTGGTAGTCTCGATACCTCTCATAGTGATGGCGAGGGATCTCTAGATTCTACGGCTAGAAGCAAATGGCACCTTGATACAGGTGATTCGGAAGGTGGTCCATCCCGAATTCCTGATAATAGAATTCCTAAGAACTTATCAGAATGGGTTCATAATAAGGGGAGCTTCGAGAGTAGCGAGAATTTTGAAAGTGAGAATAGCTCTAATACATCAAAAATTGAACAAGATTTCCTTTCGGAACAACCTGGAGAGCACCCTAGAGAATGGACGAGGGAAGAAATTGCAAGGGGATATATTCATTCTAGGAAGAGTGTGACAGTAGTCCGACACTTTCCACCAGGCTGTGGGAGAAATGTAAGGGGACAACCAGAAAAGGATAAGGAGAAAGTAACAGTGGCAAGTAAACCCCTTAGAAAAGTGTCAGGTGTACAACATTTTCCTCCTGGTTGTGGAAGAAATGCTGCACCGGTGAGTGATGAAGAATATAGGAGAATACAACAAGCCTGGATTGAGGAGCAAAGGAAAAAATCTCAGAATGAGGAAAACCCGAAAGAGGATCTTTAGGAGGACTCGGAGTAGAATCTTCCGATAAGATCAGATTAAGATGATGATCCCAAGGACATGTAATATTTTCGTAGGATTTTACACTACCTTAACTCTAAGTAGATGTTGTGTAAAAGAGATAATAATTATCTATACAAAGAATTAAAAATAGTTTGGCTTTTAAAGTATAGGACTAGAATGTATTATAAAATGGTTGTTTAAGTAACTGAAGGTATATGGGAATCTTTAGTATGATAGGGATAAATTGGTAATATAATTATTGAGGAAGGTTATAGAAGGAAGCAATAAGGTTATAAATGACATTCGGAATGGATAATGTGATTAAGTTAATGATTGTAATTTAAGCATGAAGGGGATTATTCAGTGATGTTATGACACTATGAGGTAATAGTTGGGCACAAATATAACCCAATGAAGTTAAATTATGGAATATGGGGAATATAAAATTTTAATTCAGTAAGGATTGTGAGAATAAAGTAAGGAGGAAGCTGGGCTATTTTCGTAGTTAATTATACCGAAAGTCAATAAGATTATTGGAGTATAAGACAAAGAAGATAATTGGATAGGGATGACAATAAATTTGAGGAAAGTTGTAGATAGTAAGCAACTTATGTGTGGAGTGGTATATGTATCATGAATTTATTACACTGTATGGAAAGGATGTTTTGAGGTGGAATTTTATGAATGTTGATAAGCGTCAAAAGATGATATGAGATGAAAGTATTAATTTGGCTTAGTGTGTATGACAAGAAAATAGAAGGTACCTATACTTATGGAACTCATGATATATATCTAAAAAGGGAAACCACTGGTTGAGAATGATTGATGTGGTGACTTTGAATGCAAACAAATAGCTTTGATGGGAAAATTTCTAATAGCTACAGTACTTCAGCATTGACTGTTCAACATTATACTGCTCCGAATACCTCACGCCTATGATACATGAGTAAGATGGGAGTGACACGATAATGAGCTTACAAATTGAATTTTGGTTGTTGGTCATTGTGTTTTGTTATTTGGGAGTCTTAAATATTCTGGAGAATGTTTACCCAAATGAATTGAAAACTTCTTTATTGCCTTGCATATAGGCATATAATTAAAAGAAAAAAATTTGAAAGATTCTTGAGATGACTATATTGAGATGAGATACCAAGTAATGAAAGTGTGAAGGAAGAATTACGAGACTGGTATAGAAAATCAGTTTATGTAGAATATCATTATGAGAATTTATAATATCTGTTTTGATACAGTAAAATGACAAGGGTTAGTAACAACATGAGGCTAATTGTGTGGCACCCTGGAAACCTCTGAAGATGAGTTAAGGATTGAATGGATGAGTACGTATTTATATACCTTTAAGATTAAGTGTTTTAGGAATACATAAACATCTTTGAGAAGAGATTATAATCATACACAGCAAGTATGAAACGTAAAATTTTTTAAACTTGCTGAGAAGCCTAACGACTAATCACAAGTTAAGGGATCACATGCTGTGAGACATAAGTTTAAGATAGATATTCCCAAGGAAATACTCAAGAGAAGTTTTACTTTAGATCTCGTTAAAGCAAGCACTAAGTTATGTGTTTATAAAAAGGACGCTGTAAGCTGAGAGTGATATTAGTATTAATATTGAAAAATACTTGAGGAGAATCTAGTTTTAAGTTTTACAATTTCAAGTACAATTTATAAATTGGTTAAGGAAGAATGATGTTATGTTCATATGAAGGAGTGGAACAAAGGATAATAGAAGTTGACCCTGAAAATGAAGTCAGATAATGAAACTTTCCCAATATATTATGGAAATTGGAATTCGAAAATGCTTGAGGCATACATGATTCAAATGGGTTCAAGTCTTAAGTGACAAATCAATATCGTAATGCAAGAAAGATACAAGGTAATGTAGAGGTATGAAGGATAATCAAGGAAAAAGGATGACTCTTAGGAATTGTGGTATTGCATGAGATGCAATGATCAAGTTAAGATAAATCTTTGAGGCATCAATAGGATTATAAAGCATACACGCATAATAGATTATAATTCAATGGAGATGACATTGTGATGCAATGATATATAGTATAAGGAAACTCAAACATATGGTTGGAAATTATATGAATGATATGAAGTTATACACAAGTATAATAAGAAGGTTGACATGCACTATAAGAATTATTATATTGAAACTAGGATTGGGATACGGATGAATAAAGGGGGAATGTAGTCCAAAGCATGTGAACACATGGATTCCTATATATAAAGAGAGATGTTGACATTTGAAAATGCATGTATCTATGTATATATGAAATTTATAATTTTACTAACTAAAGTGAAGAATGGTTATCAGTAATTGGGAGATTTTGAAATAATGTCCAGAGAGGTCAGTGAGCTAAAGTGTTAACGAACATGTAATGAACGATTAAAGTTATGAATGACTTTGAAGGTAAACCTTGGATTGTTTAAGTTCTTAATGGAACTCTAATAAAGGAAAGGTATAGACCAGTATAAGATGGATGAATCAAAGTTGAGAAATTTAGTACGGAGCGAATTAATAAAATGATGATTAAGTATACATAAGTAAGTATGATATGTGATCAAAATCAGTATAATTGAGGTGAAGTTATGGTTCAAATTTAATAATGGTGATAAAGGCAAGCTTAGTGTCTCGATATAAGAGATCATGGTTATGAAAAGTATTACTGATCCAGTTCTAAAGGATGATAATTGCCATAAATAAAGTATTTAATTGAACTGAAGGTGAACGAGGTGAATAAATTGAATGTCCCTATAGAAGGAACAAGGAGTAGGATCATAGAAGGAAATTGATAACGCAACATCGACGGGAATTCGAGGACGAATTCTATTTAAGTGGGGGAGATTGAAATACCCCATACTTTGATATGGTGATAAACAAAGTTGATCGAATGCAAATTGAGGTCAATTAAAATGTTTAAAAGTGATAAAAGACGAAAGGAGTAGTTTAGGATAAAATATTCCGAAAGTGAGAAAATAACAATAAAATAATAATAATTTTATCAGAGGAGAATTTGTGAGATAAAAGGCGATTCGGAAGTCAAGTGAGGCATAATAAGGTATTTCAGGTACCAAGGAGACAAGATAAAATTTTTAAAATATTAATATTTAGCCGGATGTCGAAATCAGTCAAGAAGAAAGATCATATGGTTGACTCAAGTGGGGGAGAAGATGACAAGCCCGACTCTATAAAAATAATTGCCATGACATACATGTGATGGATAGCATGTTTGCATGCTAAGAGAGTCCCGAAAAAAAAAAAAAAAATTTACAAAAGTCGGTACTATACCTAGACGTACAACAAAGTTGATTTAAGCCTCGAACTAGATCAAATAGAGAATTCACAATGAAATTAAGAATTTTAAAGTCCTAGAATGGTTTAATATGGTGATTCGGAGTTTGAGGATCAATTTGGAGTCAAACCGAAATTTTCGCTATCTAGGGGCAAAATGGTCATTTGCCACTTGGGGACGAAATGAAAATTTTTAGAAAAGATTTTTGGCCCCATTTGACTTATTGGAGTAAGATTTGAGGTTTAGAAGTGAAAAATTTTAATTTCGGTATAATTTGGAGTAAAAGGGTAAAATGGTAATTTTACCATCTGGAATCGAAAATTTAATTTTTGAAAGGATTTTGATCAAATTTAATTATTTGGAGTGTGAAGTGAGTATGAGGAGTGCAAATTATGCATTATGGCAAATTTTCAATTTTTGGGGCAAAAATATAATTTTTGAAAAGTTCAGGGGCAAAAGTGTAATTTTGAAAAATTTGCTCCACCAAAACTTTGGAAAAATCTGGAAATTTCACTTAAGACTTGGATAAGTCAAAGGGAATGCATGGTGGAAAAAGTAGGACAAATGGATGGCTAGAAAAAAAAATGAATTAATAAAATATTTAAAATATGAATAAAATAATATTATTTCATTAAACAATAAAAAAGGCATAAAAAAATCAGCCCACCCATTCTTCTTCTTCAACATTCGGCCAAGCAAGAAACAAGAGAGAGAAAGGAGAAAATAAAACCCTAGCTAAGAAATTTAAAGGGAAAATAGGTGGAAATTCAAAAATCAAGTGAAAAAAGGTAACATTTCTTAAATTTGTCTTGTGCTTTACCTTTCCCATGCATTTTCCATCATTTTTCATGGTTGAATCATGTGATTTGAGGATGATTTGAATTCTGGTCATATGGGTTTAGAGAGAGAAAGTTGTTAGATAAATTTGATTTTGAGCTATGTTAGTGTTTAGTGTTAGTTTAGCATGTTTATGAGTAAAACAACAAGAAAAATATTTATCTTCTCCATGAATTTCCCTAGGCCGAATCTAGCCAATGGTATGTGAGGATGAGGTTGACTTTATTTTAAGAGAATTGGGTGGAAAAATGATGAATTATGAGATTGGAAATTAAATGGGAATTTTCGGTGCAATAAATTGAAATTTTTACCCACTAGGGGTAAAAGCGTAATTTATAGTCCGAACTGATAAATTGGACCAAATTCAGAATCATTGAGGTATTGTGGATATAATTGGATAATTGAAATTGAAATGGATGGAATTGGAGTCGAATTGGGGATTTTAGGACTTTACACCGTGTATAGGCGAGTTAGGTCGGACACCGCAATTAAGCGATTGTTTAAACATTTCAAATCCTATCTAGTGCATACGCATGGATAAGAGCCTGAAATAATTTATGATAAATTGACACAATTTATTGATTTTTGTGTCATAGATTATGGATAGGTGGTGAGTCAATTGTTTCGGGTAAGAGACTGCACCCGAGGGCGGAAGATAGGAGTATTTCTACTCCTAATACTGTGAGTGAACTTATTATCGTCTTAATTATCTAGAGTAGTTTTATACAACTGTGTGATTTTATGAAAAATGAGTTTAAATGGTAAATTGCTATGTTTTAAGAAAAATTGTGATTTTATAAAATGATTTTATAAATTTTTTGGAAAATCGAATATTGGTTTTGAAAATAGAGTAATTGGAGACTGCTAGTTTGTGTTGCAAATTTATGGTTTTGAATTGAATGGCTTATGATAATAAATGAGCATGAATGGCTAAACTGATTTTGGTGTTAGAATTATTTATACTGTGTATTCAGCCTTGAGAGGCTAGGTTGCAATAAATTGCCATGTCATGCTAGAATGAATTTTATTGATTGGTGGATTATATATTAATTATTTACTGCAGAGGGGGTTCCGTGGACCAGCCTATTAGAGGGGCACGGTAAACTCCATTATATTATTACCTCAAACGGAGAGGTGCGTAGGGTATCTCCTGGGGTATAGCTTAGGGTTCACTTCACGCCAAACCACCACGTGAAGGGGAACTCAGCCAACGCCAAGGAACGGCTGTATTTTTCTCAAACTAAAAATATATTTTAAGTGTATACAAAATTTTAACAGCCTTGGCGGACTCTGTTGGATGCCCTGCGCCAGGTATCACCGAGTATGAGTTTTGGCACGAGCCAAAGTTTTAAGAAATTCATAAGCCAAGTTGATTACTCGATTTATATGGATTTATTTTATTTGGTTGAAATGAACTGAAAGGTAATGAAATTACAGTATGATGACTTATTTTAATTGTCTCCATTTACTGGGCTTTAGATACTTTAGATGGTATCTGTTTACTCACTGGGATTATAAAATCTCACCCCTTATTCCTATACATTTTTCAGGCTCAGGACAGTTTGTAGATAGTCGAGTAGGACGAGAACTAAGCTCGGAACTGCATTATAAAAAGTAAGAGTTCACAGTCTTACATCCTTTTGGTCAATTGGAGCCCACGTGTCAGTGCAGATCAAAACTTATATTTTGGTTATTTGTATTTCTATTCATATAATTTTTATTTTACTTTCATGTGCGAAAAATTATTTACGAATATTTCTATAAAAATTTATTTTATGAGAAAATAGAATATCTTATTTATTATTTTTGAATAGTACTAGTTGTCAACAATTTGCTTTCAAATGAACGTTTTAGATACTTAATTGTTTTTAAATCATTAAATATATATTTTCTGCTTACCTACTACATTTTTAGCAAGTTTTGAGATTTTTGACGAAAAATTACGAAAATACCCCTGTGAGCCAGAAAATAATATTTTATTGTTCTTATTTGAAAATGACTTATGATTTTTTTTGAAATACGAGATTTAATAACTGTTGCTCACCGGGGAGATGCGGAAGTTGATGCTAAGCCTTGCGAGGTTTCAATCGGCATTCGAGGTGAAGAATGTCTGTCGAGGCCTCACGGCGGTTGTCACGGGCCCGATGGGGAGTTCCGGGTCGTGACACATACTGTCCACAATTTCATCAACTATCAAAAGTAACATAAATAGTATATTATAGGGAAATAATTTTAAAATCTAGCACCCACTCACCTCACAATAGCGGGATACTACTTCGCTATTATTTCATGCGTGTACTTAAATATTCTGTCTTGTTTTTTTTCTCTTTTCTTTCTTCTCCTTTGCCGCTGCTCCTTCTCTTCTTCTTCTTCTTTTTCTTTTTCTTATTTGTTCCCTTTTTTTTTTTATTCTCCTCTGTCGTTGCTCCTTCTCTCCTTCTTCTTCTTTTTCTTTTTCTTCTTTCTTCCCTCTTTTTCTTCTCCTCTACAGCTGCTCCTTCTTTCATTCTTTTTCTTTTTCTTTTTTCTTTCTTCCTTCTTCTTTTTGTCCCCGAGACGTCGCTGCTCCCTCTTTCCTTTTCTTTCCTTTCTCTTTTCTCTCCTTTTGGTCCCTACTCTTTTTTTTCTCTTTTTCTTTCTTCTCTCCTTTTTGGCCTGGCCCCTCATTTTTCTTTTTTTTTTCCTCTTTCTTCTCTCTTCTCTTTTGTCTTTTTCCTTCCCTTTTTTTGTCGATTGACTTTTCTTCTTCTCTCTTGGTCGGGCCTCCCCTTTTTTCTAAATGAGAGGGGCATTACACTATAGCCTCCAAACAAAATGAGAGAGAATGGCAAAAAAATTAAGAGAACGACACATTAGAAATTCCTTTTGCCTTGCCACTCCTTATGTGAAGAAAAAATAGCTTTTCATTCACGTGATTTCTTTTATGTGTTCAGCCCCAAAATTTTGTGTGGATTATGAGTTTATGAAACTCATCTTTGCTAGCACATTGTCAAGGCATAGTACTCCCAATCCTTAAAGAAGATTTTCTAATTTATTAGTGTGGATCACCATTAGGGGCTACACAAGGATTCCTTAGACAGCTTTGGTTTGCAACAACTGGGTTGAGGTCATTGAGTTTTTTGAAGGTTGATTTGGTGATTTAACAAAGGATTCATCAACCGTTGTTATTTAGGTAAACTTGATATGATCATATATATTTTATTTTTAATTTAATTCTGTACTCAATTTGGCATGAAAGAGATTCTAGGAGGGTGAGGCGTAATTTAATTTTTTAAATTTATTTTCGTTGAGTTTTATTTGTATTTGATGCATGATCAACCCTCACCCAATATATATATATATATATATATATATATATATATATATATATATATATTTTATATATACACACACAC
The DNA here is from genome assembly GCF_053813885.1 of Theobroma cacao. Classification (NCBI taxonomy): domain Eukaryota; kingdom Viridiplantae; phylum Streptophyta; class Magnoliopsida; order Malvales; family Malvaceae; genus Theobroma; species Theobroma cacao. The sequence continues at coordinate 20,856,861 of NC_142640.1, read as the reverse complement.
TTTAAATGTAAACATATTTACTTTCTATTTTGTGTTAACTTTACAAAATTATAACTTATAAACTTATTAATTATATTATATATACCTTTGTTTATATAAACTTAATTATCTAAAAAGAAGTTGTGAGATTTAAACAATTTTGAAACTTAGCTATTTTTTTTTAATTTCATAAAATTAAGGACAAACCCATGTAATTAATTGAATTAAATAATGAAACTATGATTATTAATTAACTTGTAATGTTCTTTAATATCTATACTTTATATATTGGGTCCATTTATAAGCAATATAATTACTATTATGTAAAACCTGACCCTATAAATACATGTCATGACATACATGCACTGAGTAGCATGTTATTACGCTATGAAAGTTCCTAAGAATAGACGAAACTCGGTATTGTACCTAACGGTACATTTGAGTTGATTTAACCTTGAACTAGTTCAAATAGGAATCGTAGGATGAAATTTAATATTTTACAATCCAGGAATGACTAAAAATGATTGTTCGAAGTTCGAGGGTTCATTTGGGGAAAAATTTAAAATTTTGATGTTCAGGGGCCAAATCGTCATTTTGCTACCTAAGAAAATAATTTGATCATGGAGTGAAATTTTTGACCAAGATTAACCATTTGAAGTATAATTTACTGATAAGAAGGGAAAAATTTCAATTTCGACAATTTTTGAAACATAGGGGCAAAATGGTAATTTTATCACCTCGAGGTAAAAATCGTAATTTTCACCACCCAAAACTTGTCAAAATCATAGGATTTATTTATTTTTGGTATGAATAACTATGGTATGTTAAGTGGTGAAAATTTTAAGTTTAAAGGATGAAATTTTAAAAATAGGCCAATGGAAAAGTGACACATGACACTTTTTAATTGTTTAATATTATTTTAATGAAAAGTCAGCCCATTTAAACCCCATATTAAGTGATGGCCGGCCATAAGGAGAGAACAAGAGGGAAAATAGAGATGAAAGGAAGAAAAGAGAAAACTTAAGGAAAACTGGAAAATTCAAAGGGAAAATCGCGTTTTTCGACCGTTTACGCGTCTAACGGTAAGATTTTTCGACTTTAGCTTGATTTCTACCTTTCTTATGCCTTTGTTTCCATTTAGCATGCTTGAGGAGAGAGATCAAAAAGTGATATCAAGGGCTGGATGAATTTCAAGGGGAGAGATTTTGAAATTTTTAGGTTTTGATTCTTAGTTAAATTAGTAGTTTTAGTTAGTTAAATGTGTATAGAAATCAAATTGGGCAAGAAAGCATGAAATTCTCACAATACCCACCCTTGGCCGAATATGCATTGATGTACAATGATGATGAACTGATTTTTATTCTAAGAGAAATGAAGAGAAAATGATGAAAAATGGTTAAATGTAATAGAAAAATAAAGTGAAAAATTAACCGAGTAAATGTCCCATTTTTGACCAAATTTTCCAAGGAGGAAAATGAGCTGATTTTGGTGATTTTAAAAGGTTATTGGCTGATATTTAATGGTTAGAAATGTTGGAGAGAAAATGGGACAATTTAGAGCTAAAATGGAGCGCGTTAGCAATTTAACGGGTAAAGTGCCAAAAATAGGTTAATACCGCATTTAAGCCGTTTTAGGCTATTGCATTTCATACCATGCATTAGTATAGGATTTAAGTTAATTATATAGTGATTTAGCATCAATGTGGTGAATTGGGTAAATTTTGTAATGTGTTAAGGAGGAGAGCCTTTTGGTAAAGGTAAGGAAGTCGTACCCGACGAACAGTGATTGAGGCACCTAAAAAGCAATTAGTTTGTACAAACGGTGAGTAAACCTATTATTATTGTAAATTATCTAGAGTTTATTTTTAAATGCTCTTCATGGATTTTATGAAATGAAAATGAGATTAAAATGGGATTTTTGATGTTTTAGAAATAAATGTGACGAATAAAAATATATTGTGTTGATTATGAAATTGAGTAATTGGAGGCTGCCAATTATTTTGAAATATATATTTTCCTATGAATGGCTTATGATATATGAGTATATGTGGCTATATGTTATAATTGCATTGGGAATTTATGTAAGCTGTCTTTTACTATGCAGGCTGGGTAAATAAATAAAAGCCACGTTATACTGTCGAAATTTTATTAAAATTGGTGGGTTTAGTCACTGCAGTGACGGGTTTCTATGGACTACCTATTAGAGGGGTACGGTAAACCCGGTTATATAGTTACTCCGGTAGTAGAGGTGAGGAGGGTAACTCCCAAGGTAGTGTTAGAGCTCACTTCACGTCGAACCCCCACGTGAATGTGTAACTCTGCCAACGCCAAGGAACAACTTGTTTTAAAAATAAAAATGTGTTTCACATGTAAATATCTTAACAACCTTGGCGGACTCGGTTAGATGCCTCGGCCAAGGTATCCCCGAGGATTATTTTTGGCTTGAGCCTTGTTTTTAATTAAAGTCAGAAGCCTTAACAACTGTTTTGGTAAATTACAAATATTTTATGGTTTAAGAACTAAATTGAAAACCTTATGAAATGGTTTGTAATTTGTTGTTTAAACTTGCCTCCATGTTACTCGCCTTTAGATATTTGTGATAATGTCTGTTTACTCATTGGGATTGCGAAATCTCACCCACCTCCTTTCCAAATATTTCAGGCCTGTGGTAGCTTGTAGATACCGATTTTGTCGAGGATTCCAGTTGACCCCTCTATCTCACAAAAGTAGGTTACTATCACCAACACTTGGTGTATTTAGGGGCCACTTTTCATTGTAATTATTATTGTACATTATAACTTTGTAAATTATTATATGTATGAATTTATTTTACTTCCACATTATAAAAGAGTTTTACACGTGTTTCTATAAATATTGTTTTATATAAAAATGTTATATTTTAATCAATATTTTGAATAGTAATATTTGTCTATAAATCCTTTTAAAATAATTTTGTTTTTTGATTTACTTGAGTTGGAAATGACTGGTAATTGTTTAAAACGGAATGTTTAAAAATGATTGCTCATAGAAAAGGCAACAAACTGATATGTAAGCCTTGCGGGGTTCCGATTGGCATTTCAGGCAATGAGTGTCAATTGGAACGTTGCGGCGGTTGTTATGGGCCCGAGGGAGTTTCCGGGTCATGACATATTATATATATACTAAAATACTTTTAATATATATATATGTACTTTAAATATAAATATATTTACTTTTTATTTTGTGTTAACGTCATAAAAATTATAACCTATAAAATTATTAATTATAATTTATATATATATACACACACTTTATAATATACAACTTGTAACGTCTTTTAATACATACACTTTATATTATATATTTTGTTCATTTATAAAGAATATAATTACTATTGTATAAGTTAACAATTATTAAACAATAAAATAATATTGATTTATATTATATATTATGTTCATTTATAAACGCACTTTATAGTTTTTTATTATTTAAATTTAAATTTTATTATTTGTGCTTTTATTAATTTAATTAGTAGTTAATTATATAAAATATGTAGAAGAAATATTATTGTATATAGATACGAGTTCGAGTAATTGGGTATCCATAAAGAACATTTTAATAATTTTTTTATCTAATCAGGCTTTTAAACGAGTTAGGGTAATTATAAGACAGTGAGAATGTATTAGGATTAGGGTTAGAGTAGTAATTTTCAAAATTATTTGGGTAGTTAATAAGGTTCGAGTATTTGATTTTTTATAAAGTTAGGGTTCGGGTGGTACCTCAAAATTAACGGGTGCACTACCCGTTGACAACCCTACATACAACACAGCTTGAGTTGCACCTTCCTTTTCTACATTCATTCCGTAACCTAACGACGTTGCCATATCGTTGTCAAATCTTGATAACAATACCATCCCCATTCTCACGATCAACACTTTCTCCTATCTCTCTCACCACTCCCCACAACTCCATTCCTTACAATCGTCGTCGCTGTCACTCTATTCCATTACCTCTCCAATAACGTCACTATTGGTCCCAAGTAAATGTGCTAGAGGGGGGTGCATAGCACTTTTTGGCTCTTACTAAAATTGGCTCTAAGATAAGGACAAGTTTAAGATCAATAAACACAGGTTTTATGCAAGATGAGGGAATGTTTTTAGGAAGGAATGAAAATAAAAACAAAAACAGAGTAAACAATACACTAGAATTTAGAGTGGTTTGGTCAAGGACCTACATCCACTACCTTGATTGTTCAACCAAGGATTTTCAAAATCAACTCATTAAAGACGGTGGAATTCTCAAGCTCCCACCAAGCTTTACAATGGCTTTTAGCAGGCTCAGTCAAAACCTTATCCAATGGTTTTTCCCGAGATCAACCAAAACCCAAACTAACTTTTCTAAGCTAAGTTAGAACCTATACACCCAATCAAGCAATCCAAGCTTGAATAAATTCCCTTAGAGTGTCTCGCACACTCTAAGTATACAAGAAGAAGAGAAATAAAAGTGTACCTATGATCACTGACTTGATCTAAGTGGTACAAAGTGAAGTGCTTGAATCTTTTACAAGGATAAGAGTGAAGTGCAGAAAGTATGCTGAAGATTTTTGTAATTTTTTAGCTCTATTTTGACTTGGAAGCCTTAATTGCATTTTCTACCCATTGAGAGCCTTTTAAATACTTGAAAAATCAGCTTTGATAGGTGTTAGGCAGTTTTTGACCTTTAGAAACATATTGGTGGCAGTTCTAGCAGTTAATCTATCTTCTAGTGCTCAATTCAAATTTTCTGATGGAATGATCTTAGTTGACTAACTGCGCTTTTAGTCGACTAAGTTGTCTTTGTCTTTTGATCCCAATTTTTGGCAGTGAGCACTTAGTCAACTAACTTCTTTCTTAATCGATTAAGTTGTTTCTGTCTTGAAGTCTAGATTTCTGGCAATAGGCTTTTAGTCGACTAACTTACTTCTCGGTCAACTAAGTCTTCTTTGTCTCTCAAACCTTTTGAGCCTACCAACTTCTAATTGAATTTTAGCTGACCAATACCCTTCATTATCCAACTAAAAGGCTTCTGTTTTGTTGATCAATTGTAGTTCCTTATTCATATGATTTTTGACATATGCCTTTGAATGATTGATTTATTCTTGCCATATAATTTTTGTCCTGCACACTCAAGTAGAGATATTAAACACAAATGAGTGGGAATGTTTTATTATCATCAAAAACTAATAGAGCCAACAATCTCCCCTTTTTTGATGATGACAAAACATTTCTTGATTAACAGCATAGTGTTTATTGGTTCTTTTTTGTTCTGCAGAAAATGGAGGTTTTCCTCCTCGTAAGTTATGCTTCCCCTTAGTGTGTGCATATTTTATTATTCATTTCATCAAGTTTTTATTTATGTCATACAGATAATGACATTATATATTTAGAATATATTTAGGCAGACATATAGAATAATCAACAATAGGTGACTTGGTTGACAGAATATCATCAATATTTCAGTTAACTGTTTGTCATCAGCATATTGTTATCAGATTTTATTTATGCCATTAATCATCCAACAGTTATAGTATAATTAGCATCCTTATACATTTTCAACCAAATTCCATTCACAATATAATAAAAATTAATTATCAGCATAACAGCTCAATATTGGCATCAAATCATTAAACAGCAGCAGTCAAACTACCATAAACATCAAGAACAGACTTAAATGTTTAACCATCAGCAATTGAATAATATAAGCAGCTTACAGCATCCCATTTTCAACACAATAACATAAACAACAAAGTTCAAATGTTCAATTGTCAACAGAACAAAAATAGCTGAAAAACAAAAAGAATAGTCATTGTTTTGTTCTTAAATTGCCCCTAAATCATTTCTACTTTCTTTCTCCCCTAGACTTTCTATAATTACTCCGCATTTTTGTCATCATCAGAACCAAGGGGTGGTCAATTTGCTTTTGAAGAGGATGAAGGGGTGGACTCGTCAGTGCCATAGTAGACATTAAGGGGTCAAGGCGAGGGTTTAGGTGATGGTCTTTTGGGTGAGGCTTTAGGAGATTGGTCTGAAACTTGCAGTGGATCTTTTGTAGAGGAAATGGCTGAGGGTTTGGCTTTTTCTGCTATCCTAGAGGACTTTCTTCTCTTAAGGAATTTCGTTTTTGTGGCCATGGTCTTCCTTTCTTTACCAAGTGGTTTAGGTTGCTCTTGTGTTAGTGCTGCAGCTTTTCCTTTACCTTTACCAAGTTGGGCAGTCTACTCTGCAGTGTGCATTGACTCAGGTGATGTTCTGATAGATGCTTGCTTATGAACTTTAGCCTTTGTTGCGTCTTTCTCTGTTTGTTCTTCTTGAACCATTTGATGAAAAACATCCATGATTGATACTTCCTCAAAGTTAGGAGGTGATGGCTGTTCTGGCTGAGGTTCATGATGGGATGGAGAATTTTCAAATGAACCAAGCACTTTAGTGCCTTGATCTGATTCATCTTTATTCTGAGGCTTAAGAGTTGGAGATTTCCTTAGTTGATCAACTTCTGGTTTAGGACCTTCGGCTTGAATGATAGAACTTACAGCTTGAAAAGTGGAACCTTTTGCTTGGAAGGAAGGACCTTCAGTAGCTTGTCCTACTGGTGCTTAGCTTGGAGTAGCAAAGGTGTCTGCAACAGTAGGTTCAGAAGTCGATTTCCCTTTTCCTTTCATCACATTTTCAAGTTTTTCTAACCTTTCTTCGATTTTCTGCATCCTCACAGCCTAGTCTGTGAGCTTTCCATCAATTTGCATCAGTAGATTCAGAACCATTTCATTTGAGAACTGAGAGGGGGTTGCTTCTGATTGAGCAGGGAGAAAAGATTCTTCTCTTGGAGTAACCTTTGGGGTTTTAACAAACTTTTCTCCATCAAGTTTGTACCCCATCTTAGGCAAACTTCCAAGATAGATAGCTTGGTCCTTACTTTTTACTTGATCCAATTCATACCTAAAACTCCATATTCCCTTTTTCCTAACCAGTGAGGTGATCATATTTCCATATGGCAGATTTATTTTATCAATTTGATAGGTTTTCCTCATCCTTTCAATCATAAATCGGCCTAAGTTGAGTGAAGCACCACTAAAGGCATGCTTCATCAACCACATGTCCTGAAGGTTGACATAGGTGAAACTTCCACTTCTTCCATGAATATTTGCAGCAACAAAATAATGAATAATTCTAATCTGAGGACTTTTGATAAGACCGACATTACTTTTGGATGAATATTTTTCTTTTTTCCCTGTTATTATCTCCCAAAGAGATGAAGGGTCATTTTTTTTCAAGAATTTCATAATCACCCTCCTCACATTCAATTTTAAGTAGATTTCCTAAATCTACAGCAGTCACCACAAACTCTTTTCCATTTAAGAAGACATTCAGGCCATCATTAATGAAATCATCAAGATCTTCAAGTTCATCCTTATATAAAGCTATGCTTGCATAAAATTCTTTTACCAGACTAGCACTATATGTTCTGTTCTTAAAAGTGCTAAATTTCTTCGATTTCATTTCCTCAAAATAATGCGATAATCCTACTTGGATTTCATGGGTTTCATCGAAGCTCTCCCAGTCAATAAAGTTGCCACATGTAATCGGAGCATTTTCAATTTTCTTGAACCTTTCTTCATGGGCTTTATTTCTAAACTTTGAGGACTAAACCTTACCTTTCTTGGAGGATTTTCCTTTCTCTTTCTTTTTCTCTGCTCTGTGTTCCTTCTCTGTTTGTTTTTTCTCAGTTTTCTCAACCACAGAGGTAGACACAATCTTTTTCTTCTTTTTTTGAATTTCTTCTTGTGGACTCTCTTCCATTGGCCATTTGCCCTTCTTTTTTTCCATAATTTCTTTAGATAGGGAGAATTTTGCCATTTGGTTTTGAGATGTTTCTGGCTTGGGGTGTCATGGGTTTGAGAGGAAATATTTTCAGTTTAGAAAGAGTCAATTTCATATGAGAGAAAATGAAGGGAGAATGAGTTAAGAGAGGTTAATTCTTCTCAAAATAGTCTGACTCCCCTTCTTTAAATGTGGTTGATAACCTCCTCTTTTCACAATTAAAAAATTTGCCTCTCAATTTTTTTAGTTAGGTTATTTTTCTCCTCTTTTTCTTCACCCGGTAGACTGTTTCTTTTTACTATTTTATTCATTCTTTCTTTATCTGATTGAGTCTTATTATTTAAAGAGACAAAATACTCTTAGTTGATTAAGAGATTCTTAATCAACTAAGTCCCTACTATTTTGTGAATGGGAAACTCAAAAATTTTCTTACAGCTCCTGCATATTAAGCATGCCTAAATTTCTTCTAATCTCACAGAATCTTTCCTTATTTAGGGGCTTGGTAAATATATCAGCTAATTGTTGTAGATTGTTAACAAACTCAATTTTAATGTCTCCTTTAACCACATGGTCTCTAATAAAGTGATGCCTAATTTCAATATGTTTGGTCCTAGAGTGCTGGACAAGAGTCTTTGAAATGTTGATGGCACTTGTGTTATCACAAAATATTGGTACATTATGCACTGTTACTCCAAAGTCTTTTCATTGTTGTTTAATCTACAAAATTTGAGCATAGTAACTACCTAAAGAAATATATTCAGCTTCAATTGTGGAGAGTGCAACAGAATTCTGTTTCTTACTTGACCATCACACAAGCATACTTCATAGTAACTGACAAGTTCCACTAGTACTCTTCCTATCCATTTTGCTTCTAGCAAAGTCTGCATCTGAATATCCAATAAGACTAAAAGATGATTCTCTAAGATACCATATTCCTAAAGTTTATGTATCTAAAAGGTATCTAAAAATTCTTTTAACATTAGTCAAGTGTGATTCTTTGGGTTGTGATTGAAACTGTGCACACAAGTATACACTGAATTGAATATCAGGTCTGCTAGCTGTTAAATAAAGCAATGATCCAATCATACCTTTATAGAGCTTTTGATCAACACTTTTTCCATTTTCATCAGCATCAAGTTTGGTGGATGGACTCATTGTTGTGCTAATTGATTTTAGCTTCAACATGTCAAACTTTTTCAGCATGTCTTGAATGTATCTTTCTTGGCTGATGAAGATTCCTTCCTCACTTTGTTTGATTTGAAGGCCAAGAAAGAATTTCAGCCCACCCATCATGCTCATTTCAAATTCACCTAACATCTTTTCAGCAAAGTTCTTGCACAAAGGCTCATTAGTTGCACCAAACACAATATCATCCACATAGATTTGAACAAAAATTAAATCATTCAAGCACTTTTTGACAAATAGTGTTGTATCAATGCTTCCTCTACTACATCCTTTTTCAACTAAAAACCTAGAGAGTCTTTCATACCAAGCTCTTGGAGCTTGTTTTAGTCCATACAAAGCCTTATGAAGTTTGAACACATAATCTGGTTTTTCATAGTCCTCAAATTTGAGGGGTTGTTCAACATATACTTCTTCTTGAATGAAACCATTTAAAAATGCACTTTTTACATCCATTTGGAATAATTTGAAGTTCATGAAACATGCAAATGCAAGCAATAATCTAATGGCTTCAATCCTAGCAACAGGAGCAAATGTCTCATCAAAATCAATGCCTTCCTCTTAGTTATACCCTTGAGCCACTAACCTATCTTTGTTCCTAATAACATTTCCTTGCTCATCTACCTTATTCTAAAGACCCATTTTGTGCCAACAATGGGATGATTTAGTGGCCTAGAAACTAGTGTCCATACTCAGTTTCTCTCAAATTGATCAAGCTCTTCTTGCATAGCCAAAATCCAATTTTTTTCTTTTTCTGCCTCCTCAAAGCTTTTAGGCTCAATTTGTGAGATGAAATCTGTGAATTCACATGTTTCTCTAGTTCCTGTCCTAGTCTTGACTCCTTAAGAAATATCACATATGATTTGCTCTTGTGGATGATCCTTGATATACCTCTAACTCTTTGGAAGATCATTGTGTTGATTTTCAGTCCTTTGCAAGGTTTATAAGGGTGGAGGTTCTGTTTCTCTTCCTAGGGAATTTTCTTCATTGTTTTTCTTATCATCTAAGCTCATTTCTTCCATTTGTCTTTCAAGGTCATCCGTATCATCTTCATGTTAGAGTAGGATCTTAGTGGATTAATGTGATTGTGTAATGCATGGATTTCAAAAATTTCTTTAACAATGGAAGCAAGCAATCCAATTACACAAGCGGAAACACACATTATTATTATTGCAAGTAATATAATCACATCCAAAAAAAAAATAAAATAAGAATCTATTAAGTAAGAATACCATACCTTTATTTTGAGATTCTTATTTTCTGACAACACCACACCAATGAATGATTTCTTGACTAAATAAGTTTACCACTTATTCTTCAAGAATACTTTCAACTTGACCCTTGAGTGGACAAGGTGAATGCAAGGCTACAAGATGACAATTAAGTTTATTCTCTTTTCTTTGGAAAAGCTTGGAGGAGGAGAAGAAAAGAGATGGCTGAAACTTTTTTGAGAAAAAGTACGTTCTAATATTTTCTTCCAATCTCTTCTCTTTTTATTAAAACTCTTCCTTCAAAAGTTTAATCAAAATGAAATACATTTAAATCAATCTTGACCATCCATTCAGAGTTATGGAAGCATCAAACATGCTCCATAATTATCAAAATAAAAATTAAAGAATAAATAATTTAATTCTTTAATTATCATTTAGAGTTCTTGATAAAATAAAACTCCTTATTGAATAATAACTCTTATTTTATTATTATCCATCTTTATTTAAAAAGAATTAATAATAAATAAAAGAGTAATAGTCAAACATGGAGTCTTTTTTTTTTATCAACATGGATGTCTAGATTCATTTTGCAAAAATCCTCCTTAAATTATCTTAATTTAAGACAACTCTTGTCTGTAATTAAGACAAAAAATATTTTATCTTGTCTAAATTGAGACAAATTTGTTTTCTTGACTAAATTAAGACAAAAAATATTTTTCTTGTCTTAAATTAAGGCAAACATATTTTCTTGTCTAAATTAAGACCAAGCATGTTTTCTTGTCTAAATTTAGACAAATATGTCAAAGCTGCCAATTTTGTATATAATTTAATTAAACAAATTGAAACATGCATTCCAACTTAAACAAGTTGAATTCTACGAAGCTAAGTGGGGAATCTATTTGGACATAGATATTCCAAGCTCCAATAAACTTAGAATTATTCTTAATCTCATTAAAAATAATTCAAGCTTATTAATCATGAAATCACTCCACCATAGATTTATGGTTGCACTCTTGGATTAACTATTATTACAAGAAATAATTCAATATTTGATATTAATTATTAGTTGTCCAAGTGCAAGCCTTATATTGTGAACCCTCATAACCATCCAATGACAAAAGGTGAAATTATCATTTTATCTTTTATGTCAATTTTGTCCCCTAGTTTCAAATTTCATCCAATTAGTGATTCAATACTCTAGATCTAATCTTTTAAGTATCCAGATGTGATGAGTAGCTAATTCATCAATCCACTGGGCTTAGATTAATCACCAATCTTCTTGAAATCACTAAAAGTGATGTTAATGCTATGAACTCCATTATTTGAATATATGTTCCCAAATGTTCATCTCAATTATAATCCCAAAATACGGAGTCTAGATCAACGCTTTATGATGATCATGCTCATGGTAAATCAAAGATTATAAGGAGATTAAACACGAGTCCACTATCCATCAGGATTTCGGTTCTACCATAAGCAAATGCATAAGTGTGAGATCAAGATTTAGGTAACGGTAAAACTTAAATTTGATTCCCACATGATTCCAGTTCATGTTATAGTGTCATTACTCGAAGTCAACCATTTCAATGATTTGAGACTCATCATTCCCTTGAAATGAATCACATTCGTTTCTTTGGAAGTAATCTAGACACTATAGCTTTAACATAATAAAGTGACCAGCTTTATTATATGGTTGTGAACAATTTTTAGATTCAATTAAAATACATGTCCCCTATGTATGACTCTTCATACAAATGTATTTGAATATCTTAATAGAATCTTGGTTCCTTAATAACTAGATAATGAATGCTTACTAAAACAAACTCTTCATCTTATTATCAAAATGTACTTTCATTACAAATAAATTCAATGAATTTAAACATGAGAATATACTTGCTTTCTAGGGCACCATATTCTCAAAATTCCTAACACTTCATCAGGAGGAATTTCCTTTTGCAAGGCATTGGATTCATCAAAAACTACATGGATAGACTCCTCAATGGTTAAAGTTCTTTTGTTAAAGACTCTATATGCTTTTGAGTTCAATGCATATCCTAGAAATATAGCCTCATCACTTTTATCATCAAACTTTCCTAGAGGATGTTTTTCATTGTTCAACATAAAGCATTTGCAGCCAAAGCTTTTGAGGTGAGAGATATTTGGTTTTCTACCTTTGTATAGCTCATATAGGGTCTTTGATATCATGGCTCTTATTGACACTCTATTAAGGATGTAAGCTGTTGTGTTTACAGCTTCTGCCCAAAAGTACTTTGGTAAATTATTTTCACAAAGCATAGTTCGAGCCATCTCTTTCAAGGTTCAGTTTTTCCTTTCTACAACTCCATTTTGATGGGGTGTTCTAGGTGCAGAAAAATTATGATCTAACCCCTTTTCAGTACAAAAGTTTTCAAACTCATCTCCTTCAAACTCATCTCCATGATCACTCATAATGCTAACTATGACAAGTTCTTTTTTATTTTTAATCTTTCTACAATGATTTACAAGTGCAAGTAGAGCATCATTCTTATGAGCTAGAAAATAGACCCAAGAATACCTTGAGTAGTCATCAACTATCACAAAGCCATATGATTTACCTCCTAGGCTAGTTGTGCTAATAGGTTCAAATAAATCAATGTGCAGTAGTTCAATAGGTCTAGAGGTGGAGACAACCTTCTTAGTTTTGAAAGATGTTCTAATTTGTTTACCTAGTTGACATGCATCACAAATTTGATCATATTCAAATTTAAGTTCTAAGAATCTTCTAACCAGATTTTTTCTTATCAATTTTGAGATGGTATGCATGCTCACATGTCTAAGTCTTCTATGCCTTAACCGGCCATCATTTTCAACATTTGCCATAAGACATGTTTCACAATTCACCTCAAGATCTTTAAGAAATATAACATACATATTCTTAATTCTTTTTCCTATAAATGAAACTTTGTTAGTGCCTATGTCTATCACTTCACATTTATTTGAGTCAAAGCATACCTTAAATCCTTTATCACACAATTGGTTGATACCTAACAAATTATGTTTCAAACCTTTAACCAACAACACATGACTAATTCGAGCTTGAGAGTTCTTCCAATGGTTCCAATACCATAAATTCTACTTTTTGAATCATCACCAAAAGAAACAGTACCTCCCTTTTTCTCGTCCAACTGAGCAAACAGCATTTCGTTTCTAGTCATGTGCCTTGAGCAGCCACTGTCCATATACCATGGTTCCTTCTTCTTTGGTTGAGCTCTTATGCATGTGTCTTTTTGGGTTGATTCAACTTATAAAACAAATTTTTCAGTTTTTCTTAATAGGTACCCATACCTTGATGGGTCCTTTAAGGTTAACTGCAACATAGGATCCTTTTGGAACCCAAATTTTTCTTGTTTTCTGCATGCTTCCTCTTTTATAACAATCATAGGATAAATGACCAATTCTATCACAAATATAACATCTAGATGATACCTTATCAGAATTTTTCTTGAAGTATGTATTTCTTTTTGAAGTTTCATTTCTCATATTCTTAAGAGCATCATTTTCTTCAATTGCTTTTTGTCACGCTTTAGTTTTATTCTCTAATTCCAATTTTTAAGTCTCAAAATCAGTTTCTGAATGTTCTAGATCTGTTTGAAGAATGTTTCTTTGTTCAAAAATAGATTTGAAGTCATATCTAATATTTTCTAAATCTGTTTTAAGAGATGCAGTCTTTTTCTTTAAAGTTTTGTATTTTGAAGCAAGTTTTTCAAATTCATCATAAAGACATTCATACTTCTCTTGAAGTTCATCAATAGATATATCACAAAGGGTTGAAGATACCTCGGATTCATCATCCTTTGCCATCAAACATAAATTTGCTCTTTCTTCAGCTTTTTCTTCATCATCATCAGAATTTGAAGTATCACTATCTGACTAAGTCGCAGCCACCATTGCCTTCTTCGATTTTTTGTTTTTCCTTGGCATTTCTTCCTTCAGTAAAGGGCATTCTGACCTAAAGTGTTCTGGCTTCTTGCTTTCAAAGTATATAAGCTCTTCCTTCTTATTGGACTCGATTTTATTTTTGGTTCTCCATGAAGAGTCTTGATTTCTTCTATACCCTCTCTTAGCCAATCTCTGGTTTCTTTGGCCCATAAGCTTTTTGAACCTTCTTGCAACCATAGCCAGTTCCTCATCATCATCATAAGATAGACTGTCCAATTTTTCTTCAAGGATGCTTGCTTTTAAGGCAATGTTTTTCTTCTTTTCTTTAGCTTTTCTCTTGTCTTCTTCTTCCTCTTCCTTGAGTTCCAGCTCGTGAGTGAGAAGAGATGTAAAGCCCGAACTTATAAAATACTATTCATGACATACATGTGATGATAGCATGATTGCATGCTAGGAGAGTCCCGAAAAATTTACAAAAGTCGATATTGTACCTAGAGGTACAACAAAGTTTATTTAATCCGCGAACTAGATCAAATAGGAATTTTAAGGTGAGATTAAGAGTTTCACAGTTCATGGATGACTTAAAATGGTAATTTGGAGTTTGAGGATCAATTTGGAGTCAAATCGAAATTTTCACTAACTAGGGGCAAAATGGTCATTTGCCACTTGGGGACAAAATAGGAATTTTAAAAAAGAATTTTTTGGCCCCATTTGACTTATTGGAGTATAATTTGACTTATTGGAGTATGATTTGAGGTTTAGAAGTGAAAAATTTTAATTTCGGTATAATTTGGAGTATAAGGGTAAAATGGTAATTTTGCCACCTCAGGGGCAAAATTGTAATTTTCCACCACCAGAATATTTTTCCAGCACATGGTCTTCCTTTGTCTTCATCTTTGACCCTTGACTAAACATGTGGTGGATATAAAATGTTGAAATTTTTAAAATTTTAAAAACGGACCAATGACATGATGCCACGTGTCATGCCTTTATTAATTTATTATTTTCCTTTTTAAAAGGCACAAAAATCAGCTCATCTTCCACCCCATGGCCGGCCAAACCAGCAAGAAGAGAGAGAAAACAAAAACAAAACCCTAGAGAGAGAAAATCAAAGAAAAAGTGTGAATTTTCAAGGAAATTAAGTGAAAAAGGTGAGATTTTTTCTATTAAGCTTGAGTTTTCTTATTCCCAAGCATTTCTCTTTATTTTCCATGATTAAATTACATGTTTTCAGGATGAATTCAATTCTGAAAAAATGGGTTAGGAGAGAGAAAGTTGTTGGATTTATTTGATTTTAATTTATGTTAGTGTTTTTAGTTAGTTTAGCACATTTAGAAACAAAACAACAAGTAAAGAATTTATTTTCTCCCCCAACCATTAATGGCTGAATTTACCATGTAGTGAGTGAGGATGAGTTTGATTTTATTCTAGGAGAATTGGTTAAGGAATAATGAATTATGAGCCTAGAAAAATAATGGGAATTTTCGGAGCAAAAATACGAATTTTTACCCACTAGGGGTATTTTTGTAATTTACTGTTGGGACTGATAATTTGCACCACACTGAGGGACATTAAGTTAATTTGGGTGCAATTGAGGTTTAGAAACTGAAAAGAATTAAATTGGAGTTTAAACGGACCCGTTAGGAATTTAATCGGGTGATAAGACGAATTAGGCCAATACCGGGTTTAGATAGTTACCAGTGCATTTTTACATTCCATATCATGCATTGGTAGTCTAAATTAGTTTAATTTTGATTTAGTACCAACTTGGTGAAACTCTCGATTTTGTATTGTGTCAAGGTGGTGAGTCCTCCGATAAAGGCAAAGAAATTACATCCGAGGACCAGTAGACAGAGTGCTTCAAAAGTCTGCATTCTAGACATTGTGAGTAAACTTACTGTCATTTTAATTATCTAGGGTGGTTTTTAGATGCTTTCATGAATTCTATGAAAAAAAGAAATTTAAAAAGGTAAATTTTCATGTTTTATGAATAAATGTGTTTCAATGAAATTAATTTATAAATTGTTTTGAAATTAATAGTGATTTTGAAAAATAGAGTACACGGAGACTATTAATTGTGGCAATTTGATTGTTTAAATTAACTGACTTATGATAAATCGAGCATGATTGGCTAGTTGGCAATTGAATTGAAATGCAAATTGTTTGGTTACCTTGAAAAACTGCGAATTACAAAATTTCCATATCATGTTATTGAGTTTTATTATATGGTGGATTATATATTAATTAATCACTGCAGTAGGGGGTTTCTGTGGACCAGCCTTTTAGAAGGGCACGGTAAACCCCATTATATTCTTACCTCAAACGGAGAGGCGCGTAGGGTATCCCCTGGGGTAAAGCTTAGGGTTCACTTCACGCCAAACCACCACGTGAAGGGGAACTCAGCCAACGTCAAGGAACGGCTATGTTTTCAAAACAAAAATATGATTTATGTGAAATGTGAATTTTAATAGCCTTGGCGGTCTCGGTAGGATGCCTCGGCCAAGGTGTCCTCGAGAATAGATTTATGGCACAAGCCTAGATTTTTGTGAGATTCATAAGCCTTTTTACGTATTTTGAACGAGATGTGTTCTAATTGTATAACCCAGTTTATGATGATTTACTTTATTGTCTCCATGTACTCAACTCTAGATGTTTATGATGATGTCTGTTTACTCATTGGGATTTTATAATCTCACCACCCTCATTTCCACCCATTTCAGGTTCAGTATAGACTGTAGATAGCTGATCTCATCGAGGACTACAGTGGGATTTGCATTTTCGAAACCGTAGGTTCACAGTCCTCTTTACTTTTGTTTATTCGGGGGCACTCTTGTTATTGTAAATTAAATTAAATATTTTGGCTTACTGTATTTAAGTATGTATAAATTTATTTAGCTTTTACGCTATAAAAATTATTCACGTATAACTCTATAAATATTGTTTTATAAGAAAATAGGATATTTTACTTAATATTTCTTTTATTTTCTTATTATATTCAAATAACCATAATTTCGTTTTAAATGAAGATTTTAGACTTTTAAACTCATTTTGAATATGAATTATGTGTTTTGTACTTGTATATTACGTTTTAGCCAGTTTCAAAATTTTTGAGGAAAATGACCAAAATACCCTTGTGAGACGAAAAATTAATATTTTATTTGTTTAAAGTTGGAAACAGCTTAAAATCTTTTAGAACACAATATTTGACAATGGTTGCTCACAAGGGAACAGAGAAATTGATAGTAAAGCCTTGCGGGGTTTCGGGTTGACATTCCGGGCAATAAGTGTCTACCGGGACACCGCGGCGGTTGTCACGGGCTCGAGGGAAGTAGCGGGTCGTGACAAGAGACCCACAAATTTCATCAAGGGTTATGACATTTAGGTCCTTGGCTTCACAAATGGCAGTCACCTTTGGCTTCCAATTTTTAGGCAGGCTTCTAAGAAGTCTTTTGATAATTTCATGTTCGGGAATTGGTTTGCTAGTTGACTGAGTTTATTTGTGATGTTTGTGAACCTATCTAGTATGCTAGTGATATCTTCACTAGGTTCCATCTTAAACATCTCATAATTGTGGGTTAAGAGAGCTATCTTGGACTTCTTGACTTGTGAAGTCCCTTCATGAATAATCCTAAGTTTATCCCACACTTGTTTAGCTATGGTACAACTTGACACTTTGTTGAATTCAGTGGGAGCTAAAGCATAATGTAGTGTATTGATTGCCTTAAAATTTGTTTGGACTCTTTTGGTTTCAGCTTCAGTCCATTCAGACCTTGGCTTAGGAATCATCTCGATGGTTACTACATTTAAGGTTGAAGGAATAAAGGGACCATTAGTGATGACATCCCACATCTCATAATCTATTGCCTTAATGTATATTGACATCCTAGTACTTCAATATAGGTAATTTGAGCCATCAAATAGAGGTGATCTATTTGTGGATTGTCCCTCAGCAACTACTGATTTTTGAAGAGCCATTTAGATCTTTCCAAAGGGTGTTAGACCTTAAGAATAGGGTTTAGGCACTGATACCACTTGTTGGTCCTAAGTTAATGTGCTAGAGGGGGGTGAATAGCACTTTTTGGCCCTTACTAAAATTGGCTCTAAGTTGAGGACAAGTTTAAGATCAATAAACACGGGTTCTATGCAAGATGAGGGAATGATTTTAAGAAGGAATGAAAATAAAAACAAAAATAGAGTAGACAATACACCAGAATTTAGAGTGATTCGGTCAAAAATCTACATCCACTACCTTGATTGTTCAACCAAGGATTTTCAAAATCAACTCACTAAAAATGGTGGAATTCCCAAGCTCCCACCAAGTTGTACAATGGCTTTTAGCAAGCTCAGCCACAACCTTATACAATGGTTTTTCCCAAGATCAACCAAAATCCAAACTAACTTTTCTAAGCTAAGTTAGAACCTATACACCAAATCAAACAATCCAAGCTTGAATAAATTCCCTTAGAGTGTCTAGCACACTCTAAGTATACGAGGAGAAGAGAAATAAAAGTGTACCTATGATCACTGACTTGATTTAAGTGGTACAAAGTGAACTGCTTGAATCTTTTACAAGGATAGGAGTAAAGTGCAGAAAGTATGCTGAAGGTTTTTGTAATTTTTTAGCTCTATTTTGACTTGGAAGCCTTAATTGCATTTTCTAGCTGTTGGGAGCCTCTTAAATACTTGAAAAATCAACTTTGATAGGTGTTAGGCAATTTTTGACCGTTGAAAACAGCTTGGTGGTAGTTCTGACTATTAATCTGTCTTCTAGTACTCAATTCAAAGTTCGTGACATGCCATGAGGGAAATCTGTGACACGCCAGCGTTCAGAGTTGGTGACACACCAGCGTTCAAAGTTCGTCACATGCCATAGGGAGAATTCGTGACACGCTAGTGTTCAGAGTTTGTGACACGCCATGGAGGGAATCTGAGACACGCTAGCGTTCAAAGTTCGTGACAGGCCATGGAGGCAATCTGTGACACGCTTACGTTCAGAGTTCGTGACATGGCATGGAGGCAATCTGTGACACGCCAGCATTTAGAATTCGTGACACGTCAGCGTTTAAAGTTTGTCAGACTCCATGGAGATCCATGACACGGTAGGGTTTAGAGTGTGTGACACGGCATGGCAATTGATGGGTGACATGACATGGTTTGAAAAAGGAAAAAAAAAGCAAGCAAATAACGAAGAAACCAATTGGACTTTATGTGAGACCCTGTCAAGGTCGATTAAAAGACGGTATTGTATCGAGTGGTACAACTAAGTTAAATCGAGCCTTGAACTAGTTCAAATAGAAATTCTAAGAGGAATTTGAAAATTTTAAAACCAACAGAATGGTTTAGAATAGTGATTTGGAGTTCAAGGTCCAGTTTGGAGTCCATCAGAAAATTGACCGATTAGGGACAAAACGGTCATTTTACCATTTGATGATAAAATGGAGATTTTTAGCCAAGATTTGATCACATTTGACCAAGAATAATTATATGAAATATAATTATGATTATTGGAGTATAAAATGATGTTTAGTAGTGAAAAATTTTGATTCTCGGTATTTATAGAGCACAAGGGCAAAATGGTAATTTTGCCACTAGTGGACTAAACGAAAATTTTTTTTAAACAATTTTTGCCCCATTTAGTTAATATTGATCAATATTAGTGTTATTTTAGGTTGAAAAGTAGAAATAATGAGATTCCGGTACATTTCAGAGTATAAGGGCAAAATCGTAATTTTTTTGTCTCGGGGGCAAATCAGTAAAATTTTCGGCCCAGCACTTGTCAAGACCAAGGGATTTTAATTGTGGTAGGATTGGATAAATACCAGAATATTTGTGGTGGAAAATTAAGAAGAAAAAGTCAAAAAGTTAAAAATTTGGCCAATAAGCATGTGACACATGGCATGCTTGATTATTTTATTATTTTCTATAGAAATCAGCCCATTAAATCCCCAATTCCCTCACCATATTCGGCCTAGACATCCAGCAACCAGAAAAAAGGAAGAACAAAAGGAAAAACAAGAAAACCTAGGTGGAAATTCAAAGAAAAAGTGAAGAAATCAAGGAAACAAGCTAGGTAAGTTAAAATTTCTTTAATTCTCCTTGATACCTAGCTTACCCATGCTTTTGTTCTTGATTTCCATGGTTGAATATTGAGTTATCATGATGAATTCAATTCTGAAAAATGGGTATGGAAGAGGAATTGTTGTTGGAATAATTTGATTTTAGACTATGTTAGTGTTTAGGGATAGTTAAGCATGGTTATGAACAAAAACACAAAAGAAATATTCAATTTCTCTAGGGTTCCTTGTTGGCTGAACCATGAGGGCTGAATATCAATGGGGTATTGTTTTTATTTCAAGGAAAATGGCATGGAAAATGATGAAGTAAGGTGAAACGGTTATGTAGAAAAAGATTCGATGCTAGTACACCAAATGACCAAATTTTTTTCTATAAGGAATTGTGAGGGTTCTAATGCTGAATTTGGCTTTATTTAAATGTATGTGGTAAATTAAGGTATTAGAGGAGAAATGAATTAATTTGGAGGTGATTTGGACACAATCGCCGATTAATCGGGTGATCGGTCAAATTTAATCGATACCGTGATTAAGCGGTAATCAGACATATTTTTGCATTACATATCAAGCATTAGTAGTTTAAATTAATTTATATCAATTTAGGGACAATATAGTAAATTCCTCGACTTTGTTATTTGTCAAGGTGGTGAGACGTCCGGAAAAGGCAAAGGAATTACGCCTGAGGACTATTAGTCAGAGTTCACCCAGAATCCGAATTTTCAACACCTGTGAGTGGACTGCCTATCAAAATTGTTTTGGGAATATGACTATTTTGAACAAAGTGTTTGAATGATTTTATGAAATTTTTCATGAAAATGAATGCCTTGGGAACAAGCTTTTAAGAAAAGGTTTATGTTATGAAATGTGGTTATTATGGATTTCTATGTGGCTGCATTATGTTGATATACATATATGCTTGAATATAATGTTGTGTAATTATGTTGACTCGGCTATGTGCGAGTAGGGAGTGTGCATAAGCCGAGGATGACCCGGTTATGTGCGAGTAGGGAGTGCGCATAATCCGGTGATGACCCAGCCATGTGCGAGTAGGGAGTGCGGATGAGCTGGTGATGATGATGATGATGAGCTGGTGATGATGATGATGGGTTGATGAGATGATGATGATGGGTATATACGTATATATATATATACATATGTAAATGTGTGTGATATAGCAAATTGATGGACAATGATTTATGGTTGTAATGTACGTAAAATTTGACACATTATACTTTGAGAATTTTCATGAATGTTAGGTTGATTTTATTAGTTTAGCAGGATGGCTATTGTTGAGTGAGGAAAAATGTTTCTCTTGTTGCTTTGTTTTCACTGCATCGAAATTCATGCTCGCTGTAGCGAAAAACTCTGGGGTTTGGAGGGGTTTTAAATAGGAATGAACTAAATTGCATTGTTTGAAACAAGTGCATCATGATTTTAAATTTTTCCTAATTGTTGCTTGTTCCCTTCCTTGTTCACTCACTGGGTTTATACTCACCATTTTCAAATTCATGTTTTCAGATCACGAGGTAGCCGATAATTAGGACGAGGTGTCCTTGTAGATCTGTGTACATCTTCTGGTAGGTGTCTCGGCATTCGGTAGCTGTATATCCATCCGAGTCACTCCGCTGGAGGTCGAGTATTATTTTGTTATGTATAGATGAACTTAAATGTAAATTTTAAAAGAGTAATGCCAGTACGAGTTGGCAATGTATATTACTATTTTGACTCAAAGTCATGAAATAGGACTTAGTGATAATAAATAAAATCATAAGTAAAATAAATAATAGGCTTGCTTGGGTTTAGTGGATTACGTCCATTGGACCCATGCGCCGGTCATGACCCGGAATTTGGGTCGTGACACTTTAACTGAATGAATTCAATAAATGAATATTTATAAAGGAAATTATGAGGCCATTTCATTTTAATTAAATATTTTCCAAAAATTGCAACGTCTGTGTTTTTCCTCATTCCTCATTCCAAAATATAGCAGAGTGCTCGACTTTTTTTATTTGTAAGCTTGACGACACCACAACAACAATGTCGATTATCAATGAAGAGGTCAATCAGTCTAAAAATAAAACTTTTAAAACTTTCTTCTATTCGTTGATTTTTTGTTGGGTTTGTGTGATATGTTCATGTTTTTTCAATTGTTATGTTTAAACTATTTTCTTCCTGATTTTAAGGTCGTACAAAAGTTTTGAAATACAACAGATATGGCATGTAGTGGGTAAACTGCTTTTTGGGGTTTTTAGTGTGTCACGACATTGGTTATTTTAAGATAGTTCGTGTAACATGTCAGTAATTACACTAATTGACGTATCACACGCCACCAGTATTTTAGGCCAGTTCATGTAAGGACACAGAAATTATAGTGATTGGCATGTCAGCATTGGCGTGTTACAATATTTAACTTGATATGCATGGCGTGTTACAACATTTTACGTTATATGCATGGCGTGTTACCACATTTTAAGTTATATGCATGGCGAGTTACCACAGTTTATGTTATATGCATGGCGTGTTACCACAGTTTATGTTATCTGCATGGCATGTTACCACATTTTACGTTATATGCATGGCGTGTTACCACAGTTTACGTTATATTCATGGCGTGTTACTAGAGTTTACGTTATATACATGGCGTGTTACCAGAGTTTACGTTATGTGAATGGCGTGTTACCATATTTTACGTTATATGCATGGCGTGTTACCACATTTTTCGTTATATGCATGGTGTGTTACCATATTTTCAGTTATATGTATGGTGTGTTACCACATTATGGGTTAACTCACTCATGGATGTGTACCATGTTTTGCAGATGCACTCTAGACAGTATGAGGATCTTGACAGTTTGCTTATTGTGCTGAGGGAGAGATGGGCGTTCAATGTCAGTATTAACACCCACTGTAAGTGGTCGCAACTGCATTACATCAACAAGACTCTCCAAGAGAAAGGGGAGTACGATGCAGTGAAGCGTACGTGCTTCAGAATGCTACTAAACGTATATCCGTAAGGCTACTTCTTCACTGGTCTCCTACATAACATCATGATCTGTCGAATCAATGTGACAGATTCAATGGAGCATGAGCTATGGTTTACCATTAGCAAAAGCAAGGCACGCATATCAAAGGTAGAGTTCTGCCTTATCACCGGACTCAAGTTTGGTCGAATGCCCGATGTGTTCACATGACCATACGAGGTTGTTGTGGACGAAATTCATGCACGATACTGGGACGGGCAGCAGAGAGTTAAGTTGCAGGTGTTGCTTGATACATTTCACGGAGGTAACTTTTAGCGACCGGGAGACGCGACCAAGATGGCACTCATCTTGATCGTGAATAACATTTTATTTGGTCAATACTACCGTAGACGAGTGACACTTTGGCTCTTATCATTGGTGGAGGACATCGACACTTGGAATGTCTTCCCATGGGTTCACTATGTTTGGAGGCTGACCTTGCACTACCTTTTGAAGGGGTTCGAAGTGCCTTCCTCGAATGTGCAGAAGGAACGTTTATGGTACAACATTTATGAATTTACGTGGGTGATAAGGTACAGTCACGTAACATTTTTCATTTTCCTTTTGACATAATAATTTATGGTTGTAATCGTTTATCATTTACGGTCTGATAATGGTTACATTTGACTTGCAGTTTTGGGCAATGGAGGCAATTTTGGCCTTGCAAAAGATAGTTGCCCCCTCTACTCCAAAGGACAACGTCTACCCATGCATGTGCAGATGGCAATGCAACCAAAAGCCAAAAAACTTCTACAAGGCAGTTGATATGTTGGAGTCATCTCAACAAGTGAATGAACAACTACTAATTTCTGTTGTGAATTTGTATAATAATTTTTCCTAAAATTTAATCAGAATTCCTATTTTGCAATTGTGGGCAGTGGAGACCTTGGAGCCCACCCCGGATAAGGCCAACTGGGATTGTTTTGTGGACATTGATGTCTCGTTATCTGAGGGCCACCAATACTTGCCAATAGGGCACATGGAGGATCGGGCAGACTGGGGATTAGGTGTGAGAGAAAATAAGAGAAACTTGAGCACAAAAGAGCCACTGGTGCCATGAAGCAGAGGCGTACCTCTACTGTTGTCTTCGATGAGCTGTCGATCCCCGAGTTAATGGAGGAAGGTGATGACCATGGCAATGGTAGTGAAGAGCCGGTAAAGACGATTCTAACAGTTTGTGTTCAACAATTCCATATGTGATTATCGAATAACATATATGTGTTTGCAGTTGGACCATGCGATGACAGCTCCACAACCACCGAGAGGTACTCCTCAGATTCACAGTGCTAACGACGAGCCTGTAAGGGCGGTTATAATGGTTTGTGTTCAACAATTCCATATGTAATTATCGAATAACATATCTGTGTTTGCAGTTGGACCATGCGACAATAGCTCCTCAACCACTGAGAGGTTTTCCTCAGAAGCACAATGTTAAACCCCCCGTCGGTAAGATGGGTTCTAACGATTTGTGTTCAATATTTTCACATATGTTTATCGAGTAACACAGTAATTTATGTTATTATAGTTGAGGGAGGCGACGATAGCTCCTCAACCACAGATCTGTCCTACTCAATCGCAAAGTGGTAACAAGCCGCCGGTAAGGATATTAAAGTTGTAACGGGTAATGTTTAACAATTCCATATATGACTATTGAATAACACAGTAATCTATGTTATTGCAGTTGACCCATTCGACAAGAGTCAATGATGGAGTAGTCACGAAGCGTCAGCTACGACGGATCATGCACCGGTATAAAAAAGACATGTCGAAGATGAAAGCTTTAATTCAGTTCGTTGACTCTGGCGATGCAGATGTTTGAGGACCATGTCGTTGCTTGAATTCTAAAAGGATTGAAATCACAGGTACGCTATTCTATATTCGCTCATATATTGGTTGTTTACATTTAGTAGGTGTAGTTCTATTGTTTGTTCTCGGTTTGTGGTTTGTGGTTTGTGGTATTATATGAGCTAATGAATTTTCCCGTTTGTCTCATTTTGTAGGTCGGTCCTTCATCTCATGGTGTTGGTGAAGACCACAATGATGATGATGATGGGTAGCATGATGATCCTGGTCTGCACATTCATGATGACGTAGTTGGGTCTGACGGAGTCCCTGTTCTTGAGGCTGATCCGATGATGCTGTTCACGGTGCTGGTGAGGACCATGATGATGCTGATGATGGGCAACATGATGAACTTGGTCTACACATTCACGATGACGTAGTGGTGCTACCGGAGACCCTGTTCCTAAGGCCGATCCAGATAATGCTATGGTAGGGGATGTGACCTTTCAATCACATGATTCTGAAGAAGACCCTATTCCTAAGGCTGATTCAGTTATCGATGCATTTACGGGAGGGGAGGGGGACCTTCACTCAGTCGTGGTTGAAGGAAAGCATCTTCCTCAAGCCGATGCATTAGTCGAGGTAGCAACAGAAAGGGACCATCTTCCTCAGAGCACTCCTAAAGCCAGCAGCTCACGGTTGTCGTCACAAGAGTCATCTAATGTCCATCATCGTGCAGCACAAATTTTAAACCCAACGGATCAAGCATGGGTAAAAATGACGAGCAAATACAAGGCAAGCCCGTACGTCGACCCCTCAATGAGCCGTCGGGATGTTAAGAGCACAATGGTCGAAGCGTGTGAAGCTTTCAAGAAAGACAAGTGTGTGAGGTAAGCGCATAAATAACATTGCAAATATTGTTTTTTAATGAAACATTAATCCACCAAGGCTTTTCTAACTCATTCTATTACATATGCAGGCGTAACGTCAAGATCTTAAGGGATCAAGGGGCTGAATTTTTCACAACATTAGAGGATCTCAAAGAAGAAATGAGTAGTGAGCATATAGACGCATGCCTCAGCATACTTTCTAAGTGGATGACAAGGCCGAAGTCAAAGCTATACACTACTCGTGCATGCGTGGTTGACACGATATTCTTCGTAAGTTTATTTGAAAAATTTTAAATTCTGAAAATACTAAGTTTTTTATTGCATTAAGTGTAAGCTAATGTATACATGCTTCACAAGACACCATCCATATGCTACACACCTCATTTCCAACAAAAGAGGCTCGATCGACTATGAAAATTCCAGATGAGTTACGGGCATACGTGGAGGGTGAGAAGGTTACATACTGTAAAAAATGGAAAGATGTCGATTTCATCCTCGCGCCTTGCAATGTGGGTGGACATTTGGTGGTAGCGAAGATCGACTTGGTGAGGTGGACGATCAAGGTGGTGGACTCCACAAAAACTTCAGATGCTAAGAATAACGGAGTGCGAGCTGCTCAGATGACACCCCTTACGACAATTTTGCCAATCATCTGCCACCAAGCCGGTTATTTCAACAAAACATAGCAGAAGACAAGGGATTTGACGTCAATGCCATTGGAAATTCATTTGCCAAAAGCTAAAGTGCATCAGCAGAATGATAGTGTCAACTACAGCATGTTCATGATAGGGTACATTGACGATATTTTGCAATCGTAACCGATCAAAGTTAAGCAGAATATGATTACAAATATGCGTCGCCAATACGCTCTAAAATTTTTTTTCAACAGTTGTGAGAGCGAACCCTGAACATATCGTCCCTTGTCTGTACATTTTTTTTGTATATGTAATTAATTTTATTAATTTTAATATTCGTACATTTTATACATGACTTTTTCTTTCTCAATTCAAACACAGTGCCTTGAAATTAATACTGCAACCACGTGGCGTGTCACCCTATTGGGGCATGGCGTGTCACCCTTGAAAACTGGAAGAAGTCAACATGTCACGCCAAGTATCTGGTTTCACTCAGTGTGTCACCACAAGATGGGGCGTGCCGTGTCACCCCACAATACTGCAAGAAATCAGCGTGTCACCACCAAAATCTGCATGCACTTAGTGTGTCACGCCAAGTATCTGGTTTCACTCAGTGTGTCACCACAAGATGGGGCATGCCGTGTCACCCCACAATACTGCAAGAAGTTAACGTGTCACCACCAAAATTTGCATGCACTCAACGTGTCACGCCAAGTATCTGGTTCCACTCAACGTGTCACCATAAGGTGGGGCGTGCCATGTCACCCCACAATACTGCAAGAAGTCAGCGTGTCACTACCGAAATCTGCATCACTCAGCATGTCACGCCAAGTATCTGGTTCCACTCAGCGTGTCACCACAAGATGGGGTGTGTCGTGTCACCCCATAATATTGCAAGAAGTCAGCGTGTCACCACTGAAATCTGCATGCACTCAGTGAGTCACGCCAACTATCTACTTCCACTTAGCGGGTCACCACCAGATAAGGCGTGCCGTGTCACCCCACAATATTGCAAGAAGTCAATGTATCACCACCGAAATCTGCATGCACTCAACGTGTCACGCCAACTATCTGCTTCCACTTAATGTGTCACCACAATATGGGGTGTGCCGTGTCACTCCACAATACTGCAAGAAGTCAACGTGTCACCACCAAAATCTGCATGCACTTAGCGTGTCACGCCAACTATCTGCTTCCACTTAGTGTGTCACCACAAGATGTGATTGACATGTACCAATTACAGCGTAATCTTAACCCCCACACCACGTGGTCAAAAATGCCACGTGGAATTTCTTTTATTAGCTTAGCATAATATAATTTTGAGGGATTTTCTTCTTTATATAAAACATTTTATTTTTAAAATGTTTTAATTTAATAAAAAATAATTATGATGATTCATAGATAAAATTTGATTGGATGATTATAAATATTTTAAATTTGTTTAGTCAAGTCATGTGTTTTAATCTTAAATTTCATATGATATATTTTTAATTAGTCCATAATTTCCTCTTTTTATACTTGCATCCTTTGAAGTAAACTCCTTGGTATTAATAAGATAAAATAAACGTTGTAATTAAAAAATTACAAAAACAAATTGAATATTAGGATTTAGAAAGCTACTAAAGTTAGATGAATTAATTTTATAGATTGTAAGAGATTTGATTGTAAGAACATAAAAGGTTAAATCAAATGAAATAGAAAGAAATTAAATTAAATCATTAATTGTTACATACAAGTCGTAATAAAATGTGAGAAAGGGGGTAACAGTATAGGGACTTCGCAAGTCTACTCAGTGTTCAGAACTACAGAAAAAATGAAATTAATAATCAAATAATATATCTACAAAATTAATAAAAAAAATAAAGACTCATCTACAAGAGGAAACTAATAAACACAAAATCCAAATATGAATGAATGTAAGATACTGCAAAAGCAAACTGTGACACAGGTATTGCACATGGGTTACACATTTAGTTAGGCCGACAAGCCATCTTCATCCACAAGACACCCTACGTTTTCAGACATTGTCCTTCGTATTGGACAGTTGTTACGTGTGTGACCGATTTATCTGCAACCTGAACATGTTTTTAGTCAGCGCACTCATGGAGGCGACGATTGACTTAGAGATGGTGACGGATTTGTGGATGGAACTACAAATGGGGATGGGCAATTCTATCTGTTATGCCCGTACCTCTTGCATTGCAAACATCTCCGTGCTCGATTGCCTTCATCGACCGATGGAATCCTTCTCCTCTTAGGTCTTCTCGTTTGACCTCGCTAAGGTGGTGGCAACACAACAATTTATTTCACATGAAGGGGGATGTCCCACTCAGTAAGATGCCCTACCGGACGAATTGACTCCGCATAACCCTCCACCAAAACGGTTGTCTTGTAGTAGTCAGCACAAAATTCAATGGCTTCACGTTTGCATTTACTAAAAAATACAATGATCTCAATGTTCAAGCACAATGTAAATACTATGTCAATTAGGGTTCAAATAAGAAATAAAGATATTCTGAACTTATTGCTATAATGGCATGGCTGCATGGCAGTAAATCTGTTTGGAACTCACAACATGAACACGTCTTCGTGGACAGGTTTACAAGTTCATCCATCTTTTCGTCTTTAACTTCGAACTTCACTCGATTGATAAGTTTAACCACAAAACGATGTGCATCATTGAATCGTTTGCTCAACTGCTTGGCAACCCAAGGGCTGAGGGGCGTGGTCACCTTGACGACCTCCTCGTACCGGTCATGGAACCAACGCTGGAACATGTCTCTGATGAACTTGATCAAAACAATGATTGGCATTTGTCTTGCATGCTTCAAGCATGAGTTAACACATTTCGCAATGTTGGATGTCATCATTTGGTATCGCCTTGCCGGTGAACAGGCATGTGCCCATCTCTCAAGGCCTATTCTCATAAGGTCAGCGTGGGCTCCTGCATGAATCTGCTTGAGCTAGTTCATATGTCTGTTGAAATCGAAAACCTTATAGCAATCTCGAGCAAGGGTGAAA
Source organism: Theobroma cacao (assembly GCF_053813885.1). Classification (NCBI taxonomy): domain Eukaryota; kingdom Viridiplantae; phylum Streptophyta; class Magnoliopsida; order Malvales; family Malvaceae; genus Theobroma; species Theobroma cacao. The sequence goes on along the minus strand of NC_142640.1, from coordinate 20,827,321 downwards.
ATCATAGAAACGTCGTCACGTTTGAACTTGTTTTTAAAGTTTTTCTTCAAGTGGTACCAGCATAAACCGTGGTGCACTTTTGGGTATGTATTTTGGATTGCTTTCTTAATGCCGAGATGTTTATCATAAATGAACATAGTGTTTTCAAGACAACCAACCGTATCACACAGCTTGCTAAGAAACCACGTCCACGAGTCTTCGTCCTTAATATGGCCAATGCCAAACGTAACTGGATATACGCACTCGTTCGCATCTTTGCATATAGCGACAAACAGAACACCTTTGAACCTGCCTTTCAGATGTGTCGCATCAATTGCAATTGTAAGACGCATTACATCCCTAAACCCCTAAATACAAGCCTCGTATGCCCAGAAACAATATTTGAATCTTTCTGCCTCATCAGTAGCTACTGTAGTGACTGTGCCAGGATTTTCTTGTTCCAACATATAAAAATACGATAGTGAAGTTGAAATGACTCCTCTAAGGGACCGAAAATAAGCCTCTCTGCATACTCCTTTGCTTGTCAGGCCTTACCATACAGGCATTCCAATCCCCCCTGAACCCTCATCTCAGCAATAATGTCCTTAGGTCTCAATGCTACTCCATTAGCCTGAAACTTGTGTGACATAAGTTCACCAATTATCTTCGCACTTGCGGTTGCAAATCGCCCTTGCAAACCATCAACAGTACACGTGTGTACTTTATGGAATGTCCGAACTGGCCAATAATCTCCTCCTTCAGGTAACTTCGTTGCACGCACACTGAACTTGTATGCCTTGTCCTTGCAACCAACTTCATAACGAGCTTTACATGACCTTTTTACTCTTATCCTAAACTGCTCTTTTAAAGCCAACATATTCAAAGCTCGTTTCAACTTGGCGTTCGAGGAAAATATTCTTCCTTTGTATAAGCGATCATCGGCATATATCGACTCCTCAGTTGTAATTGTTTGGAAAGAGAACCTTTCTGCACCTGGAATTACCCCACGTACTAGATATCCCTCAATTTCCCCTTTTCTAATAACTGTCATGGAGTAATGTACCAGGGGAACGAATCCTGTTCTAATCAGCGATGGGGTTATTGTATATGGGGTCATCACATTGAACATCTCCTACATCAACACCTCCAACAGGTTCCGTTTCGCCTTCAACATTATTGCAAATTCGAATGTCACTATCATAAAGCCAATCCTTGTCTGAACTCTCATCATGCCATTCATCAGGCCCATCATCCGAATTGTCATCAAATCTATCTTCACAAGCAAGGAACAAATCCTCATTTCCCTCATCAGATGTAATATTATCCTCGAGCGTCATAGTTTCACCCTCCAACGTCGCAGTGTTGTCCTCAAGTGTCGCATTTTCATTTGGAAATTTCATTACACCCTATACAATTTCACCCGATCGTTGCATTTGTTGGACACAAGTAACTAATTGGTTCGATGCACATCCTAATCGAAATTGTGTTGCCAACTATTCTATGAATGTCGTGTGTTTACTGGGCTACACAAAGTCTTGTGCGTATGTCAATTGCCATTGTTGTGGGTTACAAACCGAATGTTGTGGTATATGTGAAGAATTGTATATCTCATTTTGATTGAGCTGGTTACCATGTTGTTCAACTTCTTCATGTGACATAACATTTGTTTGGTGTCCCTTAATACTGACATACATAGTCAGAACATTCCTCTGTTCTAGAAGAATTAATGCAATATCCTCATCGTCCTTGATAATTGACCGTGATAGCTCTCTGGGTGTACTGATCAATGCATGTAACTCAATCTCGTCAATTTCTGAGTTTACCCTAACAACATCTTCAACCAGCTTCATCAATCCCACAAATGACAAATCACTCATAACCACCTGCATTCGTGACTCACCACCTTTGTAAATGCCATCCACCCACTGACCACCGTGTCTTATCATAAGTCGCACAATTGGAACCCCACTGAAATTTTGAAAACAACAATAATTTGTTAATCATTTAACACATTACATGACATGCCGTGTTCTAGAATTTGTCAGTCATGTTGTAACACGTCATGCATATAACGTAAAATGTTGTAACACGCCATGTATATAACGTAAAATGTTGTAACATGCCAACGTTGGCATGCCAATTACTATAATTACTGTGTCTTTACACGAACTAGGCTAAATTACCCATGGCGTGTGACACGCCAATCAGTGTAATTATTGACTCGTTACACGAACTGCCCTAAAATAACCAATGTCGTGACACGTTAAAATAACACTAACACATGTTATAGATGCATGGCGTGTAACAAATTTGGGCAATGTTTCTAATCCATGTTCTAATTTACACCAAATGTTTCAGAAATTTAAGTGTTGCAACAATAAACCCAATAACATACCTTGATGTCATATCTACTATAGGGTCTGTTAATCTACAACAATATGGCCAGATGCCGAGAGATAGACCACAGCCCGATGACGATGGTGCTCAACAGAGAGTTGGCAGAGTTGAGACAGTTCAGAGAGTTGAGAGAGAAAGATGACTAAGCTCAAACAGCTGAGCATTTATTTATTTCTATTTTCTCTCTGGCCAGAGGGAGATATCGAGACCCTAATTTGAAACGATGTTTTTAAGGGCATTTTGGTCTACTCATGGTTTTTTTTTTTTTTTGCTAGAAACAGATAACTTTATATGGGTGATTATTTCTAAAATCATCTTATTAGGAGGTCCATTTTTCACAATTTCCTCTAAATTTTATATATACGACATGGCATGATTAATATGATTAAAATTTATATGATTCATAACATGGTTACATGATCAACTTGATTGATATGTTTAAAATGTGATTGATACGATTAACGTTATTAAAACAATTAAATTAAAATATGCACAATTAAAATATAATTTTATTATTCAAATTTACTACAAAAAATTATAAATATCATATTATTATTTTTGAAAGGCATAAATTTCAAGATATTTATCAAATATATTAATATTAATAAATCTTAATTATCATAAAAATATTAATGTTTTACATGGATCATAAATGAGTATTGACACTAAAAATGTCTACATAACATGTGAACACAACTATATAAATGGATAACAAATTGATTAACTAATCATGCCTTACACAGATCTTCAACAGGTTAAGCAGGTTTGAAATGATCAATACACAGAACATGATCAGCCTAAATCCAAAGTTGTTTAAATTCGTGTCTTGTAGTATACAGAATTACCAAGATTAAATACATCACTTTGACAAACAATAAGAACTAAATGCATAATTTGACCAATTCTCACCAAAAAATTACTTTTGATATTTTTGTTGTGTTTTATTAATTTTATAACATCCATCAGTGAGGATAATATGGTTCTTGATTTTGTGATGGTAGTTGCAAGAAAATGGGGATAAATTTTGTATCTCCCACTCATCTGACACTGGATAATCAAAAGTCAATTGCTCAGTTCCTCCTCAAAGCAATTTTCCTTAGAGACAGCTCAGCCATGAACACTAGAGCAGTGGGCTGTTGACAGAAGTTTTTATCTAACTAAAGCTTATACCCCATAGCATAGCAGCAAGTACTATATGGGTACACGGATATTTACCGTTTTAATTTTCTTCTGTTTGGTGGCTTATCCTACTAATGCTGTGGTGAATTACAACCAAAAGAGGAGGGGTGAGAAAGAGATGCTACAGATTGCGGCCAATATTGAACTTTTCCAATTAGGTTCAGGCAGAGCAGGACCTCAGTTACTCCGGATCTACGAGGCTTTGGCGACCAGCCGAACGACAAAAGCCCAAGATCCCACGTGAATTACAAAACTCAATTATCAAAACAAAAATCTTGCACAAGCCCATGCCCTATGTCACATGCCAAACTTTCTCAAATGACTTGGAACTCACGTGCCATGACACCCTAACACTGTCCTTCGCATGCAAAATGCTACTAGCATGAGAATGCTAATCATTTTCTAAAGGCAGCTTCAATACAGCAGGAACACAATGTTAGGCAAATGCCCAAAAATCTTGTCATAGACATAACTGGCATTGTCACACTAATCTCTACATACAAAAATGATCGAATATACATAAAAAACTCTTAAAAGAAAACCAGGCCTTCACACACAAATTATTAGGGGAACCAACATACATCAGACATTCAAAATTAATATGCTATATAGCAAAAAGTTAAATCTAATTGAACCCAATCCATTGCGCAGCAGATTAGGAGAAGGATAAACATAGAAAGACAGTAAATAATTATGTGTTCAGAGCGAAAAAGGGTGGACTAGAAAATCATTGCTTATAGTAACCACTTTGGTGGGGATGATATGGATTTGGAATGGTATAAGGAGGTCGAGGAAGAGATCCAGGTTGCTGTGCAGGGGCATTGTAATATGGCCCACGCCACCCTGGATAGGCAGGTTGGCCATACTCATGGCTGACTGGTGCCTGTTGTTGGGCCTGTGGGGGAGGATAAGGAGCTGCTGATGGGGGAATGTGGTATGGAGATGGTTGCTGCGGGGCACTGTAAGGGGGAGGAGGATGACCATACCCAGGCATTGGCTGCTCAGGAGGTCTATAGTAAGGAGTTTGGGAAGAAGGATGGGAAATACTCTGAGGCTCTGTTTGCTGCTGTGAACTGGATCTCGGAGTTTGATGGGGCTGTCCAACTGGCGGGTATGGACCTGTGTTCTTGCGATCCTGGAAGCTGAAACCTGCCATTTGTCTTTGAACATCTTCCATCATTTCTCGACACTGGATGTTTCGAGTCATAACAAAATCACTGCACTGCTGCTTGATATTATTGATTGCATCCTGTATAATAGGAAAGCAATTTAAGAGTTATGCACAGATGATTTATAAATAGGCCAAGTTTCATTGAACAATAATGGCTCTAAAATACTGCCTAAAGCAATGAATGTGCAACTTCTCACCTGAAGGGTAACATAAAATTTCAGCCCCTCATTGATATTCTCCTTGATTTCTTTACATTTTGCTACAGCGGCCTGAATTTGCTTGTAACACTTGTCTCGTGATGCTGAAACAAATATTGATTTAAAAAGTTAAACCAAAGAAACAGAAAAGATCTTGTTAGAAAAATGAATACAAACTGTTCAAATGTTGAAACTTTGACTAAAGTAACCCTAAAAATCATTGCACAAAAATATGAAATTGACTGGAATTACAGATTGAATTTTACATAACTGCTGGTTATCAAACTGTACTCTAATTTCTAATTATATGCTTAAACAAACTATATGATACAGATAGAAATTCTTCACCGTTGGTCTAGACACATCATTCCCAAGGTCAATGCATGCTTATGGCATTCCCATACTATTTATTAATAGGTGCAATAAAAGCGAACAAAATGTACCTTTATAATCTTCAAGATTAAAGACAGCAGAGAACTCTTGATTTTGAGCCTGCAGAAAGAGAATGAAAAATATAAACAGAAAGTCATTCAGGTAGCATTTCCAAATAATCAGCAAAGATCACAATCTAATAATTAAAACCCAAATTACAGCATTAGAAGCTGCAAGCGACTAGCATATCATACATATTAACTTCATGAGAAGACCAAGGTTGATACACCCAAGTCTACCCTAATTCAAAATATAATTATCAAAAATTAGGAGAAAGAGAAGAAGAGAGCAAGAGAAAGAGAAGCTATCATTTAAAATTATTTAAAGAAAAACAGTAGAAGAAAACATACAAGATAGATAACTTTTTATGGTCTAAAGCACTATGGTACAGAAACTTCTGGTGTTATTCTGATGATCTGGCATTCAAAGAGCACCAAACAACACCGAGATACTAGGCCACCATTGTAAAAGTAATTTCCTCAATGTTTTATAGTCCAAGATTGAACTAGATGTAGCAAGGCAAGATGCATGTGGGCAGAGACCCGAAACAAAAGTTTGAGGAAGACCCACAAAAGGTACCATATTTAGAATTATACCCAATAAATGCACTCATGTTAATTAATGTTTTTCTTTTTTCCTCTTTTTCCTTTTTTTATTTTTACAATAACTATTCTTAAGGCATGAAAGCTCATTAGATTAGTTTATCATTCAGGTTTGCTGATGGCGAATAACGAGTTTGTATATGCAACCATCCACATGGAATAAATAGCACAGCCACCTTAAGCTATCAGAAGGAAGGCCCCAACTCTTTTTACCACTAGTAAAACCAAGATGCAGTGTCTTGTAAACAATATGCCCCATTACCTTAAGAGTTCAAAACAATGAAACGGAAAAAGAAGCATACATGATAGTCACTTGATAACAAACTATTCCCAGATTTTTTTTTATCAATTATTGAACATATATTATTCAGTGTAATAAATAAACAGCTCTGCTTTTTTTTTTTTTGACAAGTACAGCTCTGCTGTTTGAAACTATTAGATGCAAGTGTTGAAAAAATACAAATGAACATGGAAAAATAAAGAGAAAAGATAATTAGACCTGAATTTGCATCAACAATTGTTCTTGTGCCTCAATGTTTTGGGTGATTTCCTCACATATGTGATTATACTTGGCTATCTCTTTCCTGAAAAGATCCTCATAGGAGCCAGTGGATGTCATCAACTTGGGTAGTATGTCATCCTGCAGCCATTGTCATAAGAGGAGTCAAGTTTATGGTAAATGCCAATCTATCACCTATGACAACAGTAGTTAGATTAACAAATGATTTCTAAAACAAGCCACCTAGATGTTGATGTTGCAGTGATAACGGTTGCATAGACATGGCAAAAATAATGGATTTTAGAAGTTTTCATGCAAAACAAGGGTTTAATTAAACAAAAATGGTACTTTAAGGGCTTAATTAAAGAGGCTTATCTAGGGATTTTGAGAAAGTACAGGGATTTTTTAGTTTTTTAGCCAACATTTAATAATCATTTAATTTAACTTCTATCCATACTATGAAGCCTGAACAATAATTAACAGAAAGCTTGAAACAAGGAAATCATCTATGAAGACAAATCTGACGGTCATTTCTAAAAGAAAAATACAGCAATACTATAGTAAATTCATTTTCCACATATACAATCAGGAAAGAACAATAGTAAGAAAATCAAAATTGAATTATTTTTCTAGGTAAATTGCTCCTGCCATCCCTTAAGTTCAAGCCAAACACCATTTTCATCCTCACAACCGAAAACATAACATTTTTATCCTCAAGTTTCCAATTTGTATCCAAAAATTGTTCTGCTACCGGAACAGCTAACCCAGCCTGACAAGACACGTTAGCTGGTGTGTAGTACTTCATTAGCTTGATATTTTATACTTTATACTATAAAGGAAAAAAAAGGAACCTGAAAAGGGTGGGAAGAAGCTTTTCTGTAAAATTTTTTTCCTTTTTCTGTTCTATTTCAAATCTCTCTCAAATGATTCCACATCTCTCATTCTCCAGCAAACCTGGCAGCCTAGAGATCATTCTGTTGACTAATCTCCTTGCACCAGAGTGATCATTGCACTCTCTGCATACATGGATACTATTGAATTGGCAACAAACACTTTTATATCATACCAATCATCATGTATCATACCCACACTTGAAAGCCGACCATGGATTTCAACCACCAAATAGAGTTTTAAGCAAGCAACTAGAACTCTAAATACCTCATTTCCTTATAAGTACAAATATTCCAAATTTAAATCATATGCACTGATAACCATATTCAAAATTATAATCATTCCTAGATACATTCCATTAAAAAACTTCGCAGTCAAGTGACCCACACGTGCCAAACATAAACACAAGCTTAGTTCCCAAAAACGCAGATTCAATCAGAGATCAAGAGTTTATCACGTGAGCATGAATTTGTTATCCTTGAGAAAGAGCTTTCTTGCTTGCACAAGAAGCAGTGCATGAATCTCATCTGGTTTGGACATTTTTTTAGTTCTTATTGGATTATACTTCTTCTTATCTGTTCTCAAAGCGATACAAAAATAAAAAAGGAAAGAAAATCTTTAGACACTAGTGCAGCACAAAGGAAACAGCAATAAATGAGGGTGATGTTTTTAAGTTGTTTATTGGAAAGTGGGATGGAAACAAGGAAGCAAGAAACAAAAAAGCTTATAATCAGGTTTAGAGAGAGAGAGAGAGCTCCGGTAAAAACAGAGGCGAGAGAGAACAAAGAAAAAGAAAGAAGAGAAGGAAAAAAGAAAAAGGAGAATAAAGGAAGCAGAAGGCACCAGATCACCAGGTGAGGGAGAGAGAAATAGCAGGGGGCACAGCAGGAGAAGAAAAATTAAATGGGAGAGGCAAGGGAGAAAGAAAGTGTGGTTTGAGGGGGGGTGCTAGAAGTGGAGATAGAGGTAGACGTTGAGAAGGAGATTTGGAACAGAAAAGAAAAAGGAAAAACCTTTAAGGGAAAAAAATGTGAGTTTTTCTTTTGTCTTTTACTTTCTTTCTTTTCAGCCAGTAATTAATAAAACTAGGCAGACATGTGTCAGCCATCTGGGAAGTTTAAGAACGGTTACACTGACAAAAGCATTTTTCAGATACATACTGAAAGTTCCA